>NC_052504.1:74048862-74408271 GCF_014356525.2 Nilaparvata lugens | reverse complement strand
TTAATCTTATAGATCTTTTTTGGAAAACATATTTCAAAACAGTATCTATAATCGTTATAAAATTTATTGAACAATTCGTCACAAGACTTTTCACCATCCATGTCCATCCATTTAATCATGCCAAGTCTTCCAAAGAATTCGTCCATACCCAGTCTTGTAATTCTATTTCTCTCTATTTTCATGCATAACTTGGTATTAACATGCACATCTATATCTATGTAAAGCCATCTATGATCAGACAAGGGTGTGTCTATACAGCCGCTTTGTACTTGTTTTATGTTCTCACTTATCAGTACATAATCAATTTGTGTTGATACATTTGGAGTCACTCTAGTGTTCATTTTTATAACATTCAACAATTTGTGGGATTCCAACACATCAAAAAAACATCTTCTATTTACAGAATCAATATTGCCATCGATATTCATATCTCCACATATTAAAATAGGAACATTCAAACTATCGAGTTGGTTCAACAATTGCTCCAATATTTCAATGAAATTGTAGAAATTATTATCATGCGGTGGACGGTACACAACAAGAAATACGAATTTATATTCAGCACTTTTGAAAATACATGCACTACCCTCAAACACCCCTTCAGTCATGATATCTTCATATAGCAATGGGTATGATTTCATGCTCAAGCTCTGTTTCAAATATATAGCAACTCCACCACCATTTGATTTTTTTCTATTTGCTACTGCTACTTTATCATATCCATGTATTTTAAAAACTTTATCTTTATCCTGGTTTAACCAAGTCTCAGCAAATGCCAAAATATCCGGTTTCAATTCAATCAACTCAACCTCCAATTCCTCAACCTTGTTAAAAATAGATCTAATATTCAAAAAACATATATGTAAAACATTTCTATTTACAATTTTTTCCTCACAATGCGAGGAAGTCATATAATTTATTTCATTACAATCAGTAATTACGTCATTTTTATTTACAAAATCTACTTTTCTATTTGTACGTTTTGTCTTCTGAATAAAAAACGCTTTAGTGTTACATTTTTTGGCCAACATTTTGAATCATTCACTACGTTTCTATACGTAAATTCTACACCCAATTTGAAGCTACAGTTGTATCCTTTGCTGTCCAATTTTTCAACAATAAAATCAACACTTGGGAATTCATCTTTAAGAAACTTTTTCACATCATCAGGAGTGGTTCCCTGCTTTACTTTACCAAGGTGATACCAAGCTTTCTTTGCACCACTAATGCAATTTTCCTTGTCATTTGTACCCACTATCGGTTTATTTTTTTGTATTACATAATTATTTTTCTTTTCCGTAACATTCAACCTACCTCCTGTATTGTTTTGAGTTATTTTATTTTTAGGTTTACATTTTGCAACCATACTCCATGTTACGCCTACTTCATCAGATTCATTTTTATTTTCAACTAGATTTTTATTATTATCATAATTTCCTACAGAAATTCCACGATTGACTGGTTGAGCAGATAAGATTGTAGCTGCAGAGTCATTATCAGCAGGCACTATCACAGCAGCATCACTATCAGAGCTAATAACCGGCATGTTCAAATCTGTATTTTCTAACCTATTTGATTTTTCAATTTTTTCAACACGACTATTAAGCTGAAATTAATGTATGTTGGCATGTTTGTAAATTAGCTTTTGATGATTACAGCTTGGCAATGCTCTCGGTTTTATTTATAACAGGTAATATTGTCATCGTCAATACACGCCAATCAGTCATTGGCCGTTTCAACACTTACGATTTCTCGTCACGATACCGGTTTCTTTTTTCCGATGTCCGAAGGGCTAATTGGGGTGACATATTGACAATGAGATCGGTTTATAAATGCTGTACGAGGTCTACTGTTCACAGAACTACTAGCTACAAGTATTCAACTACAGAAGTCGGAAATAGACATTTCATTTTACTCATGGAAGACACCCACCCTTATCTATCTACTTCAAGTCTATGAAGATAACAATATCAAAGAAACAGAGTTGAAAGTACAAAGGCATAGAAATGGAAATTTAGAAGTAAATGAATTGTTATAATTCAATTACTCAGGTATATTAGAACTGACTACTTTAGCATTTACCTGATTAATATTACCGCAATCATTATGTTTCAAATTCAAATTTGCGTTGCGTTGCTGTCACTCGGCTGCTCTCTGCACCTATTTTCTCGAATCATGCAATAACTTTAAAACATGACGTCAACAAACTTGGTGACTCAACACATCTGTCTCGTTTTCAACTGACAATGGCAAACTCTCTCGATCAGCTGTTTTCAACTGACAGCAATGGTTTTTTTAGATTAGAATTAAGGTTCCGGGAGACGGTATTAGTAAATTTAATTAAAGCATCTTCGGTATTTTTACATATTTGAAAGCCATATTGATTATTATTTATTATATTATGCTTGTTCAAGAACATCACAACTCTTTTCTTAATGATTTTTTCAAAATTTTTTGCTAAATTACTGATAAGACTAATTGGTTTTTAGTTACTTGGGTCTGAGGGATCACCTTGTTTGAAAAGCGGTTTTATTTTAGCTATTTTGAAATGTTTAGGAAAGTAGCCTTGCTCAAAACATTTATTAAAAATAATAGTTAGTGGTTCAGAAATTATGTAGGCTATTTTTTTAAGGATTGAATTACTAATATTATCAATTCCTGGGCTTGAATTGATTTTTAGTTCCTTAATTGTAGATTCAACCTCATCAAAATTTGTGGGTTTTAGGAAAAAAGAGTTTGAAACAGGTGTGATATCATTGTTATGGAAATTTGTGAGATTATTCCTAACCTTTTGGGCCTGCCTTGATCCCACATTTGTGAAGAAATCATTTAAATT
The DNA here is from genome assembly GCF_014356525.2 of Nilaparvata lugens. Classification (NCBI taxonomy): domain Eukaryota; kingdom Metazoa; phylum Arthropoda; class Insecta; order Hemiptera; family Delphacidae; genus Nilaparvata; species Nilaparvata lugens. The sequence continues at coordinate 74,405,435 of NC_052504.1, read as the reverse complement.
AGCGGCGTCAACTCCAATTTTGTAACCATCCTTTTTATCTTCGCCAATGGCTTTATTTATATATCTCCAAAGTTTTGAACTATTATTATTACACGCTTCAATTTTGGTTTTGTGATATACTTCTTTTGTTCTACTTATACTATTTGATGTGTTTCTATAAGTTTTGTATTTGTTTATCAAATCTACATTAAAAGGGTCTTTTTTAGCTTTATCATGCATTTTATCACGAACGATTATTGATTTAACTATACCTTCTGTTATCCAAGGTTTAAGGGGACGATTTTCACAAGGAATTTTAATTACAGTTTTACTATGATTTATGGCATTTATCAAACAGTTTACGAATTTCTCAACAAGTTTGTCAATGCTCTCATGACTTCCAAAAACACAACATTCCAATTTTCCTTCTCTGAGTGATTAATTAGAGTACTGTAGTTAAGAGAGGTCTTGGTGTTATATTTATCCTTATCGGCCGTATTGGATTGATTTTCATCATTACCCAGGTGGAATTATACTGAATAATGATCTGTAATTGTCGTTTTGAGAATAACCGATACTATTATTGGCATTTTTGAAAAAAATATGATCCAGGCATGTCTCAGACGTATTTGTAACTCTCGTACTCCCGTTAATGAAAGATTTAAAACCTCTGCTTTGTAAAACATGCATATCATCCTGTACATGGTTATTAGTAAGATGAATATTAATATTTATATCACCTACTACACAAACACTGATTTGATTTGGCGTATTTTCAAGTAACTGGTTTAGGCTATTAACAAAATTTTCTGTGTTATTGTTACTGGGACTGTTGACTGAAACAGGCAAGTTTCAGTTAATACAATTAGATGAACGTCAGTTTTGAAGCTATTCAAACAACAGTTGAATTGATTGAAATTTGCATTTATACTACGAATATTAGTGGAGAGCACATTAAGGAACTCGACATTTTTGCCCGCTATTGTAGGAACATAATTTGTATAATCGTCAATTTACGGTGTGAGATTTTCAACTTCCATTAATCCAAGAATTTCATCAGTTATGGACCACATTTTGGGATATCTAAACATATTTGCTGCCTATGCCACTTCAACAAACATGTTGCTTGTTACATGTTACTCATTTCAAATATACTGTTCGTCAAAGTTGTCACAATCTATTCGACCCATCGTGATATATCTGAAACTATAAGTGTGTCTACTTGTAGAATAGAAAACATGTTGAGATGAGTATATGTTGAGTAAACATGTTGAGTAAACATGCAGTATACTATTGTAAATCTGCAGTGGCTTTGTATTCATCCTGAACAGTACAACTCTTTTTGAGGTTAGTCCTTGTGCCTCATGTATAGTATGTATTTTTAGGTTCACTCTATCTTTCAATATACCACAAAATAACCGTTTCTCGTTTTGGGTAAAAGTAAGTATAAGAGTTTAAGGTTTAAGTTGATGATCAGCACCATATGTAATAGTCTTCCTAACAGATAATACTGTTTGATTAGTGGTTAGAAATTTATTATCATAATATGTAGAGAGTGCATAGCATACATCAATGAGATTTCGTTCAGTATCAGTAACTGAAAATGTTTGGGCTGGCACACAAATTTTGAAATATGAAACCATTTAGATTTAAGCCCACTTCTCTCTATATAAGGAATCTGCCTAGAATCACCTAAAATGATCAACTCTCTAGCTTTTGGAATTTCAGAAATGTAGCCTAAGTAGCCTACATGCGTAAGTAAAACTTCATCTACGAATACTCGTTCGTTACCCTATCAGAGCCGTTTATGATACAAGATGAAACGGTTCTGTAGTCAATATTCAACCTATTAATTGATTTATTATTAGGTAAATTCTTAATTGCTGATCTTATTTCAAGCACACCTGCCCTTGTTTGACACAAGACCAAGTCTTTACCATGTTTGTGCTCTTCTAATATATAACTAGTTTACCCGCAACCGGGTACACCATCAATCCATGATATTTTAGGCATAATTACAATTAACTATGTTAATGTTGACTATATTTTCTATTAATTCACAATTGAGCATTAATTGTGTGTTTTTTGTTACTAGAATAAATCTTTCTTTTGTCCTAAAACGTCCTACTATGTTTTATGAATTTGGTGTACAGTGTACATACCTCCGTTTTCAAGGGAGTATCCCATACTATACACAATAGTTGTTGGCCACAAGTGGAACTTCAGGTGATTGTCATAGATATTCATTTCATGCTTCACTACACTTTGGATTACACTGGATGAAGACAGCAGACACTTATCAGTCAGAGTAGAAAGCACCTCCCTGTATATTTTTCCGTTCGCCTCATCGTGGTCCTGCAGCAGATTCGGCAGCTCCATCAATTGCTCATGAATCTCTCGGAACTGGTTACACCAGGAAGAAACCCTCTCGGACACTTGGTCGAAGCAGTTGACTCCCCTATATTCACAGCAGGTATATCCACGAATGAAAGGTAGTTGGAATGTTCATAATAGAAAAGAAACTTTAGATTCGTCTCCATTACTAAACTGAGCAATTCTATTGCAGATATGAATGCTAAATTGCTGAACACGTCAATGCCGACAATAAGTGGATAATTTGATGAAGTCCATTCATTGATAGCCATTAATATGACTCTCAAGTCGTCCATCACTCTCTTATTATTTGTTTCAATTACGAAGTTCTGAGAGTTTATGTTAGTGATTCTTTTCACACATACGTTTTCAAATTTCAAACCAGTGAATGAGAGAATCAGCACTCTAAGATTAAGATCTCAATTCTTCAACATCACATTAGTATGCGTATATGCTCCAACAGAGGATGCGGATGAAGAGGAGAAGGAGAGATTCTATGAGAAGTTGGAGGAAGTAGTTGACGAAATAGCGCATCATGATGTGAAAATCCTCCTGGGAGACCTGAACGCAAAAATAGGTAGAGAAGAGAGATTTCAGAGTGTGATAGGGAAAGAGAGCTTACACAGTGAAAGTAATGATAACGGAAGGCGAGTGATAGATCTTGCCTTAAGAAAGAATATGATTATAAGTAGCACCCAGAAACAGCGAAAAAACATCAAAATAGCTACCTGGTGTTTAACCGGACGGGGTCACATCAAATCAAATAGCTCATATTTTGATCGATAAAAGACACTGTACTGATATAACAAATGTGGAAAGCTGTAGAGGGGCTGATATAAACTCAGACCACTATATGGTCAGGATTGGTTGTGGACAGCGTATTGCAGTGACAAACAACAAGAGAGCAAAACGCAAGCTCGTTTTGATGTGGCAAAACTGAAAGAAGAGGCGGTGTCACACAGATATGAGGAATGCTTGAAGAACTATCTGGAACAGAAAGAGGATGCATGGAACACTGAGGGAGTAGAGGGAAAATGGAGTATTCTGAAGGAAAGTGTGATTGGAGCTGCAAGGGAAGTTGTTGGCTCTAGAAAGAAGGAAATTCGGGCTCGCTGGTTTGATGAAGAGTGCATAACTGCAATTGAAAGACGAAATAGGGCCAGAATGAAAATTATCCAGAGAAAAACACGGGGAACTGTGGAAGATTATAGATCGGAAAGGAGGATAGCGGATAAGTTATGTAGAAGAAAGAAAAGAGCATATGAGAAGCAGCAGTTGGAAAGTATAGAAGAGCATTATGGCAGAGGAGAGATGAGAAAGTTTTACAAAAAAATGAAATAAGATAAGAAAGGGTTTCAACCCAGGGCAGTGTACTGCAAGGATAAATTAGGAAATATGATAGGAGATGAACAAGGAATAAAGAGGAGATGGAGAGAACACTTTGATGAAGTCTTGAACCATGGCCAACAAGAAGCTGAACCTGCTTATGATGATGTGAGAATGGTACAAGAAGAAGTGGGTAGACCAATGCTTGATGAGGTGAAAGAGGCTATCAAAGATCTTGCAAACAATAAGGCCCCTGGGTTAGATCTAATAACGGCAGAACTTGTTAAAAAAGGAGGGGACATGTTTGTACAGAGGATGCATGCTCTAATCAATGAAATATGGTTAGAAGAAAAAATGCCAGAAGAATGGAGCATTGGTATAATATTTGTCCAGTTCATAAAAAGGGGGACAAAATGGAGTGCCGAAACTACAGAGGAATCACCCTACTGGGTATTCTGTACAAAGTCTTTGCCAAAATTCTAGCAAAAAGGATGACGCCATTGATAGAACGTAATATTGGAGAGTATCAATGTGGTTACCGGCCAGGAAGATCAACGGTCGACCATATCTTCACAATCAGGCAAATTCTGGAAAAATGTTTGAGTTTGATGTCAACGTGCAACAGATATATATTGATTTCCAACAGGCATATGACACTCACAGTAGGGTGAAAGTGTATGAGGCACTCAGGGGGTTAAATGTCCCCTCAAAGCTGATCCGTCTCATAAGTATGACGATGAAAGGAAGCAGAGCTGTGGTCAAGATTGATGGAAGTGTTACAGATGATTTTGAGGTAAGAAGGGGTCTGAGGCAAGGAGATATGCTGTCAACCATGTTATTCAATGCAGTGCTGGAAAATATTATCAGAAAGGTGACCACCAACAACCCCGGGGGCACACTCTTCAACCGGATGTGCCAAATAATGGCTTATGCAGATGACGTGACCATACTAGCAGGAAACAGGAGGGAACTGACAGAGATCTATGAAAAGCTGGAACATGAGGCAAGAGAAGTAGGCCTGGAAATTAATATGCAGAAAACTAAAGTGATGGTTATGTCCAGGAGGCCAGTGAATGATGGAACACAGATACAGTTATCAGGTAGAACCTTTGAGAAAGTGAAATCATTCAAGTATTTAGGCACCCTAATAACGGAAGAGAATAATGTAGCGGAAGAAGTGGATGCTAGGATAATGTCCGGAAATAGGGTGTATTTCGCCCTGCAGAATATCCTGAAGTCCAAGAATGTGTCAAAAAAAGGCAAAATAAAAATTTACACAACAGTTTTAAGACCAATAGTGACATATGGGGCCGAAGCTTGGACATTGACTACAAGAGAAGAAGGTCTGCTTCAGAGATGGGAAAGAAGGATTTTAAGAAGAATTTTTGGAGCAATCAAGGAAAATGAAATATGGAGGATAAGAACAAATGAGGAACTAGGAAGATTGTTCGAGGAGACCAGTATTTGATCTGTTGTGAAAAGTATGAGGCTGAGATGGGCTGGTCATGTGTGCAGAATGCCGGAAGGGAGGGTGCCAAGAATGGTGCTGGAGGCAAACCCGGAGGAAGAAGATTACAAGGAAGACCAAGAAAGCGGTGGGTTGACGATGTGGAAGAGGATTTGCGAAGACTGGGTGTAAGAAGATGGAGAAGAACAGCAGAATGTCGAGAGGGGTGGCAGGATGTGGTTGTGAAGGCTAAGGCTCTACATGGGCTGTAGTGCCAATAATGATAATGATGATGATGATTATCTGTACAAGCAGTAAAGTATAGATTTTTAGTTGCTGTCTACTGTCCACCTAGATATTCTAACAGAAAGGAAGAATATTTATCAATGCTGAATATGTTGGGAACGAAATTCATCCTTGGTGGTGATTTCAATTCAAAGCATATACATTGGGGATCACGATTAACAACCCCTAAAGGAAAAGCGCTCTATGATGCAATAAGAGAGTCAGAATGTGTAGCTCTTTCAACCGGCAAACCAACCCACTGGCCAACGAACACAAAAAAGATCCCTGATCTCATATACTTATTTCTTATAAAGAATATTTCAGTGAATTATTTACAAATTGAGGAAAGCTTTGATCTTAACTCAGACCACTCCCCTATTATCCTGAAGTTGAGTGACACTTTTCTACAGAAACAAAGCCCTTGCACCACATTAGTTAATGAGCATACAGATTGGGATGGCTTCCAACAAATGCTGGAGGATAGAATAGCTACATCTTAATTCACCACTAATGAATGCAGATCAGATTGATGGCGAGTTGGAGAAATTTGTTACCGATATAAAACAGGCAGCATGGTGTAATACTCCACAATCAAGTTGAAGAAGAACATCTAGAAATAACTACTCAAGAGAAATAAGAGTAATGATTGCGGAGAAAAGAAGAGCTAGAAGAAAGTGGCAGCAATCACGTTCTCACCAAGATAAGAGATTGAATAATGTAACTCAAGTACTGAAAAGAGAGATACAATCTATTAAAAATGAATCGATCAGCGGTTACTTGCGCAAGAGTTTGCAGGAGGAAAAACACTGATTACTCGCTCTGGAAGGCATCTAGGAAAATAACACCTATTCAACAAGCTCCTTCTATCAGAAAGCAAACCAGAGAATGGGCCAGAAACAATGAAGAAAAATCACAGACATTCGCAGATCATCTTGTTAAAGTTTTCCAGCCACAGGACCACAGGAGCAATATTTAGAAACTGATGGAAATTTTATGCAAGAGAATCAAGAAATACTATGTTTCTCAGTGGACAAAGTTAAAAAGGAAATTATTAAGCTTATCAATGCAAAGAAAACTCCAGGATTTGACCTGATAACTGGCTTAGTCCTGAAGCACCTTCCAAGGAAAGCACTCATCAAGTTAACAAACATACTAAATGCTTCATTTAGACTTAGACTTGTACCAGGAATATGGAAAGTAGCTTAAGTTATAATGTTGCTCAAGCCAGGAAAAGAACCACATGAAGTAATACTTCATACAGGCCGATTTTATTGTTACCTGTGCTATGAAAGTTGTTTGAAAGGTTATTATTGAGTAGGCCCAAGCCAATAACAAAGAGTAAACAATTGATTCCTTATCATCAGTTTGGTTTCAGAGAAAAACACTCCACAATTGACCAGATACATAGAAGAGTTAATGTAATAGAGAAGAGTTTGGAAGTAAAATAGATTTGTTCAGCAGCTTTTCAAGACATAGTACAAGCTTTCGACAAAGTATGGCATGAAGGACCTCTTTACAAGTTGAAAAAAATGCTTCTCAAACAATTCACAGAAATACTGCAATCATATTTGAATGGAAGGTACTTCAGAGTCAAGTATGAGTACGGTATTCATATTCTGATGTGAGAGAGATAAAAGCAGGAGTTGCACAGGGAAGTGTGTTGGGGCCAGTGCTTTACCTTCTCTTCACCAGTGATATTCCAAATGTGGAGGAGGAGAATACCACAGTGACGTTTGCAGACGACACCGCCCTACTAGCAGTCGACAGCAATGTTCATACTGCAACAGAAAAGCTCCAGAGATCTGCCAACAAAATACAGGACTCAGCCAGTAAGTGAAGGCTGAAACTCAATGAGGGCAAGTCAATTCCGTCAACTTTACCAACAGGAGAGCTGACGAGTACCATCCAATCAGCTTAAATAATATCAACATACCACATGCAAATTCTGCTAAATATCTAGGCATGACTCTTGATGCTAAGATTTGCCCGGAAAGAGCATGTCAAAACGAAAAAAGATGAGCTCAACATAAAAACAAGCAATTTTACCGGCTTATTGGAAGAAACTCATCACTTTCAATACCAAACAAAGTTCTCCTGTACAAACAGATCTTCATAGCTGTCTGGACCTATGGTATTCAAATATGGAGTTGCACCAAACCGAGAATAATCGCCATCGTACTAAGATTCCAAAACTAGGTGCTCAGAAACATCGTTGATGCTCCTTGGTATGTGCGGAACAGCGACATCCATAGAGATCTGGGAGTCAACCTGGTATCCTGTGAGATTCAGCGGTACCGTATGCAGAGAGTCATGAAGCACGGCTCCACCAACACAACACAACAACGTCGAGGCAATCCAGCTGCTAGACAACGGAGGATTGGTGCGGAGGCTCAAAAGGAGGAAGCCATTTGAATTGGTGTAGTGCAAGTGGTTTCAAGTGAAAAAGCAGAGCAGTGATTAAGTGAAACAATAGAATCATGCTTTATAGTACAGTTATTTAAGGTGTACATAATATTACCATTAGCAGTAAGAGATTCTAGAGAGAGTTCCACTGCATTTTATTTTTATTTAGTAGGTTAAGTTCGATGAAATTTGCTCATTAGTCTCACTTATATAGCAATAGTATATTAATAAAAAAATCATAGTAATAAAAAAGTTTTATGGAAAAATCTACTGTTAATAAACAGTTTTCTAATTTTATTACCGTTACCTGATATTTTTATTGAAATTCTTTAATTTTTCCAGCAATTGTGATCACTAAACTACAAACCTATCCGCAATGGATGAATCATTATTGGGAATTCATAAAAAATGTGCCAATGACTGATTTATTTATACCGGGAACTCATGACACGTGCAGTTACAAAGGAGATCCTCCTCAAGAATCAGATGCTTTTGCCAAGAAACATTGGGCCATTTTGAAGTCTGTACCACTTTTGGACAACTGGTCCCTTACACAGGTAAGCATCTGTTTGTATATAATCTAGTTATTGTTATGGAATTTGTTGATTATAAATTTGTCGACCTTGAGATTACAAAATTAGCGAAGATTTGGAAATTATCTATTTCTAGATACAATTACAAATCATATATGAATATGATTGGCCCAAAGGCCCAACAGGCTTGGCCCAAAACTATTCTATTCCCAAAATTTGATAATGAATAACATGTCCTAAAAATTATGTTTCTGCGGTTGAAAGTTCAAGTTCAATTTCCCTCCAAAAATATTTATGAGCTGAAAGTTTTGAATTCAGTAGGATTAAAACACCAAATTCTAATCAATATTACACTCAATTATTATCTCATCACTTTGAATAAATCAAGTTATTTCAGAAAATTTTGAAGTCAAAAATACATACATCATTCTTCTCACTATAATAAACTAAAAACTTCTATGCTCTGATCATATTTATCTTCTGCTTAATAGTTTTTTGTTATTACTCGAAAGTTTTTAAATCATCATCACAGCTCTTAGCTGGTGAGTCCTGTGTTTCACGTAGTTTGACGTATGATGATTTTTCCACCCTTCGCCCAAACGAACTTTAATTTGTCCTCCCTCTTCAGAAATCTCACCTTCCCCAACAACATTCTGTTTGCATTTGTTGGGTGTTCATTTACATAAAAATTACCAGGAGGAAGGTTAGCATTAAAGTCCGTGGTCACCAAGTTTTTCTTCACTTTAGCGACCAGTAACCATTTTAATTTGGATCTGCGACTGGTGAATTTGCAGATGATTGGTTGTATATTATCCTTTATATCGGAACTCGATGTGCGATTGATATATCATATAGTCTCTAAATGAAATATTGATGACCGCTCATATACACTTTAAAATCGCTTATACATTTTCACCTGTTGTGGTTGGGACGGGTGGGTGTCGTTGGGACACTGGAAATTTCTAGATTAGCCTATCAAATTCTTCAAAAAATTTTTTTCTTAAATAAAACATATTGATCAATATTTAAATATACACGAAAAACAACTTTGTCAAAACAAAATAACATTTTTGGCGCTGCATGCAAAACCGAACTTTGAGTGCTGGCAGCGAGTATCGATAACAATTTCCAATATAAAAATTTCAATGAAGAAATAAATAGGTAAAACAAGAATGAATATACATATGATAGGAAATATGAATAAACATCGTATAAATAAAAGTTCACAGTCTTTTTTAAATTTTTGTTTTCAGCTTGCAGGGAATTTAGTCATCATTTTTCACAATCGTTGTTAATGAAACTTTGTTCAAAGGGCACTTTGATTTTTTATTTTTATTTACATATACAGGCAGCCCTAAACAAGAAAGTGAACATTGAATAATGATGTATATTTCCTATTTCTATTTTATCAATCCTTTATTCTGAAGATCTATGCAATTTGAAAAAATTCTATTTCATTTTTATGTCGTTAATTTTCTTCAGTGTGAGACTAATACTTTCCTGATCTAACAAAACAATTCCTATGCTATGATAAATTTTAAATAATTTTACTCCTTGTTTATTAAATTACACTGTGATAATACATTATTGTAGAAATCAAAGTTTGAATGTACGGCAAATTTTCGGATCGCAAGATCCCAAGTTCAAGTCCCATAGACTGAGTGTGAGTGTAATGAGTACACTCTCTCTCTCTCTCTATTGAACCTATTCAACAGGTATATTTTCTAGTCACTCTGGTTATATTTTCTAATCAGTAATGATCAATTTCAGAATCGAGAGATTAAGGGGCAACTAGTCTCTGGAATACGGTACCTTGATATTCGAGTGAAGCGAGAAGATGACATGTACTGGTCTTGCCATAACTCAATACCGATGCACCCACTGAATCAGATAATTGAGCAAGTGGTCGAATTCATAGTAAATACTGAAAAAGAAATTGTCGTTTTCGATATTCATATGCTTGTATCTGGTAAGTTTCCATTGAACATTGTTTTTGTGGGATCCTAAATAACTATTTCGCATTAACACAATAATGATGTATTTTGTATAATGTATTATGTTGTATATGTTTGACTCTTATATTGTATCTGAAGACCTCAGATATGGCTGCAATAAAGATTCTATTCTATTCTATTGATGAATTTCGGACACTGTACTCCTCCTTCAATCAAAGATTTGAATCTTGAAATCAAAGATCTTAAAATCTTGCAAATATCTATTAGCAATCTTCAATTTTGTTTAAATTCTATCGAACCAAAAATAATTTCTAAAACTATGTGATGAAAAATTTATATTGAACTACTGGAAAATAAAACAAATTATATTTAGTTCAACGTGTATTACGGATTCTACACACGCTGTACACTCACTTAAAGGGTGTCATCTAAAATATTATATCATCTGCAATTTTAATGACGGTCGATTGATGATTTTAATTCGTTTATTCATGAAAAAATAATCATCATGAGAACAATCTTCAAAATAATTAATCTGTTGTCAATCGAATAATCACATAATATGAATAGTAATTATATAATAGTAATTCATTATAATGAATTAATAGTCAAGAAAATATGTCTGCATATAAATGTCTGTTTTCATACTCAATCCATTAGTGCGCTCAACGTTTCATTCCTATTTATTTATACAGGAATAGATTCAAATGAAGAGAAGGATGCGTTTGTTAGCTACTTGAAACAATCATTCACTTTTAACAACGAACAACTGTATGTACCACCGAGCAAAGTGAATCAGCTCTGGAAAGCAACGCCTGAATTGATATTAGCAGAGGGGAGAGTCATCATTTCTTTCATAGATCCTGATTATCAAAAGAGTAATAACATGGATATATTGTGGCCGATGGTCTTCCAGTATTGGGGCAATAAACAATATGTCAATGATTTGCGTGATTATATTTATGCCACAATTCCTACACGGAAAGCGTAAGTATATACGTTGTTGGTTATCCATCTTGTTTTCACTGGAATTATTACTATATTGTATTCTTATATAACTTTAAAGTGAAAAAAAACACTCAAGATATTCAACACCAGCATGAAACGGTTGTCGCCACACCAAAGAATGTGAGTGTTTTTCACTTTCAAGTTACATAAGAATACAATATAGTAGTAAGTATATAACTGAAGAATAGGGCCAAATATGCACTATCTAGGTACCTTAATCGATAATCTAGGCTTACTAGAAGATAAAAATATATTTTTTTTATATATTCAACGATACATTGCTATCTAGTCTAGGGACTAATGAGCAACTTTTTTCTGTCCTATAATACTAATAAATACTTCATACAAGAGAATAGGGTCTCCTATTCAAATTCTAATATTATTAGTACACTGCTTATGACTGTACTACACAGGTGGGTTTCACTCATTTCCACTGCTCTACTTTTCACTGGACACAAGACACTTGAATCAGCACTAGACCAGTTCAAATGGCTTCTTCCTTTTCAGCCTCCTCACCAATCCTTCATTTTCCAGCAGCTGGATTGCTTCGATGTTGTCGTGTTGGTGGAGTCGAGCCTCGTGTTTCTCTGCATGCCTCTGGATTTCGCTGCATACCAGGTCGACTTGCAGGTCTCTGTGAAGATCGCTGTTTCTGACGTACCAAGGAGCATCAGCAATGTTTCTCAGCACCTTGTTTTGGAAGCGTTGTATGACTTTGATATTACTGTCTTTGATACACCCCCAAAGTTGTATACCATACGTCCATACTGGCTTTAGAATCTGCTTATACAGGAGTACTTTGTTTGGAATTGACAGGATGGAGTTCCTTCCAATCAGCCACCAGAGTCTCTTGTATTTTATTCCCAGCTCTTCTCTCTTCTTCTTAACATGGACCTTCCAGCGAAGCTTTGCATCTAAAGTCATACCTAGGTACCTGACATTATTGGAAAATAGTACTATTTGATTGTTAATGGTTATTGGTATGGGTTGAGCCCTCTTGTTGGTGAAATTGATATGAACTGATTTTGCTTCATTGAGTTTAATCTTCCATTTTGTTGTCCAGTCTTCAATTTTTCCGAGAGATCTTTGAAGTTTTGCTGTGGCACTTTCAATCTTGTCCTTGTCCTTGTGCTGTGTACCTGATCAATTGTTGAATGTTTTTTCCTGAAGCCAAATTGATGATCTGGTATCAATTTTTTCCTTTCAATAATCGGAGTCAGCCTTTTCAACAATATTCTTTCAAAAATTTTTGACATTACTGGAAGCAAAGATATTGGCCGGTATGATGAGATGTTGTGAGGCTCTTCTCCAGGTTTTGGGATCATTACCACCTCAGCTACCTTCCACATGCAAGGAACATATTTGAGTCTAAAAACGGCATTTATAATATTAGTTAATTTCACTATAGCTTTCCTTGGTAAATTCTTCAATATTACACCTGTTATTAAATCAAATCCTGGTGCTTTTTTGTATTTAATTTTTTTTATTTCTTTCTCTACTTCATCCAGTGTAACATGTCTAAGCTCTTCGCTCTCCTGAATAAAATCCTCTTCAATTTCTAGCTCATCATGATTGTGTGGTTGAAATGTGTTTACCTGATGATCAGCAAATGCTTGAACTTTTTCTGTATTGCTTCTAGCCCATGAGCCATCCTGTTTCCTAATTGGTGGTGCATGCTGAATAGGTCTTTTCAATTTCCTGGCTGCCTTCCAGAGAGAGTAGTCGGTGCTTTCATCTCCCGTTAGATTTCTCAGATAATGATTCATTGATTCATTCTTAATTTGTTGGATTTCTCTTCTGAGCTGTTGAGTTAAATGATTAAGTTGCCTTTTATCTTGTGAAGTTCTTGTTTGTTGCCATTTTTTCCTACCTCTCCTTTTTTCAGCTATCATTTCCCTCACTTCTGTTGGGTAGCTATTTCCTACAGTTCTTCTTCTTAGTTGTGGGGTGTTCCACCAGGCTGCCTGTTGCACGTCAATGACAAATTTTTCCAGTTCTCCATCAAGATGTTCCATGCTTCTCAATGGTACATCAAGGATTATTTTTTCTTCCAGCATCTGTTGAAATCCTTCCCAGTCTGTACGGGTATTAACAAGCCCTGGCCGTTCATTTTGTTTTTGTATTATATTTTCTCTCAGCTGTAGAAGAATTGGAGAATGGTCAGAATCAAGGTCGAAACTTTCCTCAATACTCAAGTAGTTGAAACTCACATTTTTATTTAAGAAGAAATCTATCAGGTCTGGAATTTGTTGCATATCTGAGGGCCAGTAGGTTGGTTTTCCGGTAGAAATGGCCTCACAACTGTACTCCATAATAGCCTTATAGAGCTCTCTGCCTTTCGTGGTTGTTAAATGTGACCCCCAAAAAACGTGTTTTGCATTAAAATCACCTCCTAGAATGAATTTTGTACCCAACATCTCAAATAAAGCTATATATTCTCCTTTTCGTATGGAATGTCTGGGTGGGCAGTAGATAGCAGCCACAACCAACTTATAAGTTCTTGTTTGAACAGCTACACTAGTTAATTGCACTCTTTCTGACTCATATTTAATTTCTTCATGATGTTGAATACTATCCTTGATGATAACAGCACTTCCACCTCGCGCCGAATTTCTGGGATGTATAGCATGATAAGTTTTATATCCTCTGATTCTAATGTAAGATTGTTTAGTGAAATGAGTTTCTGAAACTAAACAAATATCTATCTTTTCTAAATTTAAAACTGCTTCTAATTCTTGTTGCCGATTAAGGAGTCCATTAGCATTCCATTCAACTATTCTAAGTGTATTCAGCATTACAATTCAGAAAAACAATTTTTATCCAACTTCTCAAAACGGCTTTGAAGATAGAAGATACTTTCTTCTTGCTTGTCTAACTTATGTAAAATGAGTTTCAGCACCTGATTAATATCTCCCTCCATATATTATCGAACTGACAGCTATTCGAATTAGAGCCTTTGTTTCCTACAACAGTCTGTGCAAATGTTCTTCTACTCAGAGTAGGCACACGAATTTCTACCTGCTTAGTATTTTTATCTCCAAGCTTTGTAGTTGGATTTTGACTGATTGAGCTCTTGGGAGTGTTTGTCTTCCTTTTTTGTGCCGCATTCCTGATTTTCTGCAGTTCAATAGCTACAGTACACCCTCTGTAACTTGCAGGGTGAGCTTCTCCGCAATGGACTCATTTTGGTAGGGCATCATTGGATTTTTGGCAGTCCCTACTTAGATGCTTTGATCCACATTTCACGCATCTTGGTTCCATGTTACAGTAACGTTGGGTGTGACCGTAAGCCTGGCAACGCTTTCATTGGGCAATTTCCACCTTACATCCAAGAACCGTTTTCAATTCAAATATTTTTTTGATATCTTCCTCGCAGCTAAAGGATACCAGGAACATGTCCAATGGTTCCTTAGTCTTCCATTTGAGTTTATTTACCACTTCCAGGACTTTATAGCCTTGATTCTTCAAATCATCAAGTATGGTATCTGGACTACATGAATAATGTAGTTTCTTTACCATCACTCTGATGGGTCGAGACTTTATTTTTGTATGAATGCCACTTATAGCCAGTATCAACCAATTTTTTCGTCACGTTTCTATAAGTATCTACATCTAGAACGTTGATTTTGAATGTTTCATAACTGACTAGCTTTATTCTGAACTTGTCATCTGGAGAGACACTGTTCAAAGTTTTCAAAAACGTATTGAAATTTTTTATATCGTTCACAATGATAGGAGGCGGGGGCACTACTTTATTCTTCTTTTCCTTGGTGTGCTGGCTGTCAGTTGCTGCACTGCTTGTTGATGGCTGGGGGGGGGCAAAAGCGAGGTATCCATCTTCCTTTTTTTTGAATTTCTTGATTTCACTCGAATCATCCGTAGAGAAATGTAGCTTCTTGTTTTCTTCCTTTTCAGCAGTTAGTTTATCAGTTTTCAAATTTCCTCCTACAGTAAATGACTGAGGCTGGTTCTTACTCTCTCTATTTTTCTCAAGAAGAGAGATTCTTTTAATCAGTTGCTCTAGCTTCGTTTCAAGCTATTCTTGATTTGCATCATTACACATTTATTTTCAGCTTCCTTCCAACTATTATACAATATTTTTTCGGTCGGTGTTCTTAAATTATTTGGGTCGATGACCTTTTCCGGCGTTGACTCCTGCGTTTACACTACCGGTTTCCATTTTTTCTTCATTCGCTTTGACTTCTTCTTCTTCTTCTGTTGCCTCTTCTTCAAACTCGGGAATCAAAAATTTCGACGGTCTGACGAACGACATTTATGTTGAATTCAAAATGTTCATTCATTATTCAGAAAAACGATTGTGTCGCGAACATTGACCGGCCGGCCTAACCGGGACGCTCGAACGCGCACTCGCGTACAGCAATTTCGCACTTTTCGACAATTTCGCGTAGGCCTAATTCCACTAAGGCGCAGATACGGAACTATCGAAATATAACTATTTCTACTACCACTATACCACACTACTCTATTAATACTACAATGCTCTCGACATGCTACCGCTACGACGTCTAAACGATGACTGAGATAAGAATATATAAGTATGTTATAATTATACATTTTGCCAATTTTTCGCCTGTTATTTTACCGATAGAACACAACATTGTAAAACACTTCTAGTTGGGTTTGACTAAAAAAAATCTGGTTTTATAATAATGTTTGTGCTATTTCGTATTGTTTTGAGCTACTTGGTGTGGTAATGCTTCTTATGGATGCTCAACATCTAAACTTGAAAAAATATTGGATTGAAAGGAAATCACTGATGAAGTAGAAGTTGGGATTGAGGTCTCTCCAAATAAAATTGATATCAATTATTATTACATGGTTTCCAAAAATTCAATTCTGCTTAAATCAATTACTGATACTTTGAACTAACCTATAGAAAAGTACAGCATACAGCCCAGAATAGCAATCTAGCCAATAACTAGAAGGTTACTCTACGGACCAACTATTTTTTAATGTGTTTGTGGGTAATTAAGAATTTTTCAAATATTCATTTTCTCCCATTAGTGTTATCAACTAGTAGTAAAAACATCAAGTACGGTTTATCAATGAGTGGCACACTAATAAAGAATTTTCAATTGTTTCAGATCTGAAAATATGTTGGACACACTGACGTCTGTGATGGCTGAGCTGACTGCTAATCTTAAAAGGATAGCTAAAGATAGGAAAAACGACTTGAGTGCACAAAGTGAGCAGCATTCAATAGAGATACACAGCTGGTTCATGGACCCAGCCGTTGCTCTGCAAACGAACGTGTTGGCTGTCGACTTTTTCACAATCTATGGAGTGGCTCGTCTGGCTTTCATCTGGAATGAACGCAAATACTACAAAAGCACATGCGATTCTCAACAAACCATCGCTGACGATTACTATCAGAAAGTTATTATTCCTTAGTGTCGACTAATGTCAAAGTATTCTGACATCTAATCATCACAATGACTACCGTAATTCAAGTATTAACTTTTATTTTAAAGTCCATATTATTTCATTGGAATATTAACGCCAGAAATCAAGTGTAGAATATAATTCAACAGATCACAGAAATAAATATGATGATGATATGTTATACCGTATCTCTGTTTCCACTTTACCTAGATTATGGGAAGTGCAACATATATTATTTGAAACATCAATAGCATTAATTTTTTTCCTCTTTGAGTATAGCTTCTAATTTCTCGGTACCTATTGGAATATCTTTGACTGACAAAAATCAAAAATATTTAGAAATTTTCCTATATTGAGATGTATAAGTTTAATATAATATAACTTTGAAAATTGATAAAGAGTGGAGGAGCTATGGCTAGCAGCTCCAGAGTTTCTGTTGCAATCAATTTCCATTTATATATTCTAGTTTGCAAGATTTGTTAAGAGTCATATCGGCATAATTTTGCCTTCTATAATAATTTATTCTACAATAATCTTTCCTTACTCGTTATCAATGACGACTTATTTCTTTATCTTTGGTACATTGGTACGGTATCGGTAGTAATGTACTTGAATATTTTTCAAATTTTTGATTCATCAAGTTGTCAACTCTTAAATTATCAATTTGACTATGTTTCTATCTCTTCTCCTCCATACCATTTTATTGTTATCGATCTATCAATCCCAATTGTTCTATTATTTACTCAGTTGTAACTTTTTAGAAATAGGTTGATTGGCTTTGAACAAATTCATTGGCTCTGGTTGGTGTAGTAAGATATTCGACTAATGGTTGAACTTCGATTCCGCAGCCAATCTTCTCTATCAAGAACTCAAATCTTATTCTATTTTAAATAGCTAGACTTCCAATCCAGATGGCTAATCAAGTCCGTAACTATCATAAGCGCAGTACAGTATTTGAGAATTGAGACATCTCTCCTCGCATTATGATTTTTTGAATTGACTGTGACTCTTCAACTCCAAATGAAGGTAACTCAATAATTATTGTGTATAATTTTATGTTCTATGTATAGTGTTTGTTATACCCATGTTCTTGGAATATTTAAAATCACTCTGTTATAAGTCAAGGACGTTTTGTAAAAAAGTATAACGCTTGTATGAAAAGCAGTATTATCCCTTGAAACAATAAATTATTCAAAGTTTTAATATATTTATCTAAGCCAACAACAATATACAAATGATATATTTCAATGAGAAACCTATTAAGTAAGAATATGTGATATTTAAGATATAATAAATGTGTATAATCATTCAATATTTATAGAAGGCTATTTTATAAAAGGTATAGTACTGTACTAGTAACCTCAAATAATACTAATTTTCTTACTGTAACTGGTTTTTGCATTCATCAACGAATCAATAGGGGAAATAGTTACCGTATGAAAGAAATCAAATCAAATCAAATTAGGATTTTCTTTAAGAAGTTGAATTTGGAAGTAATTACAATAATAACTGGCGATTGATAACTGATTGATTCTATCTAATCTCTCTCTCATAGTTTCCCATTAATTGGCTACACAACAATTACCTAGTCAAATCCAATCCATAACATCCACAGCTCAATCTAGGAATCGTATTCTGCTTTATTCCTAGCAACCGCAGATTAATCAAATTTTTGCGCAAAGCCTGATTGGTGGTTTCTTGCTGAGGTTGGTCCTTGAACACCGAATAGAACCAACATCAGTCTCTGATTATAAAGTTGTAATGATCTCTTCCCACTGTCAGCTTCTGATGTTTCAATTTTTTTTCCTCCTGAATACAATCTCCAAAGATACTTCCAGAATTATAGCAGTGTACATCAATACATAGAATCAAAACGAATTATCATTCAACGAAAATCCGAAGTTCATTTACATTTATATTTAACAATGCACAAATCAAATACATGATAAGAAAAGGACCAACAGGCCTAGCCCAAAACTGTCCCCTTTCCGAATTTTGATAGTAGTAAGCCAATGTCTAAAAAGTCGGTTATGTTGCTTCACTTTGAATCAAATCAAAGTTGAATGCGAAATCAAAATTATCTACTTGTTGAAGAACCCACACCTCTTGCAGCATTGTTCCGATGTTAAAGTGCCAGTTGATAATATGTGGAGTCTTTAGGTATTTTGATCCAGTAGACTATCCATCATTGTTCCTTGTGACCACCTCAAATGAACGAGGTCCACCATTTGATGGTATCCATGTCATTGCTGGTGATTTTACAATCTTACCAAGTCCCCAGATTTCATACATGACGGTCCACCTTGACTGTATAGGCATAGCTTTGTCTTCTCATTGATATCCTGAATGTCAGAGCAAACACTATGCATTTTATCCATTTGTCCTCGAAGCAGTGAGATTATTATTTCCTTACCAAAACCTCACCAGCTCTAATGGTGGTTGAATGTCTCGCTCAAGTATTTTTATAAAACATTGTGTATAGTGTATAGTATAGCAAATGTTCTATAATTCAAGAAATTTCTATTTCAGATGGGAAAACATCCTCTTACCACAGGTGCATTATTCTACTTGATGGTTATTTCTTTGCAACTATGCAATGGCTCTGACCCTGCTCCAAGTAGGTTATTTCTGATATAATAGAATAGTTTAATCAAAAAACTGTTATAAACGAAATTTGAACTTATTATAAAATCATGTATTGGAGTGATAATAGTAGGGGAGTGATTGGTCTATCATGTAGTTCAGTTGATACTATTCTAGGCCTATCGGTGTAGGCCTATCCGAATTTTCTAAACTTTTTAAAAACTAATGTTTAGGCCTATATAATTCTAATTTGTATTGTATCTTATTTTGATTCATGAGTAATAAAATTGATAAGTAATGCCTATAGCACAGAGTAGAGAAGCACTGCTACTATGTTTATTCCGTGCCTATAGGCTAATTATGTACGTGTAAGGATTTCATATCAGTCAGACCTATTTCAAGACCGAATCAATATTCATTTACCAACATACCGTAGTGGTACTGTTCAGATATGAAACCGGTGAAAATAATTTATAAAGTCAGTAAGGTGAAACATTAGTTGAACTGCCAATGATGAATAATTGATAGAACTTTTTCGTAAACTGTTTAGTTTAGAGCTTAATTGTCAGTTGCATTATTTATTTTATTACAGATTGTGAGAAGCCTCAACTTGAGATTCAGGTTTCTCCAGTGAAAAAGATGATTCAAATCTACTGGAATTTTCATAAAGAGGTGGAGAATGGGTGGATTGGGATTTATTCACAGCCGCCTGATCTTAATGATCCAGTAAAGAATAGAGTTTATGAGCCAATTCCAATTGTCAAACAGATGGGATGGACAATTACAAATATTAAATCAGTGGATCTCGATAGTATTGAACTCAAGTTTGATGGTCCGACTCAACTGGGATTTTATGCTTGTGCCTGGAGAAAAAATAATGGAAGAGATGAAGGTATAATATGGGAATTGCTTAGCATTATCGTGTAGATGTGGAAGTTTCTGCTTCAATGGAAAAAGCTCTCATAAAAAATCAGTGTCAAACAAGATTGTCCCCTGACATTTTTTTAATTCTTGAAGACTGAAAGAATTATTAGAAATTTACTAAACCTAGATAAGGTTCCTCTTATTCAGAGAATAATCGCACAATGGCACAACATCATATTATGATTGACCGCTCGGTGATTGCGTTTGCCGAGTGATTGTTGAGCTGTGTACAGACTTGAGCGCCACGAACACTCGCAATTCACTTTTCAAGAGCTGATTATATCAATATTTGTACAGAAACTAGTAGGTAAAGATATAATAAGCGTAGCATCAGCTAATGAAAAGTGAAATGCGCGTGTTCGTGGCGCTCAAGTCTGTACGCACCTTTAGAGTTGAAAAAGGCACGAACTTGGGACTGCTCTTGAATGAGCTAATTTGTGTTTCTCGGCTTCATAATATATTTCCCAGTGGTTTAGAATCCACCTAAAAACTGTAGGCTCATTCATTCCTCTAATAGTTATAGTCAAGCATATAAGCATCTTAAGAGAGAAAATACCAAAAGATAAACTTTTAAAATATTCCGCTCTTCAAATAATGAAAATAAGTTTCATCTTATTGCTCATAGTCTATTTGCTGTTTTCAGCTCAATTCTAGAATTCATATTTATTTATTTCCATTTATCAGCTTTCCTGACAACTGATCAACGTACGTATCCAAGGTGGATGGAGAACTACTGGGAGTATATACATGCTGAACCTCTCAACATGCTTTTCTTACCTGGAACTCACGACTCGGCTAGTTTTGAAGGCCACCATGAAGCAAGATCTGTATGGGATAGTATAAAAAAATCCACTCCAGGAATTTCAGACCAGTCTTTTTGTCAGGTGAGTAAGAATAGGCAGACCACTAACAATCCAGCAAAATTTATACAATCTTAATCTTATATCGTGTTGGCCAATGATATTTAGATGCCTGATTTTTATTGTCTTATAAATAGTCGAAGTATTGCATCACAGAGTAGCGATACCACTAATTGACCGAGCGAAGTGAGGTCTGAGATTCAAGTCGACGGTTTTGTATTTCTCTTTATGTTTATATGTTTAAATGCTTATATGTTCCGCATTTACGGCGAAACGCAGCAATAGATTTTCATGAAATTTGACAGGTATGTTCCTTTTTGAATTTCGCGTCGACGTATATATAAGTTTTTTTGAAATTTTGTAGTTTAAGGATAATATAAAAGGAAAAGGAGTCTCCTTCGAACGCCAATATTACCGTAGAAATCAGACTATAGAATTATTGATCATAAATCAGCTGTCGAGTGGATTATTAATTGCATGCAATTAATATCTCAATGTAACTTGGTAAAAAATCAGCTGTCGTGTGGACTATTAATTGCATTCAATAACGCTTGTCGGCAATATCAATAACGGTCAAGCTGAACATCTGCAATTCAATCAGATACTTTCTAGCAAAATAATTGCAAGTTGGTAGCATTTGTTAAGATGAGGACAAAAGGGTTTTGTAGATGCTGGCATGCAAAATAAAGGACATAACGTTTAAAAAGCCAATATAAAATATTTATTTTTATATGTGAGCAAATAAAAATCATGAAAACATAATAAAAATAAAAGGAAAGTGGGATCTAGTTTTATTAGGTGTACTAACAGATTAGCACATTTTGTACAAAAATCTGGTAATGTACCAATCAGAACTCAGTATTTGTTAGGCGCTAAAAATAATTATTTCAAAAGTCACCATGTGGTCTTTTTTAAAATTATAAAAATTTAATTATTGTACAGTGCATGAGAATCTATTACTAACATAAAATAAAATTTAAGTGTAAATATATTCATGTATAACCTCTTAATATGCTCTTGTACTGTGGACTATTTGACAGTATTAAATTGCGTCATTGCGGATTTGTTGAAATCCACCAATAGGAGAAGATATTCAAATTTTATGTAAATTTAGAAATAGGAAGTATCTTCGAAAATGAATAAGGGAAGATCAACTGCCCACTTGCTTGCCAGAGATCAACCGGGATGCCAACCAATATGAGAGCAGTAGACTGAATCCCTTATAATAATTAATTTTATTTATTACCAAAGTTTAAATCTTAAAAATTCCTAATAAGTAATGAACCTAACTCAGTGAAGTCGCTCTATGACATGAGTTATTAAATTAAATATCCCCATTGGAGAGGATGACAGCAGCCCACCAGAAAAGGCATAGGACACATGAGGCGAATCCATGCCACATCTTTAAATTTGTGAAAAATCTATGCATGTGAGTTACAAAAATAATTTTTAGAGGGCCCTCAGTGCAACAAATTAATAGAAATTTCATAAAGCTAGCTCATCAAGGTTTTACTTAAAAATCAAGCTTGATTTAAACTTAATTGTGCAAATAGTTATAACTAAGGGAAAAGTCTTATTAAGAAAATGATGAGAATAAAATATTTGATTATATATCATTATTTAAGGTATTATATACACTCAGTTAATATATTTAAATATCAGTATTATTATAATAAGAGTTATAAGAAGCTCAAAATTCCTAAGATAAATTAAATTAATCTAAGATGGAATAAGCATATAGATAAGATGTGTAGCAGGATGAAATTCATGATTCATAAATTCTATAAATTGAGCTTACTAAAAGAGAAATCTTTAAGTAAAATGCTCTATCTTGCATACACCCAATCAGTTTTTCAGTATGGAATCAGGGTCTGGGGTGGTGCTTTTAATGCTCATTTCAATAAACTAAATATTATTCAAAAGAGTATCCTCAAGGCAGCACTTGGAGTGCATAGAAGGTACCCTAGCCAGCAACTTTTTATGGAGTTCGGAGTTCTGTCAGTTAGGCAACTGTATAGGTATCAGAAATCTTGTTAAATATATCAGCAACCATATACATATTTTTACACCTCATTCAACTAATTATAGTTTTAGATCAGTAAATAGATGCTTTGTTCCTCGAACAGATCTAACTATATGCAGAAGACAATACAACTATACAACAAAAAAGCTTATTAATTTTATGCCAGAACATTTCATTGCAAGAAAACCTACAAAAGCACTTAAATTAAAAATTGAAAGCTGGATAAAGACAGAAGATATCATACCTAAAATATTTTAATTTGATGTACATACTGTCTTCCTCAGTTCCTCTGAATTTATTATTAGTAGGGCTATACTCCCAGATTAATTTTCTCTCTCTGAGTTTGAGTTTTATTTTTGGTGTCATGTGTGTACTGTATTGTATTGTTCTTCTAATTCTCTCTTTGCTTACAAAAGGAATTGCATATATGCTACAAATGAATTACATTATGTTACTAAATGGATTACATATGTACAGTGAATTGTAGATTAATAATTACATGAATCATCTCTTTTTCTTTTGAGTTTTTAAATTATTATGAATTCATTCTAGTTTTTCTGCTCTCTTAATATTTCACTCTAAGTACTTCTTCTTTTCGGATTGGAATTTTATTTTTTTTCTAGTTTTTCATACATTCCATATGTTATTTTTTCTTTATTATATTTTTTCTATTTTCAACTGAATCTCAAGCCACTAATTATAGCCGACTGATTACTCGTTGCCATCGCTCAAACTACTTAGTTTTGCTGGTAACGCCAATGATAATATTATAATCTATTTTGAAATGGAAAATATTTTAATTTTAAGTTTTTGCAATGTATTGTATATAAAAATTTTTATATTTTTCACATTTGTAAAGTTTGTTTAATGATTTTGGCAATAAATATTTCTTTCTTTCTTTCTTTCAAAAAATATTTTATCTGAATTCCACTGACGGCCAAACTCATACCCTGAGAATTAATTTTTTAAATCTTTGATATTATTGGAATACTGAATTATAAAATTCTTATTCGATAAGCAGAAGCAAGTCAAATGATTGAGCTATAGAAATCTTTAATATTATATGCTGATAGAAAAACTATGAAAATTATTAGTTGATGCTATTAAGCAGAATAAGAGTTTTAATTGAGCCATCTGTGATATTTTTCTTATAAAACTTCACAATAAATGTTCAAAATGGCTTCCTCCAGTAATGCAGGCTTGAACACGTTTCATAACATTTGCAGCCACCTTTCGTAGTGTTTGCTCAGAAATTATTTTAATCTCACTTTCAATATTAACCTTCAATTCGTCAAGTGTATGAGGATTGTTATTAAAAACCTTACTTTTTAAATTCCCCCAAAGAAAAAAGTCAGCTGGAGTAAGATCTGGGGATCTTGGCGGCCACAAGCACAATCCTTTTGATATCACACAATGGTCAAAAAATTCTCGTAAGATATTCATCATTTCAGCAGAAGTATGGCATGTTGCATTATCCTGCTGAAACCAACAATCTCGATTGTCTAATTCTAACAACGCTATAAATTGTTCAATAAGGCTGCAATACACAACACCATCTATTCGTCTTTCACTCGTTCGTAAGATTTATATGTGAAATAACTTTCAATAATAAACACATGTTCATCCTTTGAAAAAACCATAGTTGAACATACACAAACACTACAGATTACAAATGAATACTAACAAGCACTAGTAAATGTAAAATGGTGCATGCCGGTTCAACAATGAGTACGGTAGTGCCAACTGATATTTGGGGAACAAAATATTCCCTATACAGAAAATATATTCCCTCAAACTTCGATGTGCGTCCTTTTTGGAACACTCGTTAGCATAGTTGTTCACAACAAATTATTAGAATTGTCGGTACAACAACCCAAACAGCCATTAGTTGTTTACACACCAATATCTCGCCGGCAAGACCGGACAGGACATAATTTACTCTGATTGACAGTATTAGAGGAGGCTGTGGTTTATAACTGCGCGAGGTCTGCTGCTCACAGAACTACTAGTATAGATTGTAGTTTGTAGATCTATAGTTAACTATCTATAGATAGTTAAGATCTATCTAGTTATTATCTATAGACAGAAGCGATACTACTACTATACTACTGTACTATAATATATTGGTTATCAAGTCGTGGTGACACTTGAAAAAAATATCTGTAAAATTATGACTTAGAAATTGAATCTCGCCAAGAATATTTTGTACAGGAAAAAATCATCAGTAAAATAATGATTTAGAAACTGAATCTCACCAAGGATTTCTGTACAGGAAATGTAAGAAAATATTTGAAAATAGCTTAATTTCCTAATAAGTCAACCACACATATTATTTTCCCAATGGGATCAAACAGAGAAACTTGTGTAGCCTAACTTTATAATAGTTGAATCGAATCTGATTCTGAGTAAGGTAGGTAGGTAAGGAAATTAGCTTTCAGCGTCGTTTCTATATAATAGTAGGAATATCTAGATGCTTCAAAATGATTTAGATCCTCCAAACATGCAACAGTAGCTCTTTGAAAAGAATTGTAGTATTGTCAAAAGATTTCAGCAGTCTGACAGCTCTTTTAAAAATCGCATGTGTAAAATTTTACATGCTTCCTTCTTCTCGAAAAAGAGTCGCAATAAGAAACCTTCATAATAAATTCATAAACTCCCAATTGCATTATGCTGTAACTGATTTATTATTATAGTGTTTTTCTTAGTATGATTTTTTCTTATCAAGAGTGCAAACTACTTGAAAATCTAAATAGCACATCTCAATGACGGCCAACTCAACCTCTGAAGACCACATCATGGAGTAAAGAAACAATTTCTGTTTCTCCCTGTTTTGTGACCAAATCCAATAGCTTCACAAACTACATCATTATATATGTGTATGACGTGACGTGACTCACGTTTCATTTTCGTTCAACCCATTCGATCTGAACATTCGAACCAAACTCTGTCATTACATAATATAAGTGAAAGACTTGCACTTTCTTGTCTTGTGTGTGTGATCTTATTTTGTAAATTCATAATTTTCGCCTATTTTATTGAAAATGCACCGTTTTACGATTCAGGACTCAAGCATTAAGGAGCAGTTAATGTTGGGTGTTCGATATTTTGATGTGAGAGTGAAAAGAGATGGCAATGATTACTGGACATGTCATGGAATCATCACAATGGAAAAGCTTGATAAAGTCATTGCTGATGTTGTTGAATTTGTGACAAAGACTAGCAAAGAAATTGTGATTTTCGATGTTCATCAATTGGTATCCGGTGAGTAATAATTAGCAAATTTTTCAACTTCTCTTTTACTGCATTGGTTCAGTTTTGTGTAATAGAAATATCATTTATATAGTTATGAATATAAAAGTTATCTCGTCAAAGGTCCTTGAGCCTTTGTCCTCATTACATAAAACATAGACAGACCACAGGGGAGTCTATTAGATGGAATCTTATGATAATTGTTATAAGAAGTTAGCAATCTCGTTGTTAATTAATATTCTTAAATATTAGAACAATTAACATGAAAATAGACAAAGAAATTGTTCAGTTTTGATGAAAATTATCATTTTGAGATAAAAATTTAATGTATATTACTCTATTCTGATGACAATCGCATTATTTCGCTAAAAATATATTCCCTAAAGAAAATTGATTAAATAGAATAATGTTCTTTCAAAGAATTAGATTGAAAAACTGTGAAGAGTTTCATTAGATTTTTTATTGTTTAAATAATTTGATTGTATGGTATGAGATGTTGTGGTAATTGAAAGAATAAGACGTTGATATTGTCAATTTACCACTTTTATTTATTCGAAAATTAATTCATATTAAGTTACAGAACCAGGTTTCATGATAATACCTACCACATCTTCAGCTGAACTAATATGTTTTTTGTTGTTGAAGGAACAGCAAATTCAATTTTAGGTTATGTGTTGGGGTTGTAAAAGGGAAGGGGAATGAAAATTGTTAGAGGGAATAGATGGATTAATGATGAAATTAAACTTTGCTAATATTTGTAGAATGGAAAATTACATTGTAAATGAAATTCTAGTCATCTTAAAAAAATATAATATATATACATCAAATTTGGTTGGTAGCTTACTGGTGATTGTATAATCATTTATGATTTTGAAATTTTGACTCAGTTACAAATGTTATAATAATATTATAAAATTATAAAACAAGGGTCATTATTATGGAAACAATTCATAATAATATTATGATTAGCCTAATCTAAAACATGCTAAATTTATCTATCTTATCTAAAAAATATGTCCTATGCTACCTTTAGGTTGTTACTGGTCATGGCACCAACTTGAATATAAACTCGATTTTAAGAAATTTTTAAAACTAGAATTAAAAAATTTCTTAACCATATAAGGTGCTTAAAGTGGTGAAGGGGAGAGGGGGGAGAACTTAATAATTGAATTATTCAAGTTCTAACTATTCTGTTCTACTTTGGGATGAATTATTATTGCTAGTGGGAGAACATGGCCTGAAATTGAGATCCCTCTTGGGTTCAAAAGTTGATTAATACTAGATATTGGAGCTGAGATGAACATGATATTACCCACTGCCCACTTGTTAAGTTATATTGACCAGACCTTGTAATGGGAACTGAATTGGAATGTTATCAAATAGACAAGAATTGTTTATACTTAAAATTATGTGTAGTTGTAAGCAAGTAGTATGATAATATTGTAGTTGAGTTTTATATACTCAAGTCAACTTCTTATCCAAAAATCTGAGATTATAATAAATATGTACAAATGAATTTAAAATCAGGAACTAATGTAATTGGGCCTACCTGAACTAAGTGATATACCCTGAAGTAGAAAAACTAAGTGATATAAGTGAACTAAGAGATATACCCTAAAAGTAGAAAAACAATATAATTGAGCTTATGTGGATTGATTCCTAGACTATGAACTAAATACAAAAACTATAATAAGTTCTCAAGTTAATGGTGATGACTGTTACTGATCTATGGAAGTTATCTACTGATATATATCAATTTGCTTATCCTACAATTGATTCTACTATGAGCGTTTCCAGATTGCACCCACACTATTTCCACTATATAAAGCGTGGAAATGTTTGCTTTTATCAGTTCTCTTTGTGTTTGCTGAGAAAGCAGTTTAGATCTTGTGAAACCTGACTTCACGCTTTTATTGTAGGTAACTTAATAGTTTATTTATATTCTCAGGTGTTGTATCTGATGATGAGCATAGAAACTTGGCGAATTTCTTAAAAAATAAGTTCACAGTCGATAACCACCCAATCTATGTTAATCCAAGCGATTTTGGTTATGCACCTTGGAAATCAACTCCTGACCAAATTCTAGCCAAAGGAAAGGTGATCGTTGCCTATATCAATGTTGAGTTTCAAAGGAAGGACAATTGTGGCATTCTTTGGCCCAAAGTTTATCAGTACTGGGGAGAAAAAACGGCACTTCAGGATCTGCAAAAATTCATTTATGAAAAGATTCCAGGACGTATCCAGTTAGTAAATTTACACTTTTTTAATTTTCAAACTCTATTTAAACTTCTTCACCTATAATATCTTGGCCATCTCTGTGCTCAAACAGCTAGTCAATCTCTAATACAGAGTCACACAGAATAACGGGAACTTTCAAAAACGGCATAAAACATTAGTAGGAAAGGCAAAAATTATTTTATTCAAACTAATGTAAAGTTGAAGACTTGCCATTTGAGAATTATCAATAACATCTATCACTTTTTGACAATTACTTCTTCAAGATGGCTTCCTCCTGCACGAATACACTCTTGAAATCTGTGTTGAGATTCCTGAACGATTGCTGCAACATTTCAGCTGGGATATTGTTAATTTCATTTTGAATTGTCTGTTATGTTTCAACCACAGCTATTGGTCAAGTTGTGAAAACGTTTGATTTGAGATAGCTTCAAGCTTCACAAACAGAAAATCGCAGGTGGACAGATCATGGGACCAGGTAACGCAGATGTTGCAGCGATCAATGAGGAATCGTCAACACAGATTTCAAGAGTTTATTCGTTTAAGAGGAAGCCATCTTAAAGAAGTAATTGTTAAAAAGTGATAGATGTTCTTAATAATTCTCAAATGGAAGTCTTGAACTTTACATTAGTTTGAATAAATTCATTTTTGCCCTTCCCACTAATGTTTTATGGCGTTTTTAAAAGTTCCCGTTATTCTGTGTCACTCTGTATAACTTTACATTAGTTTGAATAAAATCATTTTTGCCCTTCCCACTAATGTTTTATGGCGTTTTAAAAAGTTCCCGTTATTCTGTGTCACCCTTTCAGTTGGCCAACTCAATGCATTTTGATCTATATTAGAATGCATGGCTCGCATCTCGGACTTTCCATTCGATTTTCTCTGCTTTCAATTCGTCAAACTGACCTGCGTAGTGAACTTAGTTATGTAACGTTACCGTACCATTTTCTTGGGGCCGGAAATTCAACTATAGATGGTTGTGGCAATACTCGAGCTCCAAATTTATCTTAAAATTCAATCTTCAAACAAAGATACATTAGTTAAAATTGATATTTTTGGACTGATCTCCTCTGTTTTTCTGTAAAATAATAATTTTATCTCAGTCCAAAAGTAAATTGTTTGTTAGTGAAAAGGTTCTCATTGCCCAATGTTGGGAAACGTTTAACCATCAATATAGTGTATTAATATTTCTACTTTATTTTTTCTATAGCAGTTACAACTAGTTTTTAGACCAGCAAGGAACTTTTTCATTCTTAGTTATTGGAACTATTCAGCAGTATCGTTATCGTTCGCAAAGATGTCTTATCTTCAATTGTGAATGCTGCAAGTTAACAAAATGGCTTGTTTTAAATTAATCTGGATTTATGGGAACATATCTTGCTGAACATGAGAAAATGATCACGGAATAAGGAGAGCATATTGATTTGTGGGAGCTATGAACTGAAAGCTACTAAAAGTTTCTCCCTCTTCTCTTAAACAAGATACACTGATAATGTTTTAGAATTGACTGATGAGAAAATTGCTATTCATATTGATGGTTTGTTCAATATTTGTCTGTTTTGTGAATTTGGCAGAAGGAATGAATTCACTGATAGGCTGACAGTGATAATGGCCGAGCTGACGGGGGATTTGAAGTCGACCATCATGTATGCTGCATATGGATTGGACGATCAAGCTCAGGATAACGACGACCACATCCAGCAGTGGTTCCTCGATCCTCAGATCGGCATGAACACCAATGGAGTGGCTGTTGATTACTTTCGCTCATCAGGCATTTTAAGACTTGCTATTATGTGGAATGAGCGCAAATTCTTTAAAACCAACAATTGTGACCCACCCCAGAAATTCTGCGATGAATACTATCAAAAAATATTAATCAATATCTAAAGATTTGGAGGATTATTTTTTATGCGGATGTGTGTGATCAATTTCTGCAGTATAAGTTCTTAAGTAGAGGCTACGCGATTCTTTGCAATTTATTTGAAAATTAGTTCAGCAATCTTAATAAATATTATGATTAACTCAATTTGGATTTTTTAATCGCTATTGGTAGTACTACCATAGATGAAGGATAAGTAAGTACTATATTATTCTTGTCTCTGGTACTACCCAACTTATTATTATCATCTTATTATTCATGCTATTTTGTACTAATACAGTGATAGATTTGACCACATCACCTTCATTACAACAGAGAATATACTGGTGGAGACTAAATTAATGAATTACGCATTCTCTTGTATTGGAATTGGAAATTATTAGACTTTCAGTTTCCAATTTAGGAAGGTGACGTATTTATAATGAAAGCAAAACATTCTAAAATTTATTGATTATATTGTATGGCCTTAATGTGTTTAGGAGCTGGGATCATAATATTGTCTTTATTATTCTTCAAAATTCAAAACTTGCATTTAATTGTAACGGCCATTGGCTTGCATACACAGTCTAGTGGGAAGTAGGCCTAGTGGTGTGCGTGACTCATACTCAATTTTGGGTGTGAAATAAGAGTTACACTAAAATGTTTTCAAAATTTTAATAAAAACACAAATTAACTATAAAAAATAATAATTTGTAGTAATAATACAACCGAACAAACAAACATTCAGTATTTTACAGATTTGTTCTTATTTTACATTCAGGTTTCTTAATTGTTGTTATTCTTTATCACAGTCATTTCTTTTGAGTTTTTTTCACTTTCTTTGCTGTTCAATTTCTCAAGTTGGTCCAGTTCGCTTGCACGTGGCTGTTCTGTTAACTTGTTGTTCCAGGGTTGAACGTTCGCTTCTCCATAGATCATGTATAATGTCCCAAAAAAGAACAAAATCCCTGAAGTTACAAAAAACACTTTCTGCCACTGCAAAGCAGTTTGCTGAAACAAAATCAAACTTAATCAATAGTGTTTCAGAAACAAAAGAACAGGAGCAGTGAAATATTTGAAGACTATTTGAGGAATATTTGAAATATATGAAGACAAAATCTTGATTTCATTAATGAATTAAAAAAAACGTTCTTCAAGCCTTTTGGTTTCTAAAGATTGGCAATAGTCTATTAATTATAATAAATTTTCAACTAATTTAGTAACTTATAGGTACGAATTGAAAGTTATCAAAATTTGATGAACAATCATCAATTTTGGATTCAGCCACAATATGCGTTTATTAATTCACTCATTGTCCAAGTGAGTGACTTTTAAACTAAAGATAAACCTTAAGTTTGGAAAAATATACTTTTTTGATTTTTCTCAATAGAGGCGCAAAAGTCACTGAATAGTTCTTTGGAACAAGACTAGATCTATTTGAAATTATTTCCCATTACAGACAATACTCACAATTATGATTTTGTAATGATGTTCAAAATGTTTTCCGTTCTCATTAATGCATCTTTGAAGTCTTTCTGGAATACTTTAATACTTATTAATTATTATTTCACTACGTCTTGCTTTTTTTCCTTCTTTTAACCAACTGTCCAGTGACTTTAGCGCCACTCTGCATATTGTTGGACCTTTTTTAGATTAAACGTGTAATTTATTGGGTAATTTATACGTTAATAAATTGGCTAACCAGGAATTTTAGAATAATCTTAATAATTTTAGGGTGAACTTGAAGAAAAAAGCTTACATTTTGATAGGTGAGGTATCCAACAACCAGTGGCGATAGAAATCCTGGTAAATTAGCCATAAGTCCGACTATACCCAAGCAAATACCTGAAAATTTGGTAGAATTTAAATTACTAGAGACCCCTTGGGTTGAAGAACTCGCTCATGAACTGTTGTATTTATTTCTGAGATCCGCAACTTGTAATTATACAGAGTTGGTGAGAATTATTATGGAAGCAGCTAAATATATATTTTACAAGTATTATATTACAGTAGTAGTTTCCATATGAATCCTATTCCAATTTGAAAAAATTCTGTCGCTTCTAGCATCAGCTTCTTTAAATGAATGGAAAAATTACAGAAATAGCATGCAAATAATTCGAAGAATTAAAGCACTCCTCGAAGAATTCAAAATTTGAAGCTGATTGATCAATTCTCTCTAAAGTTCTTGTCGAACATACAAACAGACAAAAAACGACTTTGGGCTCTAGTAAGTCAAAAGTGAGAACGCTCGTTCAACAACATGGAATATACATAAAAATTATGGGGACATTAGAGCTTGATAAAATTTATACTGTGAAAACGTTTTGATAAATTATGAGCAATTTCATAGAATGTTCCTTATCTGTAACTTTTGACATTCAAGTATTGTTCCAGTTACAAAACTGATTTGCAATATGGTACCATATTTTTATCGCCATTCCATTCACTTCTCATATACATAGATTTTTTATTTTTGAGGTCATCGCCTCAAAAATGACAAAAATTGACAGTGCAAGCCAGAGAACTTAACATAAAGTTGAAAGTCACATTTCTCGGAGTAGAAAGGAATATTCTTATTGGAATTTTCTAAAAATATATCATTATTCTTCAATCTCTACTGACTGTTAAGTTACTTACTTGCAAAATTGGGACTGAGATCGACAATGCAGGCCAGAGGGCCGCTGGAAACAGTTCCATTTGCTCCAGTGGCTGCTACGACTAGAATCACGGCCAGCAGAGAGTTGCAACCAGTAAATGCTAAGCCAAGAATCAGAACTCCTTGAAATATTGTACCTGTTCAGAGAACGTTTCCTGTTCATGCACAATAATCACAATACTAATAAAATAAAGCAATTTGAGTGAGGAGACTCCTCGATCTTTTACTAGATAAAAATCGAAACTCAAGATTTATAATGGAAACATGCTTTTTCTTTAATTTTCATGAAGGTTGCTTGATAGACTTTCATTATAGCGAGGTCATGGACAAAAATGTCAATAAAATATCATGACAAAATTCAATTCATTCAATGAAATGAAGCATAAATGAAATAAATGAGTAACAAAATTACATTGAAATAACATGGCATGTGAATGTCATCCTACATGGTCATGTAAAATGTCCACACTGGGGTATTATAATAAGGCTGCCGATGCTTGTGTTTGTGTGATTTTGTGGTCTCTGATAAGCAGCAATTCCACTCTACCATCAGAATCCTCAGATATTCCACACAATAAATGGATTTTTTGTTACTCCTGAAAATATGTTTTTCATTCTATAATCAAATTAAACTAATCGACCTTTAAAAATAATTGCAAATCTTTGCAATTGCTTTAAAAATTGTTAAATTTCGCAACCCTAGTTGATAAATCTTTTGAATAATGATTGGTTAGAAATGTTGTGCTGACTTACAAACTGAAGTGGCCAGTTTTCTCACGTTGGTCCTGCTCATCTTATTATTTCTGAGCAGGTAATCAGCAACAAAAGCCGAGCTAAGAGACATCAGCCATCTTGATAGATGAGGCAGACCTGATAATACTCCTGTCTAGAAAGAAGATCAACTATGAAATTAATGATCTATAGCTACTACACATTTTTATATCAAGGTTCTCAATTCTTATCATTTTTCGATTTTAAAATTTTATGCTTCTAATTTTCTCACTAAATTACAAAACATACAATATCGTTTCCATCACTTTAAATTTGCATTCAATTTTTTTCAAATTTGCTGATTTTTATCGTTTTTACACTTAAAAATGATGATAATCTTCAAGGTATGTGCGCATTCCATCTCAGGGTCTTTCTATTCTAACTCTTAATACTTTCTATCAATTTGAAATAGAAAACTGTTCATCAAATTATTAATCAAGTTAAGGCAGGGGATGACTTTTGAGAGGGAACTATTATTATTTTCAGCGTATGGCTTTGAATGGTGGGGAGACCCAATGGTAGTTCCACATTGCCGTATATAGTCCAAAGTTCCCTAATGGGAAACCGGACACTAATGTTATAGTGAGCACAATACTTTAAATTTACACTTTTCACTTTGGAATAAAGTTCATTTTGATGTTAAAGAGAGGGAACTATATCTTTTATAAAAAGTACGTTCTCTATCATATTCTACAAGATATCTTAATACCAACTCAAATAAGAGAATGTTACTGCAGCTATACCTAATTCCTGCTTTTTCACGGTATTCAACGGCCAATTTCACATGAAATCTATGAATTAATTCCATAATCTGAGAGCTAATAGAAAATTGTCAAATGCAGATGTTGGAAAATCAACTATTTTCACCCCAGAATTTATCGATCAAATCAAATTTATGAGTACAATATTCCACATTACAATACCTACTTAAGTTTTCTCAGAGATTAGTCGTAGTGTTAGATTATATCTTTGAAAAAATGCAGTAGAAATATCTTACCGTGCGAATATTCATGCCGAGAATATTTTTGAAGTAGGTTGGGGCCTGAGTCATTAATGTATAAAACCCCCATATTCCTCCAATCTGTGAGAATCCAACCATCCAAAGCGGTCGCGATGTCAGAATATCTTTCCAAGGTACTGACATCTGCCGAAAAAACAATAGAATTAATACGTGAGCTGTAAAGATGTCTTATGAAATCTAATATATAATCCTCAATTCCTCAAAATCAACTAGAGTTTTTTAATTCCCTCAAATAGCCTACTGTACATTCTCATTCACAAATAGCCTGAAGCCGGTTTCTGTTAGCTTTGTTCTTACAGAATAATAAACATTTGTTTTCAACCTAATGTCACACCATTTTATATTTAATAAGGTTAATATTGGACCTCAGAGAAATGATTAAAATTCGATGATGACACCAGGAAAATGATCAAAATTCGATTATGACCCCAGGGAAATGGTTAAAATTAGATTATGCAATGCCTATTCTTGTTGGTTCAACATTCTCTGATTTCTATACGCTTATTATTTTATATACATCCTAAACTATCAGTAAAGTTGGAAGAAAAAATTCTTCATTTGATGAATTACCCGAACATTTCATTACAAATTTCCAAAATTAAGTTACTGTATTTAATCTGAAAATGTTTCACTGATGTAGATTAACTTTAAAGGATCTATGCTGTTCATTATATTTTATTGATTAACTAATTCATCCCAACAAAATTAATATTCTAATGAATACCAAAATTCAGTGTAACTGTTTACACCTACAGAAATAGCAATCCTGAATCAATAGAAGGAACGTTTTGAAATAAGAAATATCGATCACCTACAAATACATTATATATTATTTCTCACAAGGTTAATGTACGCGTAGAAGTCTTCTTCTACATAAACTTACTGTAATTTCTTACACATATAGGGTAAGCCTTTCTCTACTCATCAAATTCAGAACTTTCTCCTGTCATAGAAACAATAATTGATAATATTATTGACCTTTTAAAAAGTAGGCTTAATCTCCACCGTAAATGGATAATTGCTTGATTTCCGACTAAAAAGAATTAATCTCAATTATTGTGTCAAGTAGTGTTCGGCTTTTGTTTATTCACTTTTCATTTCGCTATCAACAAAAATTATATCATCTCAATGGCTCTTCAGTTCTTTGTAATTGGAAATAGCACTATAGTCTCTTGAGATAACAATTCATCTAAAACTATAAATAATTACTTGAAAGTTGAAAATCTCATTAATGAACAGTCGAACATGCTCTAAAATTGGTGTTTTTTCTTAGTTTGTTTTTGTCAAATAACATACCTTCCTTGCTCTAAACTATTTAATTTCATTATACCTTATTTCAAACTGTATATAGAATTCAACTTCAATAGGATTCTTTGCAAATCTGAAAACTCAATAATTAATAATTATAATAGGCCTACATGAATATTCTCCTAACTACTGTGGAATTGTCACCAGATAACAAACCATCTCAAATTATGGATAAATACTCTCATATTCATTGAATTTGGATATCAATAAGAATAATTCCATTATCATCAAACAAAAATTCAAATTGAATGCTTGAAATATGAACAAATATTTTTTTATTGCGGATGATGCTCATTATGAGTTTTTTGCTTGTGCGTGGGTGATTTGATGAAACGTCGATGCATACCAGCGGGATTCGAACCCACAAGCAGATAGCGCTAGCAGACTGCTTATGGTTCAGTGACTATAAATACGTAGTCCAATTATATTACATAGTATCTGTAGCTGAAGGGGGTCAAGGGCTTTAGAAAGAGTTCTAGACACGCGGCCATATATTGATGCTGGTAGTTGAGAAGTTGTTTACTTGCTGTTTACCTGAGCTGATGAAAAGCTAACGTGTTATTCATGCGGTATAAAGAATATTATATTATATTATAGTATTGTATAAACAATGTAGTATATTTCGATGTAATGATATACATAAGGGAATAAAGATATTGAGTCTCGCTCCAAAATTAACGTTGGTGTAATAATAATAATAATAATATTCGTATGGCTTTTATTGATGGGGAGTTCGTGACGGAAGCTCCACCTCTCCTGAATATATGATTTGAGCCGTTGATGGGCCTTACGACTGTCATACTTCAGCCAGGACCGACAGTTTAACGTGCCGTGCCCATCCGATTGGTGTCATGAACTCTATATATAGACCATGTGGAGGGTGAAACACCTTTGACATCCTGACTAACCTGGCCGGTCATTTATTATTTCCATCTGGAGAATAATCCCTACCGTTTCTCGCGTCATAAAAAATGATGAAGAAATCATATAATAAAGTATATAGATTAATCTGTATGCTCTAACCTTTCGATTATTTTGGGAGTGATCCAGGCTACTTTCAATGTATTTGCGTTCAGTCTCGGTTATCCAAGGATGTTGAGCCGGACTGTCATATACGAGTATCCACCAGCATATAAACCAAACGGTGGCTATTGCGCCGGTCACATGGAAAGCTGAAGTCCATCCATACATGTCCATTAGGTAGCCACATAGCGGGTAGGTCAGTGCTACCCCAAACGAGCTTCCTATGTACAAATAACAGAATACCATACAGAGATCACCAAATCAAAATTTCTGTAATTTACTGTAATAGGTCTTCATGTAGAAATAATAATTGAATAACTTGAATATAGGAGTTTATATTCAATATTGGAGGATATAATATTGTTGTCATAAATATTTGTGTTTGTAAGAGATTTCATAATAATGAAATCGAATTAAACTTTCCAATCAATTGATTAGTATGTATTTATATAACGAGTTGAATAACCAAACAAAGCATTCCTCAGTGTGTATTCAATTTGTGATCAGTGTGAATTGAATTTCCTATGTTTATGTGAACTCTTTTTAATTATTCTCTTGAAAACTTTACTGTAAACATCATTTGAAAGTAGAAAGAATCCATAAACTAATTTCAAGTTAACTATCTATAATTTTTACTACACACAGTTTAAAGTGGTCCATACTCCTCTGAAGCATTGCACGTGGTACCGCTCGAATTTCTTATGTTATTGCTTCACTCAGGGCTTCAAGGGTTCGTGGTTTGTTTATGTATACACGTGCTTTTTGGTAGCCCATGAAAAACAGTGACAGGTCCGGTGACCGAGGAGGCCACTCCACATCTCCACGCAACGAAATGAGGCGTCCAGGGAAGGTCTGCTTTATAAATTCCATAGCTGCTCTCGATGTATCTTGTTGAAACCATACAGTATTGACGTTGATACGTTGTCTTCTCAATTTGGCGGAAAAATTTCACGCAGGTTGATTAGGATGGCAGTGGATGAAGTTGACAGTTGCTTGTGTGGTCGGTGTAAAAAACCAATCAATAAGAATGATATATCGATTCAGTGTAGTGCTTTATGTGGTGAAAAATTTCATTTAAAGTGCGAAAACATTTCATCAGTAAATTTCGGGAAGATATGCGAGCTGGGTGATCTGGTAAGGTGGCACTGTTCCAGTTGTGATTTGAGGTTAGATCAGTTTCGTCTACTACAGTTCAAACCGGTTGATCTACTAGACTTAAATATTAAACTGAATGAAATTGTAGATAGAATCAGTGATGTGAACATTGAAAATATCAAATTGTCTGAAAAGTTAAATTCCACTTTGCAATGTACCGGTAATACCAATCCTCAATTCGAATGTAGGCCTTCTGCCAACGGTAGGAGATCGTCAATTGGTAATCTCAGCTTTGAAGGATTTCCTAGTCCTAATCCCAAGGAGATTGATGCGATTGCTACTAGAAAGAATAATTTGAAGAAATCTGTGAAGTCTAAAGTGGAGAAGTTCGAAAAAATAGCAAACTCAGACTTGACTGTTGATAACAATAGCTTTGTGATTTCCAATAATCAGAGTAAAAATCAAACAAATACTGAAGCTTTTGAAACGAGCAATAGGACTGAACATCAGGTTAGTACTCATTTGCATGCAGATAGTGAAAGTTCAAGTATATCTTTAAGGGAAAAAGAAAATGACTGGAAACTAGTGACAGGTAGAAGGCAAGCAAAGAAAGTTAATAAGCCTAATCGCAAATTTGATCACAAACTCATTATAGGCTCAGGTTCGATTGGCTCAGAGCTTCTATCTGGTAAAAAAAGGCCTGGTTCCATTTGGGCAAAATCAAAAAAGGAACTTCTGTGACAGATGTTGAATCATTTCTGGCATCAACTTTCCCTCAGCTTGATATATTGGTGGAAAAGCTAAACTCAAAGGGTGCTTATGATAGTTTCAAGTTGGGTATTGATTTCAATCATCGTGAAAAAATTACAGAGCCTTCATTGTGGCCAAAGAATATTACTCTGAGGCGTTTTTTATTCATGAGACCCAGGGGGAGCCAGATGAAATAGGGATGTCAGTGCAGTCGGTGCCAGTCTCTGCAGTGAATAATAGACTCTTATTGCTTTTCTGTAATGTACAATGCCTTAGTAATAAGCTGCATGAGATAGAAGCAATAATGCAGAGTGAGATGTATGATTTGTTGTGCTTCTCAGAACATTGGTTAAGAAAATGTGAC
The DNA here is from genome assembly GCF_014356525.2 of Nilaparvata lugens. Taxonomy (NCBI): domain Eukaryota; kingdom Metazoa; phylum Arthropoda; class Insecta; order Hemiptera; family Delphacidae; genus Nilaparvata; species Nilaparvata lugens. Next base: position 74,366,003 of record NC_052504.1, on the reverse strand, counting down.
CTTGAGATGATTAGGATAAATGAGTTTGCTCTGGCTGCTGGGTTTTCTCGTGTTGCTCAGAGGAATGGAGGTGTTGCAATTTTTGTAAAATATAATTTGAATGCTGCATGTGTTAATGTTGAACATTTCTGCTTGGAGGGTGAGCATGAGTTTGCATGTGTGACTTTGGGGCATGTCAAGATGTACATAATTGTAGTGTATCGTCCACCATCAGGCAATCTGGGTGGCTTCTTTCAGGCCTTGGAGGATATGATTATTATGCTTAAGAGGCTTAACCCAGGATTTGAATTTATAGTTGGGGGGGACTTCAACATCAATGTATTACTGAGTAACAATAAAACACGTGACTTTCAGAATCTGTTAAGATCTCTGAATCTATATCTGACAATCCATCAACCTACTAGAATGGATGCTTGCCTTGACAATGTTGCCTCCAGTCTAAGACTGAATGATAATTTATGGTCAAGTGTGGTGCATTATGAGTTGGGTGATCATGAGGCAATCAAGTGTATGGTGATTCCCATCTCCAGGGCAAATAATAGTATAGCAAGTGGGCCTAACCAGTTGTCTGTTTGTACTAAAACAAGATTGATTACAGAGAAGAAAGTTAGAATGTTTTGTGATGGACTGAGATATGTGAACTGGCTGATGCTCTTTCAGCATGTGGATGCAGAATCCAACTTCACAGCATTCTTTGATTGCTTTCTGGGAATGTTCAATCAGTGCTTCCCACTTATTAACTTTAGGAGCAAAAGAAGAAAGGCATCCCCATGGATAAGTAGAGAACTGTTGAATCTTAGGGATATTGTTCTCATTGCTTATGAGAGATACAGAGTTGATGGCTCAAGGCTTTCAAAGTTGATCTATACTGATCTGAGAGATCATTACAGGCTGGAGGCTGAGAGAGCCAAGCTATCATACAATGCTGATCGTATTAGTAGAGCACCAAACAGATGTCTGGCAGCATGGAATGTCATTCGTGATGAGCTGCGGTCTTCTGTGTCAAGGGAAGTTCCGCTCTCTCCAGATGTTCTCAACAACCACTGGATTGGTTCTGTTGAGCAAATAGCAGCAAGGATGACATCACCTGTGACCTTGCCAGCAACAGCAGAATCGCTGACAGCACCATCATTGACACCAGAATCATCATCAACATCAGTGCCAGTGACAGCCTCTTCACCGGCACCAGCATCTCTGACAAGACCATCATCAACTCCAGCATCACTGATGGCACCATCATCGGTGGCATCATCACCAGCAGCGTCATCATTAACATTGTCGTCGTCGGCGGCATCATCGTCATCAACATCGGGACCAGTGACAGCCTCTTTACCGGATCCAGCATTGTTGACAGCACCATCATCGACTCCAGCATCATCATTGATGGCATCCTCATTGACAGCATCATCATCGACATCAGCATCAGTAACAGCCCCTTTGCCAGCACCAACATCACCAGTTCAAGGGATGGCTGCATCAGTGGCACTGCCTGTGTGTCATCTTATGCGGGTTCGGCAGCCACCCACAGCTACACTGATGTGGCACAGTGTCACATGTGAGGATGTCCTGCAGATCACCATGGGCCTCAAGTGTTCGGCAAGCAAGGACATTTATTGTATGTCAAGTAATTTCTTGAAACGTATCATTAAGTTTATATTGATCCCTTTGACTCAATGTATAAATGAGTGTCTAGCTCAGAATGTTTTCCCAGATGAGTTGAAGTTGGCAAGGGTTGTACCAATTTATAAGAAGGGTTCTCGCCTGGATCCTAACAACTATAGACCAGTCTCAATTTTGCCAGTTCTGTCAAAAATATTTGAGATCATAATAGCTGGCCAATTGTATGAGTTCTGTGAGCTGAATGGTCTGTTTGCTGACACTCAATTTGGGTTTAGGGCTGGACGGTCGACAGTGGGCGCTGTCGAATGTATAATTAAAGGGATATGTGATAGTTTTGAAGGGGGGAGCCTTGCTGGGCTGACGCTATGTGATCTCAGCAAGGCTTTTGACACCCTGGATCATGAAATCTTGCTGTCTAAGTTGATTCTCTATGGTGTGGTTGGTGGCCCTCTCCAGCTTCTGCGCTCATACTTGGGTGGACGCAGGCAGGCTGTTCAGGCAGGTGGTGGGCTCTCACGGGTTAGAGCCCTGAGTTATGGGGTGCCCCAGGGATCTGTGCTGGGACCCCTTCTGTTTCTGATTATGATCAATGATGTTGCCCTTTCAGATCATAGGATGGTTGTATGCTACGCCGATGACACCTCTATCATGGATGTTGGCAGGAATATGCATGAGGTCCAGGACTTGATGAATGCATCCAGAGGGGCGGCTGCCGACTGGTTTGCTGCTAACCGGTTTGCCTTAAACAGTGAAAAGACACAAACCATTGTCTTCAGCCTTAGGAATGGGATGCAGTATGAGTTCCCTCCTGTAAAGCTCTTGGGCTTCCATCTTGATAGGAAACTTTCTTGGAGGGAGCATATACAGAGTGTCTGCTGCAGGTTGAACAGAGTCCTGTTTCTGCTGAGGAGCCTGAAGAGCTGTGTTCCCGAGGCATATCTCCGTATGAGCTACCATGCGTTCTTCCACAGTGTGATGTCATATGGCATCACACTCTGGGGTGGAGCTGCTGAGGTGGGGGCTGTCTTGCTGCTACAAAAAAAGGCTGTGAGAATTCTGTGTGGTGCTGGATACCTAGCCCCTTGTAGGCCACTCTTTGTTAAGCAGCGTATTTTGACTGTGGTTGGCCTCTTCATTTTCAGGTCTGTGATTGGGGCAGTTGGGGAGGTGGGTGTCCTGCCTACAAGGGGTGATGTCCATGGGCATAATACCCGTAATAGGAATAGGCTCGACCTCCCGTATTGCAGGCTTGGAAGAACTCAGGTTAGTTCGGCTTACATGGTGGGAAAGATCATCAACAAGCTACCCATTACAGCGGGGACTCTGCCACTGGCAAGCCTGAGGAGAAAGTTGAGGCTGTTCCTTGAGGATCACCCGTTTTATGCGCTGAATGAGTTTTTCAGTTGTGAAAGTGCTGCTTTGGAGCGGTATTTTACTTGATGCCTGCTCTTGCCTTGAGTGCATGCTTATTCTTTCATTTTTAATGACTTGTCTATCTGTGCCCATCCAATTTGGTTCACATTATGGACAGAAACAAACATAATAATAATAATAATAATAAGCATCATTAGGTAACGATCCGTATTGACAGTGACGGTTCGACAGTTTTCTCGAAAAAAGTAAGGGCCAATAATAAGTTTTATGGGGCTACCTAAAAGCACGTGTATACATGAAAAAACCACAGACCCTTGAAGCCCTGAGTGAAACAATAACACAATAAATTCGAGCGGTACCACGTGCAATGCTTCAGAGGAGTATGGACAACTTCTCACAACGTCTACAAGAGTGTATGGACAAAAACGGACAGCATTTAAAAGATGTTATTTTTCGTTCATAATCAATGTTTTCATTTTTCCTCTTTAATTTTCATAATGGCAACATCCAAGGTACATACTAAAAAAATAAATTTTGAGTTTCATTTAAAAATGAGTGTGTAACTGTTATTTCAAATCATCCATACCTCCCTGCCCAACTCTGTATAAAATAATATAGTAGGGGAAATAAATTTCAAATGTGAATACATTTAAATGAAAAAATCACCTAGGTAAGATGAAACGAATTTGCTTCTTTCATCAGGAGGAATCCAGTGGGCCGTCAAATGATGCATTGAAGGCCAGACTGCTCCCTGTAATCACAAAACATGATTTTAAAAACTCATTCTTTTAATCCCAAACAATTCCCATCTTATTACATTCAACAGTCACTTTCATAAATAATATACTCTGGAGATCTAAAAACAATGCGAATCGAATTTACTGAAGGATTCATCAATCAGTTTTTAAGAACAATTTTTAATGTTTTCTTAATGGGGAAATATATATTCATGTTCTCTTTTAACCCTGTTTTACACGCTGCTTTGAATAGATCTAATCAAAATCAAGTTTTACCCGTGCAGAGGTGATCTGATTTAGACTAAAGCAGTAAGCCTACTTCTCTTGAGAATATTATTTTACTACATTGTAAAACGCTTACATTATTTTGGGATAGATAATTAGATGAAACATGAAGTAGCCTATCCTCACGATCGAAATATCGCCCATATGTACCGGTACTGTACATAGCTTTCTGACGACTCACTATTTTTGCTTTTATTAAAATGTTGTTGGGAGAACAGTCATGAGATGAATATGAATAAAATCCCAGATCCCATATATTTTACTATCTCGAAATTATGCTACATCTCATGATCTAATTCATGTGAATGATCAGGAATCATTCTAAACATCCATGAATGGTAAAATTTAGAAAATAAGGTGTGAGGTGTGCTATTGAATAAATAATTAATTGGATTATTTAGTAGTTTTCTTGAAATTTCTCCATTTGTCATTTCGTTGGAACCATTATAATTAAGTAGTATCCTAATGGGAATCAAACTATGAACAACTGGAATATGGTGTTTAAACCGGAAAATGCTGACATTTCCTCTAATTTATTACAAGGGGTGAATGGAATATTAATTTGAAATTCGACTCACCAAGACTGTAAAGGCATCTAGTAACGACACTGGTATCAACAATAGAAACGATACATCAAGAATAGGCAACTCTTGGCACGTTGAAATATAGTGGGTGTTATTTGGAGCAATACCCCATTACTATACTGGTATTGCACTCACCATGATGAATCCCTGCAGGACTCGTACAAAGATAAGCAGCCTGAAGTCGAAGTAGGCGATGTAGGGGAATGCGAATGTGAGCAGGCTGCCGCTGAAGTTGGCCAGCCCGAATATCTTCTTGGTTCCGAAGCGCCGAGCCAGCATGCCTCCCGGGATTTGTGTCAACCAATGCAGCCAGTAGAAAGAGCCCAGAACTTGGTTCTGCTCCTGCTCGTCCCATTCGAATCCATCTTCGTTGACATGCTGCAACAATTTACATTCAAATTAGAGAATTTCAATTCTAGGAAAGCTCATATATGGTGTTGGTTGTGCAAGTAATATTGTTGTAAACTATAACTCATGTCTGTACAGCTGTAACCATATAGAGAAATATAAAATAGTAGGCCACCCATTTTTTATTTTTTCCTTGCTGTAATTGCACTTATTGCAGTATGGAATTCAAGTTTACTAAATAAGACTGTAAACGGTGGAGAAGAGACAAGAGAGGTAGAAGGAAACGAGAATTCCAAAATCAAATTTTGTCCCAAAACAATATTTTTTGGTTCACTCAATTAGATTTATTACCGTATTAGATGCACCGTTTTGTATTACAGCATGAGCATGGATATTTTTTCAAAAAATTACTCTTTTCACAAACAATACAACATGCAAATTCAGGCAACAGAATAATTATTTCAAATATCTAATGAAAGTTGTCTTTTTTCTTTAGGGCTACTTTAATATAAATCTCGGTACCCTTTTAAATTATTTTGTTACAAAACGTTTCGGACACTTATTAGATTAGTGTCCAAAACATGTTGTGACAAAATAATTTAAAAGGGTACTGAGATTTATATTTTTATTTATAATCTAATGAAATTTATATAGATAGAATATCCATATTCATTGGATATTTAAAATAATTATTTTATAGTAATAATATTCATCAGTTGGTTAACTGCAATTTCTAATAAATCTTCCATCAGGCAATAGAAATAAGAGTTTATATACGTTTCCACTTCAATAGGTACCTACCGTATTTGGGGGACATATTATAAAATATCATCATATTGATCTTGGAAAATCACAACAAAATGCTAATAATCAACAATATTCACGAATTCACCAATCATATTTGAAGTATTTTGTTTGTTTGGAATATTATGGTACGCCGTAAATTAATTTGGAAAAATATAATAGCTACAGTATATAAATTCAAAACTATTACGGTACAATGTAAGTTACTTGCAAAAACACATTAAATTATTTGTGAAATGATTGTATAATATAATATTATTACTTCACTTGTATGGGCTACTGTATTAGAATTAAAAAAAAACATAAAGTAGCCTACCCTTTTATTTAAAACATTTCAAACTTTTCTTAATACAATCGTCGTGCGGCTAAAGGCGTATAAATGTCACTTTCTTTGGAATTGCCACTATAATAAAGCTTTCTCTTGAAAGAAATGTCAAAGCTAAGAATTGACGCATTCTTTTGTAGATTGAGACTGAAAGTGGTGCCAATCTACAGAATAAAAGTAAGAAGTGATTCAATTAGCCCATTATTCCATTAGTTTGAAATGTTATAAAGTTTTAAAATGTTTTAAATAGAAGGGTACATCATGTTTTTATTCATATAACATATTATATACCGTACATTATATGACTTTTAAAATAAACTGTTGACATTCTCAAATAAAGTCCGAGTAACAAATTTTCATTACTAGTAGGATAAATCATCTTACCTGTGAACTTTTAAAATAAACTTTTTAAATTCTCAAATAAAATCTTAGTAGCATATTTTTATTCACAAGGATAAGTCATCTTACCCGTTTTGTGGTGGAATTGCTGTTGAGTAAATTCTGATAATGGTTTTCTCTCATGCATTCACTGACTGCCATTGCGGAAGTATTAGAGCCTCGTATTGTCTTGACCATTCCAACTAGAACTATATTTATGTGGATTCGATGCATGTAGTTGATTGCGAATCCGGCAAAGGTAACATACCACAAAACGTTTCGAGCTGGAAAACACATTTATTCCAAATTTATTTATGTTGCTAGAAATACACAAAAAAATAATACAAATTGAGAGAAAATTAAAAGGTATGGTAAAGTATCAATAAAATTGAATATGAAATATATAAATAATGTCGTATGTCTTGAACTCCACACGATATATTATTTATAGTTTCATCAGAATTCAAGATGATAAGGACGGTACCAAATTGTACTGTCTCATTTGGAATTGATCTACATTAGTTACATTCTGGACTAATATAGTGTAATACACATCAAGTCCTTCAGGAGAACAACAAAATAGCTTGAGAATCCAAATATTCCTCCTACTACAGTATATAGTTACAACATTTTAAAACTATAAAAAGTAATAATTATCATGCATTGAATATATTTCGAATCAGAGTAGCCAGAATCTTCCGCTTAAATATTTTTTTGTAGAAAAATATACATTCTCCAGTATTATTTTTTTTAATATGGTTCTTTGAACTTACTGTTATGTAGGCTAAGTTGAAAATGCTATTTGTTACGGTAATGATTAAAGGACAGAAGTAATTAATTAAATTATATACATTCCTATGCTGTATCCCATGGTTTATTTTTCTCCCAACAATAAAAATGAGCTCACATAATAGGCCTAGGTAGTTGAAAAAAACTATTGTAATCGCCATATTGCATCTATTATGTACTCAATTAGTCAATAATTGATTTAGGGCCAATATATATATAGGCCTAATTATTGTGACTGAAATTTCTTGTACTTCATGATAGCTATTCTTTTACAGTATGAATCAGCTTTAGGCCTCGTAAAAATTGTATAAAAGTCTAATGCAATGTGGGCATTAATTTGTTCGTGAAAAGCTGTAAATATATGCATATAAAGTTTCATTTTACTTGAAGTGCATGAAAAAACAATTCTTTTGAGTCGGATTTTTGGAACAATATCAAGTGTATGGATTGAGAGAAAGAAAAGTGTTGTTTGTATTGGATATGTAAGTTTTTACATTAAATTGACCATATAAGCGACTTTTTCAGTTCACATTAACAATAGCTTCACTCTAAAAAAGATTACGATTGTCATAGTTATGTAATCAAAGTGTCATAAAGTTTCTACTTCATTTGCTGTTGTAGCTCCAGCTCCAATATAAAACTATTTTTCACAATTGAACTATGTACGGTACCTAATCAAAATTCAATAACACAGCTCAATGAATTTCCTTATTTTTATTATTCCCACTCACTTTAAAACATGAATAGCTTATAGATATTCATTCAATTAACAAAATATAATTTTTTTATATCATACATATTTTATGTAGGCTACCGTAAATTTGATTAATAATTTTTCATATATTTTATGACATTATTAGGCTGCAGATAATCATTATACAAATATTAATTTGAATCACCTTTATGATATGATTTGAACTTCTGATAATAGGAATCAAGAATTGAAGAATAGGAGGAGAAGGGCTAGGTGATCCGCAAATATATACCGTAGTTGACTTCATCTTTTGTCATGTGAAATTTTCACTAATCTCACATTTATTGCAAATTGAGAATCCTATTGACCATTTATTTTATGGGATAGCTATCCGTATAATTATTAAGATCAATATGAAAATTTGTCTATTATATGCTTATAGACTAAATATTCTCGAAGAGAGAATATATTTAAACATTATATTTATTTCCATAGAAATAAAAATAAAAATCCAATAGTACCCTTTTCAAAATTGTTTACTTACGATGCCATTAATTAGAGATGGATTTTTATTTTTTATTTCTATTCAAAAGTAGCCCTAACGAAAAAAGACAATTTTATTTCCATCTATTCTCCACCAACCATTATTATTCATCCAATATCCATCTATTCATATACTATCGATTATACATTGTATTTATTTCATTGCATCATTAGGTTAACGATTCAGTGCACTCAAAAATGAAATGAACCTAATATTCTTCATGAAAAAGTAGTGTACGGTAATACTGACTAAAATCACAAAAATTTAATGTTCTGTTCTGTCTATGTTTTTTGGTGCTGGTTTTGGCTTATTCCATTATTCATATCATTATATTGTATAGAATAAATAAATTCAGTTTATTAACTATCAACTATAGAAACTATATAAGTTAATTTATTCTTTTGGGAAGTAGACAACTGGTTTTAATACGGTAGGCTACATCAAGCAAGAAGTAGTACTTCAAGCAGATCGATAACATTTTTTTTATCATTCAAAAACTTACCCAGCATCGTAATTGACTGCGAGAAGCGACAAATCAAGACTGACTGGCTCCTTCTCAACCAAATTACAATAAAATAGTGAAAAACAACTTCAGATAACAGAATGAGATATCCCTCTCTTCTCGTTTGATATGAATGATGAGGCTTTAGAATGCATCACCAAGAATAGATTGTCAGAATAAAAATGGACAAGAAAATGCAATGTAGGTCATATTCATTCTAATGTAGAAATGATGGGATTCTTTCACAGTTCACAGTTTTATCTTGTCAAAAAATGGTTTTGTTATTAATTAGTGATATCAAGAGAAAATTTTTTCACGTCTTATTGAAGGTTTAAGTTCAATGATCATTCAATATTAGTTGAATAACATTCATTTCCTTAAGCCTAGGTACTACACTCTTCACATTTTTTTACATATATTAGGTACCTTCTTAATTCATTTGTTTTCATTATATATTATATTTTTCTCTTTTTAATGCATACTAATCCAGGCTAAGTACCGTATATTTACGAATTCTTATCTGGAGAAAGGTATGACATTTTTCATCTTGGGTGGTCAAAGTGGTTATTATATATACCGTATGGATAGGCAGTGGCAGAAACAAATAAAAAGGAATTAATTTTATTCATACATGCATTTTTAAGTTTTTGAGCCAGAGTATGGCCTCTTCATCTGCTACTTGCAACTTGCAGCCCTCCCTGAAGTCTTGTTCATTGGACACTCGGCAATGATGTGGTTAATGGTTTACTCCTGACCACATTCACAAAGAGGGGTGTCAGATAGGCCCCATTGATGCATGTTTTTTGGCATCTTCCCTGTCCACAAAAAGTGGTAATTGAAGTAATAATATTGATATTATAATAATTGTAGTATTGCTATTCAAGGATAGTGTGTGTGTGTGTGTGTGTGTGTGAATAATAATATAAAAGCTGAGGAACACAAAATAATATAAAATTATCCTACATTCAAAATGAATTCAATTTACATTTTACAAGATCACATTCAATCGAGGTCAAAGTGATAGAAACGAAATACTATCCTGACCATTTCAGGCAACATTAAATATTAGTTTTTAAAAAAATATATATGTTAATTGACAGTTATTCAATGTAGGTAGCCTACCCACTTGTACATTTTATGAATGAAAATTATTTGATTGATTGATTAGGTGAGGATATATAAAGAAAAAATGAACAGATTGAAAAACTCAAGAACAAAATTGAGAAATTTCTATATGAATAATTCCTAAAAATAATAATTATTATTAATGTTTTGTGAATTTTAGTGAATAGACGATTTGATTTGAGAGTTCATTTTAGATAAATAGATCAGGAGAAAATCTTAGAACAAGGATTATTTTTTATAATACTATTGTATAAAAAATATCATCATTATTAGATCCATTCAAACCCTCGAAATAGAAAGAATTGCAGAATTTGAAGAGCTCTTGAAAATTAGATTATTCTACAACAAATAATAAATGCGTAGGATATAAAATTGTTATCAAAATGTACGTTTTTAGCGTCATTGTCACATCATGGCATTGACATACTTATGGGAAATAAACAAAAAATAATAATCCTAGAACTATATAAATGGCACAATCTATTTGAGAGCCTGATGTTCTGATGAATATTATGGAAGGAGACGTATTAGAGATGCTTTTGGCGTTGGCACAATATAACAAAACTTCAGTCATGGTAATAATTTTATTATAGAGTTTTTCTCGAAAGTAATCAAGCAGTGTTGTTTTTTGAAGACATATAGATAATACAGGAAAATGAAATTGACCTTAAAAAATGACATTAGGGTTTGCAAAGGGTTCGATTTAAAAGTTCTAAAGAAAAATTATAGTTTTCCGATAACGAAATAGTCACTTTATGAGGTCCAAATGGCAGTATTTGATTAACATTGGTGTTACTATAATTATTCTTGTCTATCATTCGACAAAGCAGATGGCGCCATCCTTTCCTATATAGCTCCGCATCGTTGCAAGATCGTGTATTTAAAAAATGTAGAAATATCCTAATTGAAATATTTAATCTCAATTATGCAAATTTGTTATTGAATCATAATTGAAAAATATATTTTGTTGACGAATAAAACATATAATTATTTTTAATAAGAATGAACAGTTAATTACATTAGATATACCTGGTATCAGCTATCCTATATAGAAGGCAGTCGCAAGGCAGAAAATTGACAACGCTGTTCTCCTATATTTCTTCACTATCATTATAACGTGAACCTCACTATATATATATATAGTTTACAAAATAATCTACCTATCATAGGTCTATATGTATTAATTTATTTTGCTTAACGCGTACGCGTGTACTACCTCTAAGTAGGCTACTATACCCTAATCAAATTTGATAGTAAGGTCCACATTATCATGGCAGTGTTTGATTACCAATGGTATTGCTATCCTTGTCTATTATACAACAAAGCGGATAGCGCTACGGTATATCTCTTTCTTGCTTTGCTCTGTAGCCAGATCATCTTTCAACTATGTAGAAATTAATAATTAATTAACAAAATATTTTATCTTAATTATGAAAATTCATTATGAAATTATTGATAAATAACCCAAAAAAAGATTGAAAATAAATATGACTGGCAACGTAAAACCTTCAATAATATTATGTGGAAAATTAATTAATTTTTTTAGGTACTGTAACGCAATTTTTGAATTGATTCAGATTTGCCGCCCATAACTAAGGTAAAGTATTGTAAACTTGAAAAATAAATCTTTGTGAGCTTTCTCCACAATAATTACGTTCTGGATTCATAACTGTAATACGGGTACACATATAAATAGTATTAAAGTTGATTAGATTAAGAGATGAGTATAATCTTTTATTATAATTTCAACTTTTAACAGGATGAACATTTTACGTGCGCTGTGTGGCAGCACTTTTGTATACAAACAAGCAGAAAAGCATGGAATGAAATTTTAGGTTAAGTTTATCTTTATCTTCTTCTCACAGTTCTCACCGACTTGTGTATTTTTGGGTGAAGTATATTTATATATGCTATTGACAGTAATTAATTCAAAATTCTGGGATAGACCAGCATTCGTCCAAAACTGTTTCTATACCAAATTTAAAATAATGTAGCCTATGCTACCTGTAATCAGTCTAATGTTTTAATCAGTTATCGTTAAGTTTATAATCGCTCCGTTTTTTTGTAATTTAAAGTCCAAATAATTATTATTAATTGACATAGGTACTGATTCAACTTGTATCTTTACACGATTTAAAAACAATCAATTATCTTAAAATTACATTATCCTTAAAACAAAATCATATCACCAAATAAGTATAAAACAATCGCAAATTATTTTGTTTCTCTCATTAACATTTTAATATTTTTAGTAGTCCAGACAAGGAATGCTTAAATAAAGGTATAGAGGGAAAAGTTTGAAACACAATTTTTAACTCCACAGCTCTTTTAAGATATTTTGCGATAGTAAAAGGATTAATACCTATATCAAAAGTCCTCATCCCTAACCCCTGTGCTAAAGTGGTGGGGGTGGTTTGAAAGTACCATTATTTATTTTTCGCATATATCTCGGAAACCATGCATTTTATGAACTTTTGTATTCTGTGCAAAATTAAAGCTTACAACATAACCAACAAGTTTTGTCCTCTACATTTTTCCATATCTCTCATAGTTTCTGAGATTAAAAGGCCAAAAAGATGAAAAATTTGGAGGCATAAATGTTTTTTTTTCAAAAAATGTCTCACCTTCAAGAGCGGATTTTTCAGAAACTATGAGAGATATGGAAAAAATGTAGAGGACAAAACTTGTTGGTTATGTTGTAAGCTTTAATTTTGCACAGAATACAAATGTTCATAAGATGTATAGTTTCCGAAATATATGCGAAAAATAAAAAAATGGTACTTTCAGACCACCTTCATCCCTTTAGCATAGGGGTTAGGGGTGAGGACTTTTAAATGTTAATTCTCTTACTATCCTTAAAAGAGCTGTGGAGTTGAAAATTGTGTTCCAAACTTTTCCCTCTTTAATCTATAAGGTATTTTTAAAATGAGTAGAACGCTCAGTCAAAAAAAATGATATTAAGGAATTAAGTTGAGTGCAAAGGAACTTAAATTGTAATAAAAACGCACAGGTTGCACACTCAATACACACTGATATGAAAAATATAAAGTAACTTTATTTTAGAAAACGTTTTCTTCAATGTAAACTGTATAAACAATTAAACGTAACTCAAGTACCAATTGTTTGGTACCTTTACAATCATTTTTATGAATACAATGCTCTTATGAATACACCTCTCACTGCTTAAATTGTGTGTAGATCTCTATAAAAATATTATTTCCATTAATACTCTATTTCTAATCTCATGGTGAATGAATTCCAGTAATACATCATTTCAGTAATCACCGATTCACAATATTAATAATTTGCCTTTTACATGAAAAGGTTGCTATATAGGCATATGCTATTAATAACTAACGTACCAAATAATATAGTAATGTATTTGCAATGCAGAGCGTACCGTAGGGTAGGCCTATGCGATTGGGTGTGCCCGTATACTTGCCACCTCGGCATTTTGACCACAGGCGACAGCTTATCCCGTCGTGAAAATATATCACCTGGTCATCCCACCTCCCGCCAGCATGCAAGACAACTATGGTTCTATAGTTGTCTTGCAACATGTCACCTATTGAAATAAATCGCAGGTGCCATCCTTTCGGAACCATACACGACCGAGTGTCAACTCACTCGCGTCACCTGGTCATCCGTCCGATAGTCACTTCGGGGACATTGACACATCGTTCCTCCTATCATCGGTTGCATGTAAAATTCCAAAATCTACTCATTAGTTTCTTAATTGACTGACTCATCCACTCACTTTTAGACCATCTTAGGGATTCCTTATAATACAGTGCGATTGAGAGAAAATCAAAATCAATGTCCTTTAGACTCTGAGATTGGATAAAAATTTCAATCTCTTACTGTTGCACAACAGCCGATTAAATTTTAACCGTGATTAATTCCACGAGAACCTATCAGAGAAGCCGTCTTTCAAAAACGCCTGAATAAATGAGATTAATCACTGTTTAAATTTAACCGGCTGTTGTGCAACCGGACCTTACTGTTGTGCATACAGCTACGCAACTATATCATAGAGTAAAGATATTTAAGGAGTTTTAATATGATTAAAACACTTGATTTAATTAACATAATTCTAACCTAGATTATTTGTCTCTGTCTATAATTCGAAGTTACTTTTCTAGCATTAATCTCCAGTTAGGGTATGCAAGTAGACAGGTGGGCACCTATACGCGTACACGTTTTAAACTCTGAGATTGAATTGATACATAGTCTTGTCAGCTCGTTTGCATGGCACCTTCTGGAATCGCAGGTGACATCCTGTCTTTGTCGTGCACGATTGAGTGCACACCAACTGTGAGTTCTCCTGAGGTGTCCCTGGGGGTCCTATGCCTACCTTATGGACTTGAAAAACTAGGAAACATAAAATAGCTAAAAACTAAAATAAAACAAAAAACTATCTAAAATAAAAATAATAAAAGTATAAAATAACTTATTCGCTTACGTCACCTGGTCATCCCGTATGCATTGAACCTCTTAGAGAGTTGCCAAATTATCGGCGTCAGCCGGTCACCTAAAGAACCAGTTTTAGAGGTGACATTCAGACGGTTTGACCAGGTGAGGGGATGACACCCAGATATCTACCCGTACCATACACTACCTACTTTTACAGTTTCACCAACTTTTATTACAGTCAAATGTTAATTATTGCGTGTTTTAACTTGTTTTTTGCAAAAAATTCAATAATTCATTCTGTTTTACTAAATCTGATGAATGCGTCTTTCTTTATTTCAGAGCTGAGATCTTGATCGTCCCATCCCCACACTGGTTTGTAGTAGGAGCCATCGCCTGTTCGCTTGGCTCGCTTCTGAATGATGTCACGGGAAACACTCTTCATGTCGTAGGCCCATCCGATTTGACCCATCCAGTCGATGAATCTGGTGGTGAAGTTGTAGCGGAACAGACCCAGCTCTGATGACCTGTAATCCCACGGGAATACGTGGTGGTAATTGTGCCAGCCCTCTCCTAAGGTCAGAAATGCTACCAGCCTGTTCTCTCTTGGGTTTATGTTCCTGTAAAAATCATTCCATTTAGCAGAATATAAACTACATTAGGCAGTTCAAATTTTGTTCGTGCAAAGTTTTCTGTAACACACTGAAATTGAATCAGTTTCAATTGGAGCAATACTAGAACGTTATGACGCATAGTGCAATATCATACGGATCAGTATTGACCCATTTGCATTTAATGGTTGCAGACAGTAAGGTTTGTCGCAATTTGAGACGTGACACGACGTGACGTGAGTTTTCCAATAAGTTGATATTATATGATCCTATATTATAATGTTTACATTGAGACGAAGCTAGAGCACGTGTGAACATTATAATATTATATTAACTCATCTAGCAGACTTTTGTCACGTCGAGTCGCGTCTCAAATTGCGACAAGCCTTATGATGTAGGATCCTTCTCAATTTTTTATCATGTTGTGATATCAACTTGTTTTACTTAGTTGTATATGTTGTCTGATTTTAGATATTAAGTGTATATATGTTGTCTGAATTTAGATATTAAGTGACAGGATTAGTTAGAGTAAATAGTGGCAACATAACAGAAGATCTGCGTCTTCCACAATATGAATTGTTATTGTGAAACTTCTCCATAATTGAAAAACACAGCTTTAATTATATCAAATCCACATAATTAAATTTGTTGACAGGACGGCAGCTCCGTGTTGAAACGAACACTTTAAATGAAACTGATGTAGTCCTGTCAACAAATTTCATGAATGTGGATGTGAGAAAATCAAAACTGTGTTTTTTATTATCGTTCAAATTTTAAAATATTTCATAATATCTATTTACTTTATTGAATGTTAGATTTCATTTCCTAGTGATTTTTGGGAATAATGTGGCTCTAAATCCACTCTGCCAGTGATAGCTGTGATTTAAATTGATAGTCTTACTATTTATTAATGCATCGAATACTAATAAATTCCATATTATCATAAGAAAGAGGAGGATGAACAATATATTTCTTTAAACGCAACTGCAACTAAAATGTAAGTTATAATCTTTTAATAAATTACCTATCACAAATTTCTACTTAGAATTAATATACCAAAAATAGGCCTGCATTAGATAGGTCGGAGCTCTTTCACTTAGGAAAAACTATAGATTAATGATAACTGGTATTGGAGAATTAAAATCGAATTGTTCTACTCACTTGTCATAAGGCCGCATACCATAAATGTGGGCTGCACTGTTTACAAGCCATACCATATTAGTCAGATAGGTATACCTGAACATGCCGGCTATGTGGAAGGCGTTATTCAACGATTCACCCCAGAATAACACTGGTATAATTGTTGGCACAAAGAATGTGAAGAATGGCATCAAATACTTGTAGTACCTGTAAAGTTTGAAAAGAATAAGCATACAAATAATTACCACGATATCCAATACATAATTCTTTCCATTTGAAGATGCATAGAATTGGAAACGAGATTCTCATCCTAAAACTTTTTCTGTTCAAAATAAAATTATGCTTTTTTAAAAAAAGCTTTTTGAAAGAATGTTGAGCTTATCTTACTCATAACTCATAACAAAAACTCTTATGCTAGGTTTCACCAAGCTCGGTCAAGACATTTGAACATGGTCAAGTCGGGTACACTTTACAAATGTGCACTAGAATTATCGATAGTATAAAACGTATGTTCCTGTAAACTCGTAAACCGTACCTGATTTGACCATGTTCAAAAGTCTTGACCTAGCTTGGCGAAACCGGGCATTAGAGTTTTGCTATGAGTTTGTTATGTATTTTTGCATTATGTTTTTGTTATTAAAGTGTTTTTATTGTGTCCTTCGATATTTCACGCAATGATAGTTATATTGCAATGTATCTAATGTTATTTAAAATGAAATGCATGATGCATGCTTGTTCATTACAAATATTTTTCCTTAGTGTTAATAGACATTCAGTGACAACTGTAGAACACTGGGATTCATTTCAACTGAATTCTTCTACACTATAATCCTACAAATCGTATTGATATTAGAAGTAGATAAGCATAGTATTGGTATTAGAAGTAGATAAGCATAAAAGTCAAAAGAAATCAAACCATGTAATAAACAATTTGAATATTAGAAAAAACTATTGAATAAGGTAGGCAACTACTTCATTGTCAAAACTATTGTGTTTCAGATTTGGAAAATGATGTACTGGTTGAAAAGGATGATTCCAATGTAAAATGAAAGAAGTTAAATGTAAGTAATTTCAATTCGGATAAATGTTTTTCCGTATTTAGAGATAAGAAGAAAGTAAGGAAAAAGTAAATTAAGAATAGTTATTCTAATTGCTTGTGAAAAGCTCAGTTCTTGAAGTGTAGCTCTGGTGTTAACATGACTCAATCATGTTTTCATTGTAAATTAAATTTAACTGCTGATAAAATTTGGGCCAAAGTTCAGGCCCATAAACTTGAATAAATTTCACTATAATTTGAATAAGGTTTACTATAATGTTGTTCAGGACTAGAGTTATTCTAGAGTAATTGTTCAAGTTGCTTACTTTTTCTGGAACATAATTACTGAGTCCTGCTCCAAATCAGACACATCTACTGTTTGTCCTTTCCGTTTGACATCAGGATGCTTGCGGATCATTAACCAGCCACAGTGAGAGAAGAAAAAGCCTCTCCTCGAGTCATGAGGATCAGCTGTCGTCTCTGTGAACTTGTGGTGGACTCTATGATTCCTCACCCATTCGTAGATGCTGTCCTGAAATATTTGGAAAATTTTTAGAAATATACTAGTGTAGGGCTGCAGAGAATCTCTCAAGCAGGGGCGTACCCAGTATAGGAGATATACAAGGTCGCTAGAAACTGTTCTGTAAAACCTTGGGATACATCCTAATATGAATGAAAAGAAAATGTGTTGAGATTGCAAATTTTAAATGCAGCATAAAGCCAGCCATTTCTCAAATTATTTTTGTCATTATAACATTTTGGATATATTCTAATATAAATGAAAATAAAATTTGTTGAGATTGCAAATTTTAAATGCAGCATAAAGTCAGTCATTTCTCAAATTACTTTTGTCATTATAACCTATCCTCTGATTTAATAGTTACCATTATAAAGGTGAACATTGTTGATTAATTAGGAGTCCCCGCATACGAGATTCTAATTACAGTAGTGTGGGATGTAGTAGAGACCCTGAAATTGTTTGACTCAAATTCAACTTCAGCGGTCAAGGAGCGATAACGGGACCCAAGTCTCACGCCCTGCCATAATTATATTCTATTACTATTACTATTCCCGTGTTTTCGGATGGACACGTTATGTCGTAGGTCCCGGCTGCCTAAAAAACAGTCGTTAGGTCATGTCAGAGGCCCTGAAATTGCGACCTGAAAACTCTGTCACCAGACATGAGCCAGCCAGGTCACTCGTCATTATTACTATTACATTATAAAACTTTATCGTTATTTTTCTAGCTTATAGGACTATAACATAGCCTATGGATATAGATAACTCTATATGTCCATTTCCATTAGCCTAAAATGGGAGTTTGTCTCTTGAACACTATTTTTTGTGCACATTTGAAATAATATAAAATCTGCACTTACAGGATAGCTAACCTTTATTTTGGCGCAACTCGCATGAACTAACTAATTGCAGTAACTAGTCACTGCTCCAGTCATTCTTACAAATTCATTATGAAAGTAAAAGTTTTGGACGAAGATTCGATTCAGTAACTTCAGGAGCGTTCCGATTACTCTTGAATAATATGAGTGTTGCTGTTGTTCTATAGAAATTACACTCATTTCCCTCAAGTGTTCACTAGAACAAATTATTGTTTTTTACTTTTATTGATATTATAGATTGAAATGAAGAGAACATTCTGAATTACCTCGAACGCCATACTGTTCATTATCATGAAGAGAATCTTCAACGGAGTTGTAGCTTTGAAAGAGCGGTGCGCGTACAATCGATGAGCGCCGCATGTTATTCCCAGTCCAGAAAATATGAATAAGAAAACAGCTGTCAACAAAAATTGTGAAAATTGTTTGTTAGATTTTTCAAAATCTTATTATTGTGGACTATGTAAAACATTGGTCTATGATTATTGTGGCTTGTATAACATCAGTAGGAGTATAATATACTTCTGGCAGGTATATTATGCTTCTTGGCAGGTTTATCAGTAGGAGTACGAGTATTGAAATTTCTCCAATAGATAAGGTGTACTTTTCACACTCAAATATCAAGGGGCTTCTATTTCAAGAATGACAAGGAAAAATGAAAGGAAAAATTATGGAGTCTGTATTATAACAAATTAGGATTCTTCTTAATGTCAGTTTTGTAGATGAAACGTCCAAAAATGATTGAAAAGGACAATGTACGTTTAAAAATGTATATTGATGTAGTTTTTATTCAACAAAATGAAGATTTTAATTTGTTAGAACAAATAAATCAATGGAAGTATGATAAGAATTATTGCCATCATAAATTGCATGTGTATAATATCTCAATGATATAATAGAATTTTCTCTGTAAATTTTAATATTATTTCAATTGTTAAACAACTTTTTCATTTCTCAATTACTGTACACTTGAGGTTGAGGGCATGGCAGGCTATGCCATGAACTACGTGTGATACTGTAGCCTAATTGAAATTATTTTGACAATTTTAAAATTATTTGTAATATTAGATTGTTCTTGATGTCAAGCGTTATATATATATATTTTTAACTTACAAAATAGAAATGTCTCTATCTTTCCAGATGTAAATATCAGGTATAAGCCATAGAGGGCAGCAACATGGAAGTAGACAATGTATCCAACATTCTTCCACACGATTTCTTGTTTGTATTCCTCCTCTTTTTTCAAGGGTGCCGGAGATATTTCTTCGGCAAAGTCATCTTCAAACAGTTTTCCTGTGCATTGATATTCTGATTTTGGTGACATTTCCTCATTGAAATCCTTGAAAATGAGAAATAACACTTGTTGAATAGTCGAATAAGGTCGAAACTTCTACAAAATGCTTTACATCGAGTAAGAAAAGTAAAATTTAGCCATTCCACTAGCATATATTGTCGATACTTGATATTTTTATTCATTGATTAATCGTAGAGGTGTACATCCTCAGAACTAATTTATTCTTTTCAATTACAGAAAATGCGTAGAACTGTTGGCTAGATGAGCAAAAGTACCAATTTTCCCAACCTCAAAATAACGACATTAAAAATGAAGTTTGAATATTGGATTTGGAAGCATTGCTGAAAATCCGTTGTTGCGAAATAAATATGGTAAGAATTTATTTTAATTCAGCTTTCATTATTTTGTTGCATTATAATAGTTCATGAAGATTATAGCAATTCATCTAGAATATATCATTTGCAACTCTATTTTAGACCTCTTTTAGAGGTTTCAAATACTCATCGGTGAGTCCCGTAACTATCTGAAAATTTGTCAATCTGGCCAAATCTCAGTAATTTATTATTCGATTTTTATAAGCCAGTTTTCATTTCATTCGAAACTGGAGGAGATGGCTGTGTATAGACCATTTGAAAATTTGAAATAACGTCTTCCACATGAGCTATGATTAGTGGTTATTGAAATATTTTCCATATATACAGGGTGCTCTGAAAAAAGGTTCCCATAAGTCAGGGCGTGATTCCTCATATCAAAAAAAGAAAAAAAAAAACTAATTAACATAGGTCTGAAAATGCTTAGTTACCAAGTTAAGTTTTACAGGGTTAAAGATTTCGTTTGAATTCCAGTTCCATTTGTTGTTTGTTTATTAACCTTCCGGTAGTCGCGCACTACTCAATCACACGAGAAGAAGCGTGATGTATTTTTTACAACATCCAATTTTCCAAGTCTTATGTACTCTACTGTCAAAACATATTAATTAATTGTATAATTACTTTTTCCATCTTCTTGAATTATTTTACGCCTATAAACATTTGGATGATTACCATTTCATAGCCCAATAAGGTACATCAAGCAATGCCATCAATTCTGTGTTATTGGTTCGTTGACAGTCCCCGTATACAGTCTTTCCCTATCTTATGCACAGTTCGACTTATGCACTGTCTCGACTAAATGGCACCTAAAGACTGAACCATTGCTCGGTTGATAATGCAACTCAGTGGAGTGATGGAGAGATTGTTTTGGAATGCATAGGTGACTCATTCACTGACACCACCCCATTCAATAGTTTTGTGCAGTAAAAGAAACTGATACTGTTGTACTTCTTACAACAGCGCGACTGCCGGAAGGTTAAGATATACAATTTAGCTTACTTAATGTTAAATGAACTGAAAAATTGAATAAAACAGTTTCCAGACCTGTAGCTACAGTAATTTTTAAGATATGTGACGGAATACGTGAAACTTGGTCCCGAAAAACAAGTTCATTTAAGGTTTGAAGCAGATTTACTATGTTAAATGTACAATAAACACAACATATTTTCTTACAGAACTTGTAGAAAATTTAATTTCGAAGACAAAGATGTAAAATAATTCTATAATAGACAAACTCAACCTTTAAAAAAATAATCCTTAATTGCATAAAAAACGCATCAAAAGAGAGCTTAACAGATTTTGTCTATTTTTCATGCGTTTTATGTGCAATTAAAATTTTTTTAAAGGTTGCGTTTGTCTATTATAGACTTATTTTACATCTTTCTTTTCGAAATTAAATTTTCTACAAGTTCGGTAAGAAAATATGTTGTGTTTATTGTACATTTAACATAGTAAATCTGCTTCAAACCTTAAAGGAACTTGTTTTTCGGGACCAAGTTTCGCGTATTTCGTCACATATCTTGAAAATCACTGTAGCTACAGGTTAAGAAACGGTTTAATTCAATTTTCAGTTTATTTTACATAAAGTACGCTAAATTGTAGATCTTAATTAACTTGTATTTCCAATATTGATCTTGTGGAGATTTTGATTCTGAAGATAGAATGACCTGTCATTGAAGAATGTCTCTTGAAAAAAATCTGAATCAAAACTAATAGAAAAGCACGTTTGTGAAATAAGTGGGGTTTCATCAATAAAATACTGAGGTATGAATGCAATTAAGATTCTACTCAATTATCTTTTTATTTTTGAATACAATAATTTCAGATCATAATATGAATATGATTTAATTCACTTAAATATATAATGAGGGTAAAACAACAGGCAAATTTTCTATAAAACTTTTTTAAAACTCAATCATATAAAATGATGAAATATTGGATTTTCACTAGAATTCACAACCTTCAGTCAAGCTGCGTTTACACCAAAGTTATTAACAAAATGTTAATAACTCCATCCTTATAGATTCTTTTAGATTGAACATAACTTATCATACGCATGATGAACATGTATGTGTTTGTCAAGTTCCGTTCAATCTAATAGAATCTATAAGGATTAAGTTATTAACATTTTGTTAATAACTTCGGTGTAAACGCAGCTTTATCAGTCTCAATAACTAACAGAGAATTTATAGGCATATGTGAGAATTTTTTTTTTATATTTTCAAATTACTTTTATTGATACATCGAGAAAAGCTTAGAATCTATATTCAAAATGTCAGGTTTTGGAATCTCCAGTGGCGTTTGCTAGTAGAAAGTACAGGTAGAGAGTTGGATGGAAGCAACAATATGGAAATATCATTCCAAAAGGTGTCAAGTTTTCAGCATCCACACCTAAACTGGAATTAAATTAAGGTGATATGAACTTCTCGTATTACTTTGATCTGTGCAACTGTATTTCCAATACATACTGTAAGAATGCTTGGATAGCTATGGAATTCTCTGTATAATGTCCATTATTTTTTGTATTATGATCATAATAATTTTTCGATTTTCAAATCAATTGTTATGTAAAAAAAAATTGAAACAGTTTGGTAGTTAAGTTACAAAAGTTAGATCAATAATATTTATGATAGTCAAATACAGAATGTTCATTATAAAAAGTTGTTTATTATCATAAGTTTAGGCAATACTTATTCAGATTAATAAGCTTAATATAGAATGTGTTGAATTTTTCTATTACATACCTTGAATTTTTACAATGAACAGCAGTTTGTAGTATTCCTTGTCCTCGGACTAAACATCAGTCTATAGATATTATCTGATTGAACGCCTATCATTAGTATCAACACTTCAGTTACGGTAGTCAACTACTTTCTTTGTACAGGTATGTTTAGTCTCTAAAACATTACTGCCGTTTGTCACAGGTTGAGTATTTTGCATTTTGAAAATTTGAATGGCGAAATAATTTGAATTCAATTGATTGTAGATTTGAATGATGTCGTGTGGAGTAGAGAAACTTTTCCCACTATTGTTCAATAAATATTGACCTGTTTATTGTCAGTGGTTAAATTTTTGAATCAATTAGTGTAAGCTGTGAACTGTTTCCTTTCAAATATCTTCATTGTTTCTACTCCCTACATCTACTAATATTCATCATTGAATATGTGAACACTTGAATATGCAATTTCCTTCTCTTGCGACATAGTCCAGTCACTATAGGCTTGCAATATATATACATATATACACACACATATATATATATATATAATATATATATATATATATATATATAATATATATATATATATATATATGTATATATATGTATAGGGTGTCCCAGATAAGGTGTAAACCCCGGCTACCATAGATTCTACATGCAATTTGCAACAAAAAGTGTTCAGTAAAATTTTCTCCTATCGACCTTCGTTTTCCAGATATATCGATTTTTCGATATTTTTCAAGTAGGCGTACTTCCAGTCATTAAATCGTCAATATCTCAAGAACCATTAAACTTAAGTGAATTTTAAGAACATCGTTGAAAAGAGGACAAAATTTCACATTGATTTTAGGTATAAAACATGCCAAAGTCGTTGAGTAGTATTTTTAAGCGGTCAAAGTTGAAAAAGAGTGATTTTTGAAGTTTTTTTTAATACTTCAGACACATTTTTCTCGATTTTTTTTCCAGGGTACGAAATAATTTTCATAGCGCAAAAACATCCTTTTTCGATTATCTTTCGAAAGAGACCAAATACAGGTGTCTAGCTCAAATCTTCGAATCAGAATTTCAGTTTAAATTCGATTTTTTAATTAAAAACGAGACTTATCTTGTTTGAGTGTGAATAATTGTCTACAATTTGATAGCTTTGTGTCGAGTGATTGAGGGCGTAAAAAGGAAATTTGGCTGAGAAATTCAATGAAACTGGTTATAAGTTCGTATCTGAAATTGTTATTGAGATACAAGTTGAAAAAGTTCAAATATATATATATATATATATATATATATATATATTATATATATATATATTGTAGTTCTGATTTTTTGATATATTGGTTAGATACATAACAAAAGTCCAGAACCAATTTCTTCATGCGAAATTTCCTTGTGCTAAATACAGGTCGCCCCAAAAACCTCGTATTTTCGGTTCATTTTCCAGCTCTCAGCTATTTCCGCCAAACCTAGTCATCTGAGAGAAAAAGTCACTGACGCATTTTTTTAGATCATACAATTTCGAATAGAATTGAATAATTTAGATCTCTCTATCTTCAATGAGTACCGAGTTAAATTTTTCAAAAATGATTAAAATTTTGAGAAAAAAATTTTAATGAATAAATTTACAATATCTTCCAATTGTCACCATTAAAAAGTATAATTCAAAATCCCTCTGGGCGTAATTCTGTACTCTACAACCTGAGACCAAATAGAGCGCTCTATCTCATAATAGATTTTCAGGTACACCTGATAACAAAGCTTCTTGTACTTAGAAAAACACCTAATTGTTCATCCATCACTATTGTTCAACCATCACTGCATTATCACTACCTAAACGCAGCTTTGAATAAGGATTTTTTTGTGCATGGAAATATGGGTTAATTTAAACTCAACAATAAATTTCCCATTTCTTCAACAAATACTTTCCCATTCCTCAATCAATGACTCATCTTTTTTTCTATTGGTCAATACTATAGCCATCTAGTCTAAAGACTAATGAGCTAATTTTTTCTATCCTAAATTACTACTTGAAAAATTGAACAGTGAATTTCTCATTAGGAACTCTTACTGCTATTGTTTAATTAATATGTACACTTATTGACTGCACTATAGAAGCTAGATTCACTCAATCACTGCTCTGCTCTTTCACTGGACACTACTTGAACAAGCACTACACTAGTTCAAACGGTTTCCTCCTTTTGAGCCTCCGCACCAACCCTCCATTGTCTAGCAGCTAGATCGCCTCGACGTTGTCATGTTGGTGCAGTCGCCCCTCGTGCCTCTCCGCATGCCTCTGGATCTCGGTGGATACCAGGTCGACGTGCAGGTCTCTATGAAGATCGCTGTTCCTGACATACCAAGGAGCATCCACGATGTTCCTTAGCACTTTGTTTTGAAAACGTTGTATGACATTGATGTTGTTGTCTTTGGTACACCCCCAAAGTTGTATACCATACGTCCATACTGGCTTTAATATCTGTTTGTACAGAAGTACTTTGTTTCGGATTGAAAGGATGGAGTTTCTTCCAATCAGCCAATACAGCTTCTTTTTATATTTGATTCCAAGCTCTTCTCTCTTCTTCTTGACATGGGCCTTCCAGCGAAGCTTTGCGTCCAAGGTCCTAGATACGTCCTAGATACTTGGCATCATTAGCATATGGTACAACTTGGTTGTTGATAGTTATTGGTATGGGCAGGTCCTTCTTATTGGTAAAATTGATGTGAATCGACTTTGTCTCATTCAATTTCATTCTCCACTTTCTAGTCCAATCTTGAATTTTGTTGATGGATCTCTGTAGTTTCTCTGTTGCAATATGAATATTACTGTCTACTGATAATATGGCTGTGTCGTCTGCAAATGTTGCTGTAGTATTCTCATCAAGGCTGGGAATATCGCTGGTATAGAGTAGGTAAAGAACTGGTCCCAGAACACTGCCTTGAGGAACTGCTGCTTTAATTTCCTTCAAATCAGAATATGAACTTTCATGCCTGACCCTAAAGTATCTGTCAGTCAGATAGGATTGTAATATATCTGTATATTGCTTTGGTAGCACTTTTTTGAGCTTGAAAATGAGACCTTCATGCCATACTTTATCAAAAGCTTGCCCTATATCAAGGAAAGCTGCTGAACAGACTTTTTTCTCTTCTAAGCACTTCTCTATTACATTTATAATACGATGCACTTGATCTATTGTTGAGTGTTTCACTCTGAAGCCAAATTGGTGATTTGGAATTATGTGCTGTCTCTCAATTATTGGTTTTAGCCTACTAAGTAAAATCCTTTCAAACAACTTGGATAGGACCGGTAACAATGATATTGGCCTATATGATGATACTTCATGTGGCTCTTTACCTGGCTTCAGTAGCATTATAACCTCTGCTACTTTCCATATTCCTGGTACGAATTTTAGTCTGAAAGAAGCATTCAAAATGTTTGTTAATTTCACTATTGCTTTCCTTGGTAGGTGTTTGAGGACTGAGCCGGTTATCATGTCAAATCCAGGGGTTTTTTTGTTGTTCAGATTTCTTATTTCTCTTTTCACTTCTTCTACTGTGACACGCATTATTTCATGAATCAATGACTCATGGTACAAGAATTTGAACCGCCTTGACGAGCTGAAAAGAATAAGATGTAGTACGATCATTTTGTCAAAAGTTATGAGTGTTTGAAATTTTGATCCCTAATGCCAGTTAAACACATCGATTTTTGGACGTACTATTTTGCCGTCCTTATATATAAATTATATTAGATTGAACAGATGATGTCAAACAGATTATGTTTGTTATGTTCCGTTTAAGCTGGTTTCATAAGCACGTCAAAAATTCGACGACCAAAAATCGATGTGTGTGTAACTGGCTTAAGGTGTCCTTATGCGCGCCTAATTACTAATTACTGGAATTGAGTGCATCTAACAGATGATTCTGATATCACATGATCTCAATGTAATGGCAATGAAGTTAGTGATGATGGTTGAAGCTAACAATTAGATGTTTTTCTAAATACAAGGATCTGGTGTACCTGAAAATCTATGAGATAGAGCGCTCTACCTGGTCTTAGGTTGTAGCAAGTTCTATAAATACAGGTCATGTCACAATCCCGTGATGCATTGCAAAATCGCCATTTTGTGGGGTTCTAGTTCACCAATCTTCAAATTTATTTCTAGCTGCTATCATTGTGGATTGAACTTAATATGATGTGTTATTAGTAATTGGAATTGTAAAATTATTCTTCTTACAGAATTAAAGTATTCAGCAAAATACTAGAAACTGAATTGTTGATTTTCAGATTTAATAATTGATCGGGAACTTTATACTCTTTTTGCAGTTGGCCTCGCATATTTCTGTCTTGTCCCAATGCCTTATGAATCATAATCCTTAGGTTACAAAAATAAGAACAATTTTTAATAATAAATAAATGAATCATTTAAGCATTTATTATTGAAATTCCATTATTAAAAAATCGAAAACCTGAATTCACATATTATCTAAACTAGAATAGTTTTTAAAATGCATAATTTTGTTACGAGCAAATTGAATTAGATTGGAATTTCAAATGTTCCGCCATAAAGACCCCATAAAATGGCCGCTCCATAAGGAACACGAGTGTCATGACCTGTATTTATAGACCTTTGGGTTGCAGAGCACAGAATTACGCCCAAAGGGATTTTGAATTATCATTTTTAATTGTGACAATCGAAAGGTATTGTTGATTAAAAACTAAAATTCATTAAAATTGATTTTCCTTTCTCAAAATTGTATTCATTTTCCAAAAATTGTAACTTGTTACTCATTGAAGATAGATCTCGCAATTCAATAGTTTTTGAATGAAAAAAGACTAAGAAATTGTCAAAAAACCACTGATTTATTGATAATTAGAAAGACCGGTTTCGGTTATTACACCATTGTCAACCTCTGATAAACTAAACTAAATACAAGAGCAGCAGAATTTATACTAGTAGGCGAGTACTGCTATTGGTCGAGGCATGAACGCCTGCCATTGGCCTAGCTAGAAAGTCTCCTCCCCCTCAACGGTGTGACAAAATGGCGGCTTAAGCAACAGAATCGGCATGATAATAAAATTCACTTTGAGTACAAAATAAGAACCAAGAAAACAAGTGGGAAAGATAATAAAACAAATATGTAAATGGAAAAACTATTGACTAATGTATGCTTACAATTTTATGATAAACTAAATTCGTAGTTTTGTACTGGTTGAAATGAATCTGGTCATTTAAACTATACTGGGAATTTTCCTTAATTACTCTTGTTATTTCTAAAGCCTCCAAAATATTCAAAGATCTGCCTTTGTTATTAACATGCAGAAACTCAACATTCTCCTTAACTGTAAACTTGTAATTATTTGTTATCAAATGTTCTGCAAAGTTAGATTCCCCATTTTGTTTATTCCAATCTCTGATGTGTTCTTTAATTCTACTTTTGAAACTTCTACCAGTCTGACCCACGTAACAAGCATTACAATCATCACATTTAAGTTTGTACACCCCGCTTTTATCCCAAATATCAATTTTGTCTTTACTCCAGCTAAATAGACTATTTAAAATCGGTTTGGTCTTGAAAGCAACATGAAATCCATTCCTCTTCAATTCCCTACCTATTTTATCAGATACAAGGCCTAAATATGGGATTGTTATCCAAGTCTTCTCCTCACAGTTTGAACCTACAAAGCTAGAATTGATTGAAATTTTTCTATTAATTTTACTCAATAATCTGTCCACCATACTTTCTTCATACCCATTTGTGACAGCTATCTGTTTATTTTAGTGATCTCTTACTTTTAGTGATCTCAATATCAAAATCATGATGGCTCATAGGTATTGTTAGTGCTCTATAGACCATACTATTGAAAGCAGCAAGTTTGTGAGAAATAGGATGACAAGAATGAAGAGGAATGATAACATCAGTATGGGTTGGTTTTCTGAAAATAGAAAACTTGTGAAAACCAGTGCTATGATCTATTCTTAAATCTATAAAATTCAATACACAATCCTGTTCTACCTCTACAGTGAATTTTATACTCTGATGTAATCCATTCAGATAGGAAAGAAAATTGTCTAGTTGTCTGTTACTTCCTTTCCATAAGCAAATAATATCATCAACATATCGAAACCAGTAAACAATTTTATCTTTGAAATGACTATTTTCAATGATTCTACTTTCTAAAAAGAAATGAACTCGCCTACTAGTATAAATTCTGCTGCTCTTGTATTTAGTTTTAGTTTATCAGAGATTGACAATGGTGTAATAACCGGAACCGGTCTTTCTAATTATCAATAAATCAGTGGTTTTTTGACAATTTCTTAGTCTTTTTTCATTCAATATGAATAATTACCACAATATCAACTTCTCAACTACACAAAAAGTCAATAGTTTTTTTTACATTTATGAGTTAGGTCTGTTTTTTATGTGGTTTAAAAATACCATTGAGTCGATGTTCTCAAATTCGTATACTGTATTTCTTTTCATGTTTTATTTTGTCATTATATTATGCCTTTAAAGCCTACTTCTATTTGCTTCGATTCCTTGTCTATATTCTCATTATAATATAGTTGAATTCAGTAGTGACAATGAATTTTTATAACATTCAATAAATCTATATTTCTATTTCTAATGATCCTTATAATTTTTGTTACTAAAGTAGGCCCTCTTACAAAAACGTTATAATCTGGAGAGTGATAATCCAGCATGAAACTTGATTGTAGAGCTTCGGCTACATTTCATCTGGCCATAAAAACAACTTGTAAGCCTTTTGACGCCACTGAGATTTGCATGACGGCGTCGGCGATAATTCCAATCATTTAACCACGGCTCGAAAATGTTCCCGCTCCCGTCGCTGTGGTGTGCAGAAGGCTTCACCTTGGAATTTATACTATTAATTATAATCAGCCTACTAGTAGGAGGGAACAGAGATTGCTGGGTAGAAGCTATGAGGTGCGGATTGAAGTTATATTGTGGATTTAAAACTATCCTAGTAGCCCAGTCATCGAAGTGTTATAGAGGGAAAAGTTTGGAAGACAATTTTTGACCCCGCAGTTCTGTTTAGGGTAGTGAGGAGGTAAACCTATCAAAACCTATCCTATGGGAACTTTCGATATGTTCACTCCCTAACTAGTCCCAACAAAGCTGCGAAGTCAAAAATTGTGTTCAAAACATTCTCTCCAAACTCCTTTGTCAATTAATCTATCTTTGCATAACTGAAGATCTCACACTCAACACTGAAGCTGCTGCAACAGTCTTAGGGATGTGCGTAAACTTGTGAAATTATATATCAAATCGAAGAGAATTTGATGCTCTATAAGCTCATGATCAGTATGGATTTTTCCCATCGATATTAAAAAAGTTATAAGAGCAAAAATAGCAAAAAATCGAAGGAAAATGTGTTTTTTCAAAAATGTCACATCTATTAGAGCGGATATCTCGAAAAGTGAAAGAGATATAGAAAAAGTTGTGAGATCAATATTCTAGGAAATTATGTAAGCTTCAATTTCTTATAGATTAGTCATGTCTGTAAAATGCATAATTTTCGAGTTATTTGCGAGAAACCAAAAAATGGCACCTTTGAACCACCCCCACCCCCTTATCACAGGGGGTAGGGGTGGGGACTTTTGATATGTTTACCTCCTCACTACCCTTAACAGAACTGCGGGGTCAAAAATTGTCTTCTGAACTTTTCCCTCTATACCCTTTATTGAGCATTCATTGCCTGGACTATAGGTAAAGAAAGTGAAATTCAAAATGAATTAAGATACCGAACAAAAGCCTGTTAAATTTCAACTGTAATTAAATGCCACGAGAACCAATCAGAGAAGGCTTTAGGTACCAAAATTTGAATATTTCTATACGTCTTGAAGCCTTATCTCATCGACTAGTACCCATGCATTGTAAAATTTGGATTTTACATGCATGCAATTACATGCAATGTAGGCCTACATTCTACCATAGAGAAGAGATTCATCTTATGCTATCTGTTCTCTATGATTATACTCTACTCAGTTATTGTTGAAGCTGCATTCCACATCTCGGAAAATGAAATCACATTGAACAATTGAATATGAACTTGATAGGCTACTATCCAGTGAAAAATATGTCAAAACTCTTGATAATGCTTTTAAATTGTATAGAATATTGTGATCCCCTCATCACATTCGCCACAGGCTCCTATGCTTCGGATAACAGATAATATCATCCACTTCCATTTTACAATGATATTCCATGCATTTATAGTCAGACATGCAGATTTGAAAGAGGTATATTTATCATAAAAACTCAGAAAGTGTAATAGAAGTAGAGAATAAATAATAATTTACCAATCACTGTGCTTAGTTAGTACTGAAATACTTCACCTGAATATAGCTTATTGAAAAAAAGCAGAAAAAAGATAGAAGAAAGGAAAGTTACATTACACTGCAACTCCTAAGTGTTTTTGAGTAATTTTATTTCTTTTTACATTGTCGAACTTAAAAATAACAATGCGGTACCATAAGTAGTGAAGAATTTGTGTTCATAATTTTGCTCTGTTGATTTTGATAATCCAGTGCTGTCGTACATGATCGTAATGATCCAGTATAGTTGAACTTTCTGTGTCGTAGTTGAGGTGATAATGCTGGTGATATCAGTATTGAATAAAATAACTTCAATTTTCTCAATCACTTATAAAAATTAGTCTCGATTGTTACAACAGTTTTAGAGAACTGAGGTGATCAATACTCTAGAAAATTTCACTTAGAGATTGATATTGATTGTTATTGTAATAATTCTATTAAAGTCGGTAATATAAATAAGGTATGGTTATAAGTACAGTAATAAGTAAAAATACAATAAATTCTTTACCGTATTCTCAGTTTTATTTATTATAGGTGGTTAAGATAATTATGATTTTTTTTGATTTGTAGATAACTTGTCTCTTAATTTAAAATTATGTTGAAATTTATGCAAAGTCATCAAAAAGAGTCTGAAGTCTCATATCTTTTTTGTTCATAATAATGACTCATCAATTTGGTCTCTCCTCTCTTTTTTGACTAGTCCACTTGTAGGCCTGGATTTGGTTTTATTCTCATGAATGAGCGTCTCATTGAATGTAGTTCAACGGAATTGTACTTTTAAAATATACGTGTATTCATCATCAATATTTTCCAGCTCTGATGTATACAAACTCTGTGTGTAGCAAGGCTATTAATTAATATGCTTTCATATCCAATTACAATAAATTACCGTATTGAACTGAAATTATTCAAATGTGAATTCACAGTTGATGTTTGACTCTATTTTAATACAATAATGTATTCAAAAATTATCATAATTATCGTTATGAAACGGGATTTTATTACTCCGTTGTTATATTATTTTTCCTTGCAATCATCTCTTCCCAATAGAATTTCTTAATCCTTTCCAAGTTCTTTATTTCATATTATTTTCTCCATATAATCTCCTCTTGAGGCTCTTAGGGAATGTATTGACAGCGTCTACATTTTCATCTATATAATTTTTTTTCTTTCAAGTCAATGAATACTTCCAAATATTTTTATTGCAATTTTCTCTGTGATCACGGTGGTACCTTATGTACCAAAAATTTTAATCACACTGTAAGATCGACTGATTAAATCAGATTGTAGGCTGCGATTATTGCAACAAAATTATCATGGGTGGTTGTTTAGAATAAATAAATGTAAGAATAAAGTCAAATAAAATAGATGTAACAAAATGTATTCTCCAATCAAATAATACAAATAGATAACAAAATAGTGATAAATTAACTCCTAAAATGACTGATCACTTTCTCTAACAACACTTTTCTGTGATGTGCTGTTTTATTTAAACATTTAATTTTCCTAGAATAAAACTATGATCATCCTGTGATTGCAACAAAGTAATTTCCAATTTCAATGTTTTATCAACAACCTGTGTAAATTTTATTCACCAACAATATAAACTAATGTAAACTATATCATGCACGAACTACTTTTAAATAATAGTGTACTATCATTTTTTAATTTTAGGTACTTTTAAAGTATTTAAAACAATTTTATCGAGATTCTGTAAATCTCAATTTTATATCAGAACCGTCGTACAACCAATGACAAGGAGAGCAGACTTATAACATATGAGAATTTTCAACTTTCAACTATCATTTCATCAATAATAATTATTAAGTTGTTACCAATTGAATTCCATTAACAAGATGAATAATTCAATTTTATATTTCCGCCATATTTTCAAATACTACGCCTCACTAATCTCTTCTTATTTACAAATACGAACACTCGCACTTCACTCACTCACGCACATTCACAGTCATTCTTCATTCATAACTTAACAATCACAAATTTAACCTAAAAACTATTTATGGAATCTTAACAGTTATATACAAAAATAAATTAATGTGACTTGGTCTTCATTTTATTGTCAATTGCACAATTATTGTGTATTTAATTTGTAACAACTACATACAAATCTCGTCTTTGTGTTTTATTTATTTTTGCCAATAATATAATTAGTAGAAAAAAGTAATTATTTTACTGTTAATAGTACAGTATCAACAAACAATATGACAACGACTAAACACAACACTAATTTTGTTTTGGTCTTTTAATCTGTAGTCAATTATTCGGTATTATTTGATAACCATGTATTAAATTTGTAAAGACAGCCTACAAATGTTTGGTGCGCTCTATTTAGCCAATTATTTGGATTATCAATTCTCTAACAGCTACCAACAATTTTTTAAACTATATTTTACTATAAGTGTAAAACAATATTATGAGTCTCAATTGTCAAATTTGGGAAATTATTTGGATTATTAATTTTTCACCAGCTCCCAATGAATTTTTCTAGCTCTATTTTACTTTATATAGAACAATATTATGTAGCCTAATAGATCTACTGTATATATAACAATATTATGTGATAAATTTTCAATTACGTCCTACAAACGTTTACTGTATTTTCTGTTTATTGTCAAAATTTTACAATTATTAAATCATTATAATCGACAACTACCTACAAATTTTGATTGAGCAAAATGAGTTGCGCGATGGAGCTTTGTTAAATACTAAATAACAGCTGATCAGTCGAAAATTCTCATTTGTCCTTGGCGGCGGCGGCGTCCCTCTTGTGTGTGACTAGTGCGTCGTCCTTGTCCTCCTGCTTCATGTCTTTGTCGTCCCAGCCCCAGACGTCGCCCTCGTGCGAGTGGTGGTGGTGGGGATGACTGCCGTCTCCGGTGCGCTTCACTCGCTTGGCGATCATCGACATGGGCACGGTCTTGAGGTCGTAGGCCCAGCCGATCATGGCGAAGAAGTCGATGAATGCGGTCGTGAAGTTGGTGCGGTAGTTGCCCAGCTCGGCCGTCTTGTAGTCCCAGGGGAACGTGTGGTGGTAGTTGTGCCAGCCCTCGCCCAGGGCGCCCACTGACACACCCAGGTTCTCCGACGGGTTGATGAATCTGCAAGCATACATCATGCATTACAATGTCGCTCAACATTCTATGTATCACTCTATTTATCTATCTATCTGCAAAATTATAATCGTACAGTCCGGGTCCTGTAGCTTTGCCTAACGGCGAAGGGCCACTAGACTACAATACTACACGTTCTAAAACATCCAACATTTTTGAAAATGCATTTTTCCTTAAGCAACAGATGCTCTTCTGTATATTCTCAAAAGCAACGTGCTGCATCCGAGAAGATACACAAGGAGCTTTTTGGTGTTTTTCTTAGCACAATACAGCCTATCAGCTGACATTCGTTCAACATGCTCTTTCCATTGTTGGTGATACGTTGCAACTCTCTCATTCATGGAGAATATCTGTTTGTAGGAGCTTTCTTCATTTATTCTTTTTTACAATGAAGCACAGATCGGGAGAGAAAAACTAAGAATACCTTGTACTATTTCTCTCCCAAATTTAGGCTCTGTAGGGAGCTTCCTCTAGGGATGTAGGGTCTATGAAGCCTGATTTTTTGCAAAGCCGTGAATATTACCTCATGAACCATACCTTGTCTATATGCTGTTTCAAGGTCACGAAGGCAAAGCTACGTACGGTACGGGACGCGTACTGCAGATGGTTTAGTCACTATAAAAAGGACTCCAGTACAGAGGACTTTAAATTGACTTCCCTGCTTGCTAGTGCAAAACAGATTGCAAGAGAGTAGAGCACATGTGCAGAACTCTATTCACTTCTCACACGGCTGAAATTTTTACCATTTTCTCTTGACTGAACTGAAACATCTGTAGCAATAGTCTATTGACCGAGACTTTGATAGAAATTATACAAAAACTTGTATCCAGTAGGATTATAGCTGACAATCCCAAATTTTTCAAAATATCTTCCAATTTCAAAATTATTTGACCTTCAATAAGGATGTTACTGCCTTTATTATTTTCTTGAGAAGCAATATATTCTCAGTGTTTGAAAACCTTTCTTTTTGACCGAGCGAAGTGAGGTCTAAGATTCAAATCGACGGTTTGGCATTTCTCTTAATGTTTAAATGTTTATATGTTGCGCATTTATGGCGAAACGCGGTAATAGATTTTCATGAAAGTTGTCAGGTGTGTTCCTTTTTAAATTGCGCGTCGACGTATATACAAGGTTTTTGGAAATTTTGCATTTCAAGGATAATATAAAAGGAAAAAGGAGCCTCCTTCATACGTCAATATTAGAGTAAAAATCAGACTATAGAATAATTATCTATCTATATATATAAAAGC
The DNA here is from genome assembly GCF_014356525.2 of Nilaparvata lugens. NCBI lineage: Eukaryota > Metazoa > Arthropoda > Insecta > Hemiptera > Delphacidae > Nilaparvata > Nilaparvata lugens. The sequence goes on along the minus strand of NC_052504.1, from coordinate 74,330,208 downwards.
GAAATGGCACTCACTGACTGACTGACTGACTGACTGACTCACTCACTCACTCGCATAACTAAAAATCTACCGGACCAAAAACGTTCAAATTTGGTAGGTATGTTCAGTTGGCCCTTTAGAGGCGCACTAAGAAATCTTTTGGCAATATTTTAACTCTAAGGGTTGTTTTTAAGGGTTTAAAGTTCGTCTTTTAGCATGTATATTCTTCTTCTCCTAATCTCTTAATTATAATTGAAACTTCCATATCATATGTTACTATAGAACTATAATCTAGATAGAGAACCTCTTCGAAACAGTTGTTAACTGGCAACTAAATTAATAATTTTGTCAGGTTGGCATTAAGTTGAGTTGACTTTGTTAAGTTGGCACCAAGTTGAAGATTTAAATGCATTTATCGCGGAAAAATTGATTGGGCACTGCTACTTCAATCCTGGGAATATTATATTACTAGCAGTCAGGCTCGCTTCGCTTGCCATATCCGTTTAGTCTGGACACCCGACTGGATTGTCCTCACATATGATAAAAATTCCCAAATGAAAAATTCAGGCGAGCGATGCGAGCCTGCTGATCTCATTCTTGGACGATCCAGTCGGGGGTCCAGGGGGCGGAGCCCCCTGGCTAGACGGATATGGCGAGCGAAGCGAGCCTGACGGCTAGTTAATCATAAATTAACTGTCGAGTTGACTATAAATTGCATGCCATGACGCATGCAATTCAATATCTCAATGTATCTTGGTAAAAAATTAACAGCTGTGTAGACTATAAATTGCATGCCTCATTGAATGCAATTTTCATACACTATTAAATAGGATGCAAAGAACTTATAACAGCTCGTCTGGGCGCCTAGATGTCTTCTGGTTTTCTCGCGCTAAATTCCGGAAAGCGTTATATGATATTAAATCTTGTGTAAGCATGATCTGATCAAATAAATAGTTAGTGTATAAGTGTGGATGTGCTTATGGTTTGGGACGTCGTTATAACTGCGCGAGGTCTACTGTTCTCAGAACTACTAGTTTAGTTGAATCGATTACTGGATGTTTTGAAATGTGATTCCTCATATTCTATACTCCTTCTCTTCAAAATCACTTCTTATAAAGGGCAAATGTTGTTTGGAGCCTTGATATTTCTTTTCCTGAACTAATCTCCTGTAACTTACAGTTGGTAATAATAATCTTACCAACAAAAAATTATTAGGTGTATGTGTACTTTCTACAGGCTTGTTGAATGGGCTACTGACTTGTAGTGGTGTTGAACAGTTCGATGGTAGAATTTACCTCTACTGAATCTAAACCTATGAAATAGCAATAAATTATAAAAGATACATTTAATTACAACTGTTACTATTTCCATGTAATGTCTGTGACTTGATGGTGACTATAACTACTGTGTATTAATACTAAACAAAATAATTTGTGAAATAAAAAATATGTTGTCAATTACAAATGTAAAAAATTGTCAAGTGTAAATTTAAAAATAATGTGTATCATATTCAAGGTGAAAGAGTTTTAAGATGGAAAAACAATTCGTAAGTAATCCGTAATTTGTTTTTTCAGGAGACACTTACTGATCGTATGGTCGCTGACCCCAGAGATGCGCGGCGCTGTTCACCAGCCAAGTCATGTTGAGGGTGAAGGTGTATCTGAACATGGTGGCCACAAACCACGCGTTCTTCCACGATTCGCCCCAGCAGTACACCGGGATGACAGTCGGCAGGAAGAAGCAGATCAAAGGCATCAGAAGCAGGTAGTACCTACAAACAGATGAATTAATCAATTAGTACTAATATGAAAATTATATTATAATACAAATTTTCACAAAAGTAGAGCTGCAGAAACGTTTTGGAACTTTTATTTTTGAACTTGGTCTTTTGTGGCCGAGAAATATGATAATGATACAAATGTTTCTAATGACATAGTCATACCGAAGTATAATGGCTTATGAGTTTCCGGGGATACACAGTTTTGTAAATTTCGATGGCTTCATTTTCTGTATTATAATGAGATTTTCTCAAAAATGTATTGAGGAATTCAGTGAAAGTAGCTAACAGTGTAAACTACAGTAGTTAGTTAATAGAAATACAACATAAATTAATAATAGGCATTCTCCTGTCTTCTTTCAACAGAATATACGCTTTTCATATATATATATATATATATATATATATATATATTACTCCCCATCAATAACTAGCCATACGAATTCACTTTCTTGACATTTTTCATACAGCGTATCATTCTCTTATACCAGTATCCAGTACGCAGTTTCATAAAAAAATATTTTTCTACTGTTTAATTGTAACTGCCGTCCTGTAATGTAATAAGATTAATAAGCAGCTCAGAATCAATCTTTTACTCCATAATACTACACGCTTTTGCCCTAATCAGACTTTTCCAGCAGCTCACTCCACTTTAGGCCCGTTGACGACTGAGATTATTTATTCAGTTGAGGTGGGCTCTTCCCGCTAGGGACTCCCCTTAAAATCCATACGAATCAACCTGATTTTCCTCTCAAACCTGAGTTGCACTTTAAGTGCATACAAATACATTAAACTAAGGAGGTTAAGAAACAATATATTTAATGAGGAAACGTACTTCTTCTGGAACATGAGGAGCTTATCGGCAGCCAAATCGCTCATATCGATTCCCTTTCCCTTCTCGAGGACATCAGGGTGCTTCTTGCAGCACAGCCAGCCAATGTGCGAGAAGAAGAAACCTCTCTTGGCGTTGTGGGGATCGGCGTTGGTTTCAGAGTACTTGTGATGCACTCTGTGATCTCTGGCCCATTCGTAGACATGGTTCTGTAACACAAAACATGACATTATAGAATAGTACGGATAAGAATCGTGTTACTAGAATAATACAATGATGAACATTCCTCTAATAAGATGTAATATCAAGTACTGTATAATGACCTAAGCCGTCAGCCAGAGTAAACACTGATTGGGATAGTAAAAATTGGCTTCAATCAGCTCTTCAACAAGGCACCAAAATTGCTATTTGTCTACTTATCACTTGGACATGGGGTAAAATAAAAAACTTGATGTAAAATATTCATTATAATACAATTAATTATTTATAATAATTAAATAACTAATAGATATCAACAAACATTTATTTGAAATCGTATGCTATCTTTTCTTGATATTAATCATTAATGAGTACAAATCCCTAGTATTCTTCAATGTTTCTTTCCATTACGAACTGCTTGTTAATAATCACTTTTGAACACTTGAATTACGATAAAGCAGTCTAATTTATATAAATAAAAGCTATTAGCCACTACTTACATTTGTGGAGCGCTTTCGGACACTAGGCCCTTCTTCAACACTGAGTGTTCAAAGTGTTCAAAAGTGATCCCAAGAATAATCAGCAAGTAAAGGGATACTGGCTAGGTTAATCTAATGTTTAGGTTATCATTAGTTCAACTTGATTTTTACAAAATTATTTTTCCTTAACAACATTGAAATAAAATGCTACAATAATTAATCATAATGAATAATAAATACATTGCATCTGAATGCTACAATAATGTCATTCTAATTGAAACACGTGAAGTTATTTAATTAAATGAATCTTTTTAAGTAGAATAATCTTGAAAATTTGTGGAGAAATAGAAACTACTTTAAAAATATAATACTCCTCCATCGTAGAAAATGTATCCGATATCTAGTATTTCTTTACTAATGGACGAATTTCTTTCCAGAACTAAATAAACACATAGTTGCTTTCTCAGTTTTTACGGAAAAATGTTTTCATATATTATTTGAATTAATTATTCTATTATCTGCGGAACTCACCTCAAAGGCAAGTGTGTTGAAAACCACGAGAATCAGCCTGAGGGGGAAATTTGCCTTGTAGGAACGATGTGCCCATAATCTGTGCGCTCCTGCTGTGATTCCAAATCCTGAGCACATGTACAGGATTGTGGCTGAAATAAATAATTGAAAATTACTTACAAGTCTTCATTCATGTGATAAATGATTGCATTCTATAATTTTTCAAACCTTTCTACAAAATTCGACGTATTCTAAACTAAAGTAACTGTTAATTTGTACGTTGTTTTTATGAATATTTCAGATACTAATAGCTAATGCATATTAACGCATTTGGGTTCGTTTTAAAGGCTCGTCCATCTTCATCTTCACCCATCCTCTCAGACTTGTAAAAACTTACGAGTTTTGAGAAAAGAAATCATTAATATATGCTTATGAGTTCTAATAATATGGACTATTTGTTGTTATAAACTAACAGCAAAAGAAGTCTTGAACGAGAGCGTAGATGAATTTCTGCTTCTTAATATTTCATTATTTTGTTCCATAAATGAATAATAATAATAATTGTGTACATCAAGTGGATATAGCTGCATTTGATTCATTAAAATCCAAACTAACAAAAATCTGGAACTTAATACTTTCAAAAAATCTTAATGATTTGTTTGGCAATCTTTTTCGTAATGATCTCATCAGAGTTAAAATTTATTATGTAGCATGTAAATTCTTGGATAAAAGTAATCAATCTTTTTCCTGAAATTTAAATGAGACCTTGATTTTATTTCTACTTGAATAGTTTCGTTGGTTGCAGCATGTAATTATTTCGATTGTTCATTTATCAGTGGGTGGTGATTATTTTCAAGTTAGCGTCTTTTCAGTCGAAGTATAAAATTAATGAACAATCTATGTACGTACATAGAGTACGTACATCCGCAAGAATACTAGGAAAGAATTATAATTAGATATGAAATGGTTCATGGGAAATATACCGCACCAATATGTCAACAGATTTTAATTTGTTTTTAATTATCTTTTGTTAGCAAAAATCATTCAATCGTGTAGTAGAGTTGAAGTTGTTATTAAACTTCCATAAACTGAGACATGAATTATAGTACTTTCAATCTTCCTATCATTTCTCATTCAGTATTTCAGTAATGAAGTTTTAATTGTTCAACATTTCTATTTGCAAGTCAAGTTTATTTGAAGCCGAGTAGTTTTTAAAAATAAAATTTGTTCAACAGTAAATTCAAAAGAATTTTTTATTTCTCTCGCATAGATTTTGCTAAACTTAAAAAATAATTTAAAAAATGGGCCTTAATAGTAAGGTATGGTAGCTGTAGTAATAGTATTTAGCTGTTTTTCATTACACTGCTCAGCGAATCCCACTTGATTAATGATTATCTTAAATTTTGTTTTGTCATGATAATAATACAAAATTTAACTACCGAACATTGAAAAAAGTATGATTCAAATTTATCAAACTAACTTGTTTTTTTAACTAGAGATCTTACTTTGTATTGTGTCGTTATGCAACCAGAATATATTAAGTGCTTATACACAACTGAAGCGCTATTGAAGCTATCTTTTGTACTTGAAATTTTCCTTAATAGGTTTTAAAAATGTATTTGCTCATTCTCATGCCATTTCGCGACCGAAAAATAGCATGATTTGAAATAAAATAATAATATTAGTGTTTATTCCTCGTATAAATCAACAGCACTATAGAAATCCGAAAAAATTGTACTACTAATAAAAAAATGTACCATCAAGCTTATTAACTCTCTGAACATAAGTGTGAAGGTACTGGGTTCGATGCCCTTGCTGTGCAGATATTTGTGTATAGCGTTTACAATCCATAAGGTATATGATTCTGTTATTCAATAATCACAGGAAAAAGTTAATCTCAGAAGTGAATAGCATCAATGGTATTCAGTTATTGACCGAGCGAAGTAAGGTCTAACATTCAAGCCGACGGTTTGGCATTTTTCTTAATGTTTGAATACTTAAATGTTTATATGTTGTGCATTTACGGCGAAACGCGGTAATAGATTTTCATGAAATTTGACAGGTATGTTCCTTTTTTAATTGCGCGTCGACGTATATACAAGGTTTTTGGAAATTTTGCATTTCAAGGATAATATAAAAGGAAAAAGGAGCCTCCTTCATACGCCAATATTAGATTAAAAATCAGACTATAAAATTATTCATCATAAATCAGCTGACAAGTGATTACACAGATGTGTGGAGAAGCCAGTCTATTGCTGTATTTCCATAAGGTCTATAGTTTCAATCATGTACTTGTGGATGAGAATACTGCGTGAAGTCTACTGTTCACAGAACTACTAGTTTGAAATGAGTTGGTAGAGATGCTCACCCCAAATTCCTGTGTAAAACCTTGCAGCGGTGACCATGAGGTATGCTCCATAGAGGGCAGCAGCGTGAAGGTAGACGAATAGTAGAATATTTCTCCACACCAGCTTCACTTTGAATGGTTTCTGTTCGGGCTTCTTGCCGACGCCATTGAATGTCTCCACTGGCGGAATGTCGGCTTCCAGCGTGTCGTTCTCAAACAATACTCCAGTTGGAGCACTAGTGATATTTGGTGCCATATTTCAAGCCTGAAACACAAATAAATCATCTAAATCAATAATGATGTACCGTACTACAGTCTTGTTCACTCTTGGACAATTCAAGACAAGTCAAGCTATTGAGATAGATTAGACTTCATCTTATAACAGTTAATCACTAAAACCAATTCAATTGTGTAAAAAGATTCATTGATACACGTGGTTTAGAATTTTTGCCTTTCCCCTTCTATTTGAACATTCGATTTGCATAAAAGGTAATAACATTGCACAAGTCATTCATTGGAGCATGAAGTGTCTGTAGCATAAACTGAGGTTTTATAGGGATGGACATTGTATTTCCTTTCTGTTCATGTAAGTTATGTATCCTAATATAAATATATCTTTAAATTTGTATAATATATTTCTAAAACAAATAGAATTTGTTGGGTTTAGGCCGAATAAATTTAATCTCCAAAACCCATCAGAGTTTGGGCGTGAATTTCGAAAGTGACCTCGAAGGGAGCTTTGTCGTATTCACTTCATTTATACGTTATATTTAATAAGCTTTAAAGCTCTAACATTTTTGTCAGCTAAGGGTTTAACTCAAAATTTTCATATTCCTTATAATTTTGTTTGTTTTTCATTAATAGACCTACATTTTCAAAGTTAAATTTCTCAAATAATTCTTCTAAAATGTTTTGAAGTTGGAGTCCACTTTTACAACCCTTGGTTTTTAAATACTGATAATCTTTTTAATATTCATATTTATAATACTTATCAACAAACCTCCTTTTGTGGCTGTATGTGTTCTCTGTAAGGAAATGCACTGCCTAACCATATTTTTTATTCAGCTTTTCTGATGGATTCAACCAGTATTATGGATTCATCCTTTTCTATTCATTTAATAAATTTATTTATATTACCATGTGGTAACTGAATGATGACAATATAAGTCAACTAAAGCAACTACCAATGGCTCATTGAAGGCCACGACACTTTTCAAATGTAATTTAAATGTAGGTTATTTGTTGAAGTGACTGTGGAAAAATGGAACCTTTTATTTGAAAAGGCGATAGTAGTACATCTTTAGTAGTTATTATGCGTGCAGTCAATGGATTTGAAACAGGTTTCCGACAGCTGTGGAATGAGATAATTGCGGGGCGAATTTAGGATAGGAAGTGAGTAGCAATTTGTGTCTGACACTTGTGTCTGATCCGCCATGACCACAACTTGCTGAGAGGAACTTGTTTTTGGAAGAAAGTTGACTACCTGTTCTCTCGGGGATCGACCGTTACAGTGGCAGTAGTGCTTCCAAATCATTACATAATATACACAATAATAAACATATCTTCAGATTCATCTCGCAATTCTCGAAGCAATGCAACGTGAGAAAATTTGTGTCCTTTCAACAACCAGTCCCTACTCCAACGTGAACGATGAACTCTACCTTTTTCCTATTTTTCACACACAAAACAAGAGTGGCCAAGAGTACTAGCTCTTCCATAGTGTTGATGAAGAACGAGCTTGTGAGCACAAAAATTGGAAAACGTACGACATAAGACGGATGCGTGTGGACGCAATTTTGCATCCGTCTTTTGCTTGAACCAAACGATCCGTCTTTTGCTTGAGCAAAAGACTGATGGTAAACTTGAGTGTATTCATTCATACTCGTGGTTTGGAATTTTTGCCTTTCCCCTTATATTTGAACATTCGATTTGCATAAAAAGTAATAACATTGCACAAGTCATTCATTGGAGCATGAAGTGCCTGTAGCATAAACTGAGGTTTTATAGGGATGAGGTGATGGACATTGTATTTCCTTTCTGTTCATGTAAGTTATGTATCCTTAAAAAATATATCTTTAAATTTGTATAATATATTTCTAAAACAAATAGAAATTTGTTGGGTTTAGGCCGAATAAATTTAATCTCCAAAACCCATCAGAGTTTGGGCGTGAATTTCGAAAGTGACCTCGAAGGGAGCTTTGTCGTATTCACTTCATTTATACGTTATATTTAATAAGCTTTAAAGCTCTAACATTTTTGTCAGCTAAGGGTTTAACTCAAAATTTTCATATTCCTTATAATTTTGTTTGTTTTTCATAATAGACCTACATTTTCAAAGTTAAATTTCTCAAATAATTCTTCTAAAATGTTTTGAAGTTGGAGTCCACTTTTACAACCCTTGGTTTTTAAATACTGATAATCTTTTTAATATTCATATTTATAATACTTATCAACAAACCTCCTTTTGTGGCTGTATGTGTTCTCTGTAAGGAAATGCACTGCCTAACCATATTTTTTATTCAGCTTTTCTGATGGATTCAACCAGTATTATGGATTCATCCTTTTCTATTCATTTAATAAATTTATTTATATTACCATGTGGTAACTGAATGATGACAATATAAGTCAACTAAAGCAACTACCAATGGCTCATTGAAGGCCACGACACTTTTCAAATGTAATTTAAATGTAGGTTATTAGTTGAAGTGACTGTGGAAAAATGGAACCTTTTATTTGAAAAGGCGATAGTAGTACATCTTTAGTAGTTATTATGCGTGCAGTCAATGGATTTGAAACAGGTTTCCGACAGCTGTGGAATGAGATAATTGCGGGGCGAATTTAGGATAGGAAGTGAGTAGCAATTTGTGTCTGACACTTGTGTCTGATCCGCCTAGACCACAACTTGTTGAGAGGAACTTGTTTTTGGAAGAAAGTTGACTACCTGTTCTCTCGGGGATCGACCGTTACAGTGGCAGTAGTGCTTCCAAATCATTACATAATATACACAATAATAAGCTTATCTACACATGGAACCGGTTTCTGATCAATTTTGCATTTCCCAAGAGCAATGGTCACATAAATCAGATAATTTGTCTTGCAGATAATTTTCAAACTTGTGTTTTTTGTTCCTATCATACACTTATATTTTCCAAGGCTATAAATTCTTATTAAGCCATACAATTTCAAGATTATAAAACTGTCCATCAGAGCAACGGAATTATTAAATTTACTTTCCAATGCTTTGTTTGAATTTATAAGTACTTTACTGCTTAGAACGTTTGGGCCGAATGCCTGCTATATTCATTGTATTGTGCACTATCAGATTAATAATTTATTGATAGTGAGGGAGACGGGAGAGAAGGGAGCATAGAAGAAAATTATATATTATTGTTGGATGGAAAAATTGAAGTAATTTTCCAGCTATCGTTATTATCAATATTTATTTATTAATTCAGTAATACAATTACATATCACATGATTATGACTAGGTAAGAGCTACTTAATAAAATAAAGCATAAAAAATTACATAATTCCGTTTCTTTGATAGACAGTTTTATAATCTTGAAATTGTATGAGCCAATTAGAATAAGATGTATAGTATTGAGAAATTGAAAAGTGTATAATTATGTTATAAGAACAAAAAACTAGAGTATGAAAATCTATCTAAATTTAAAGGGTAAAGAGCAAATAATATGGCTTCATAAACTAATTAAAGTTTTGGCTTAATGTCAAGGATTTATCATTAATATTATAGAAATACTACACAACGGAATTGAAGTCTAAGCTTTCCTTAACGTCTCTCCTTGCGTTTGTCCAGCCCAAGTATTCTATTCGGAAACTAGGATGTATCCAAAAAAACTGCCCATTATCCTATTCTCACGTAAACTATTCATTAGTGGCCTCTTCTCCCAGATCTGATCGATTCATACATAATGTTGATGATGACTTGACATGACCTTGATCATGCTATTGATCTACATAATTCCAGTTTTCAGGCCTATATTTTATTTTTCGTCTTGAATAGCGATGTAGGTTTTGAGCACAAAGATAGTTTTAAATTATAGAGTTCTTAACAGATTGTTCAGCATTCCAAGCAAATTGCGGAGTTTATGAATAGTTTTGGTTGTTTATCTTTCTGTTGATAAGAGGTCGATGCAACTAGAAAAGTTTTCAAATTTCAGCCTGTAAAACCAGTTCTCATATCTGTATGATTTAAACACTAAGATATACGCTATTGAGAGAAAGTATCTCTCTCTCTTCAGTGATATAAATTTCAATTTTAAAGAATGTTTCATTGCAATAGTATAAGCAAACTTAAAAGTTTTCATCTTTCAACTTATTTTACTATTATTTTTGCAATAAGGTATAAATACAATGTCATAGAGGTTTCCTCTTCTAAGTTTCAAGTGAATGTATTATCAAAATTATCGAAAGAAAAAAAAACATGAGAAGTCGAAGCAATTATATCATTTAAAGTCATCTAATTAGACAAACAATTATTAGAACAAGGAATATTACTGGTAGAAAAATGTTCTTTTGTTTTGAAATGGTGATGTTAATAGCACACAAATAAATATGTTTAGGAATTTAAAGTGTTTTCACCTGTGAAAATCAATCAAATCTTTCAAGTTACATCCACAAAACTGTGGGTTGTAAAGTATAAGAACAGTTGAGATACATTTTCAGACAATACAATAACACTCTTGTTTTTTTCACCCACTATTGAAAACTTTTTAAACTAACAGGCCCTTTTCCACCATAGAATGATAAGTTGCATCAACTGGCAGCCAGTGGGGAGTGAAAATTGTTCAGTATATTAATTTGCAATGCTTTCTTTAACCTTTTGAATTCACACCCGAACTCAATAAGTTAGTAAATGCATATAAGTTTAGTACGACACTTACTAGTATTAAATCAGGGTACCGTAAACTATTATTACAATATCAAGGTTGAAAACTATATATGGACGTTTCAAGGGACTGCAGAATAACAAAAATACTGTAACGGGAATGTACTATAACGGGGTGTACTTTATAGAGGTTCCACTGTATTTAGAAAGAGTAGTTATCGTACTTGAAAAAATTAAAAGCATATCATATAATATATTATTGCAGTTTTATCAATTTATTCGGCATTGTGGAAATTTTTTTTTTCAATTTTTCACTCCAAATCTATAGCTTTACATTGTGAACGAAGAGAATGAATGAGAATAAAGTAATATCTTGAATACTTCACAGTTTGTTGAAAAGTAGATCTCATGTTTTACTTAATGAAATGGGTGGGAACTAGGATCCCCTTTGACCTCAGATATTTATGCAAGAAATCTACATACAATCCATGATTAACAGTTGTTTTCAAGTCATAATCTCTTCTGAATTAGTACCAGTTTTTTTAACAGTTTACCGTTTGAATCTCCTCCTCAGACAAAAGTAGAAGCAATTCTTTGCTGAAATTTATTTGCTGTTTGTTTTGTATCGATTCAAGATTGTAATTTTTCATGTTAAAAGTAGATAAAATACAATTCAATCTTTCCTCATTCAATTTGGATCCTTCTGTTCAATTATTAGTAGGATTTCAATAAACACTACTATACTGATTTTATTTTAAAAGTAGTGATTTTATAAGCACTCATTCATCTCTATTGAGGACTTTCAATATAATATTAGACTAATTTAATTAACTGTAATGTGAAATTTAACTGCAATGAACTCGCAATTCAATCAGAAATAATCATAATGTTAAGTAATGACATTTTTATTTATATCATTAACTTCGAAAATAGATACTAGCATAAATTTAATGCAAAGCTTCAACTCGCTATTAAATTCTAGGCTAGTGTAACTTTACGATTTTTTTACTGAATCAATATTCAGTTAATTAACAGGTGTATTCAAAATATTAGACATGACCGATGCGTATCTTATTAGTATAGGCCTACTACATTATACTGTAAAGTTCTATTTACTTTTATGTTTTTGAACAGCAGCAGGCTACAGGATAGGGGTACAGAATATTAGCTCTGGTAACATGAGGAAATATTGAGTGAAAAATTATGAAAAGTTCAACGTTTTTTCCCATGAACTCCAACTAAATTTCCCTTCTTTAACATACTTACATTTAATATTAACATTTAATTAATCAATTTGCATTTGATTGAATTAAATATGAATTGGAAGGAGATCATAAAGGATCTATTACAATAACCCGTATCTTTGTGTATGCTATCAACTAAAGAACATCCCATTCGATATTACACATTAATAAATCAATAATTGGAATCAGTATGTCGTCATTACTGTTTTATTGTCGAGATACAAATGCTGTATTATTTTTCTCTATTCATTAATATGTATTTCTCTATTCCCTTCAATGAAATATTTTGTTGTATTTATGAAAAAGTTTTAACAGTATGTTATCATATTATACTGTTAAGTTTTTTAAGGTGTATACTACATAGCGTTTTTAATGTAAAATATTATAATTGGGGAAGATGTAGCTTCAGCGTTTCAAGTGCCCAACACAATAACATCGTGGATCAGTTCAGTTTGTTCGTTATCTTATGAATGGAAAGACTGACAACGAAAAGATAAATTAAATCTATCCAGTAATAACTCTTGAGAAGATGATAGCAAATAATGTTCTAGATAAGATCTCTCTAATTCACTTATTTAGTTCTTATATAACCACAAACAACTGCTAAATAAACTTAATACTTTTATCACTGTTTCAATTGAAAAGGATGATTAAGGCTGATTATTTAAAAAAAATTATTTTATAAAAATATTATTATCAAACTTTCAATTCTAAATAAATGTTTACCAGTTCAACAAAGCAGTCTTTCTTATAATACTTCTCCACCATCCATATTATGCCGTCTATGATAATATTTTTAGTCACTGTGTTTATTACATTTTGGAAATTTTATACTAGGTTACCGTACAGAATGAATATAGAAATATATACTAAATATATACTTGTGTTTATTTATAACAAATTTAAAAAAGGGTACTATGTGGTTATTTATTTTTTGAATAAAAAATATGTTTGCATTTCTATAGTATTTTTTCTATTCATGCTACAAAATAAAATAATATTTCTATAAATGAAATAAAATTAAACAAAAGTAGGCTTACTTTCATATGAGAATGCTATCATTTTTTATAAGTTACCGTAATCGATAAAAAACAATTTCAGTTAGGTACTGAATTGACCAATTTGAATATCAACAATTCACAACCTATTTTCATAGAATATAATTCTAATTTCAAACCAAACTTCAATTGTACCTATCAAAAATCTCGAAAAACTATTGGTTTTTAGTTTTTATTTTGGCAACGATTGAACAACTTGAAGCATTTGCTCGCAAATTCTCAGATAAGTGATAAGTGTATTTTCGTGTCAATATGATACAGTACTTAAAAATTGGCAGTCCTTGATCATTGGAATGTAGGCGGATTCATTCAAGGGATAAGATAAAAATATAATTCACACATTTAAAATGTTTTCCAACGATCATTATTATAATTTTACAAGATGAAACAATCTTAGTTCTGTTACAATTTTATACTCATCCAAACAATGAGACTGTATGGTCTATTATATATATGTAGTGGTCAAATAGTAAAATACTAGAGTAAAACTTTGTTATTCTGATCCATCTCATTTTGAAATTATTTACTGATGAACAAGTACTATGAAAAACATCACGTGTTATTAGGGGTAACTGACCGTGATCTCAAAGTCATCAAACTTGAATAACAGCTCTACCTGAGGTAAGAGTTAGAAGAGCAAGTTGATTACAAGATAGGACTCACTCTAATTGCAAGGTATCGATTAGTCTTGGAACCCATTACTCTATCATTACCAGGGATTTACGTTTGCAAGTGACAACTTTCTCTTGCCCAACTCGAAATTAGATATTGAGTCTTACTGAACTCGATATCATAAGAAATCAATTGACAAATAAAATCGATAAGAATACCTATTAATATTACAGTTGCCAAAATTAGAGCCGATTACTGCGTCTGTAGACTTAGATCCAAGTCGTTACTATTTATTCGTGTTGCGTGCGTTCTTGTATTGTGGATAGTGAAATTGGAATAGTACTTTCAATTTCATCGAAATTCGACAATAAGGCTACATAGCGCTGTAATAATAAGCCTGTATATACGACTGTAATCCTGTAGTTCAGTCAAATTTTGGTAGTTCGCGAACGATGAAAAAACGAGACAATTCTCCTCATATTGCTTACTATTTTTGATCCAATCAACATGAAATTTTACTAATTTTTTAATGAAAATATGAAGAATTGAATATACCTACAACCTTCAAATTTCCATTTTCAACTTCATTCTACCCCAATCCTGAATAAATCTGAAGAGAAATTGTAGACTTACAATTTCCAATAAGCCTGTCTACTTTGAAACTTGCGAACACTACATTTAAAACATTAAACTTCCAGTGTAATAATTTTCCATAGTTGAAAACATGTGTCTAGCTAGCTTGATGATATTGTTCCTCCCTTATTTTTAAGAACCTTCCTTATCTCTTAGCAATCAAAAACCAGTTCGCCTACTTCTATGATGAAAAAATAATAATTGGGAAACTTCAAAATTCAATACGACATGGGTTTTAGTTAATGAGAAAGAATCTCTCCTTTTATGTCGTAGAAAGATGAAATAGATAAAATAACTCATCAGGAAAAAACGAAGATCTCTTCAATACTCTAACACCCCAGAAACTCGAGAGTAAAACGTTAAACCTCAAGAAAATTATATACATCCAAATCTTTAATCCTAGTCCACGTTAACATCATGCTAACACCTCGAATTTAAAAATTGTATAGCCTAATATTCTGTGTCAGAATTATAAAAAAGTGATCAACAGGTTGAAAAATACAAAAATACCATGAGTCTTTATTTAGGTTGAGTAAGAAATCTTTCGTTGTGCCCATCGATCCAAAAGGTCATTCACCTTTTTACAACAATGAGAAAGGAAAATAAACTACAAGAAAGGTAATAATCCACTCCTAGCTGAAGAAGAAACTAGATCTTCAACTACCGGCCAAACCATAACCTCATTCCGAACGACAAGCCGGCAAAGAAAGCACACAAACGCCAGAGCAACACAACGTTGCATGCTAATATTTACCTTATCAATTGATAACAAACAGCTCGCTCACCTTATCAGAGTCCACAATAATGATAGTGAAACAAATCGGAAGCACTGTTAACAACCGTAATCCTTGTGAGTTGTAGACATTTGTGTGGCACGTTATGCACTCACTACACCCGGTGACACGCGACGCGACTGTGCCAATTTGAAATTGACGCTTGACGCTGGCCCGCCAAGGTCTAGGATGGTCAGGACAACGTGTACCTAAGTGCGCTCTGCGCTGTGACGTGGCACTCTCTCATTGGTCGACGGTGCTCAGGCGATCTGTCGGCTGACCCTACTGCCGAAAGAAACATCGCACCACAACTATATCTATTTTTATGAAACTGTATCTATATAGGCTACACAGTAACCGCAGCCGCACCATGCTTCTTGTTGTTGCATCATAATCGGTGTGCTCTGTCCAAAGCACTGCTCAACTCTTTCGGCATGGTATGCGAAACTATGCGAAAATTGCATCTCCCCTCTTCTTCAGCGTTAGCGTACCTCACTCAGTATAAGATCAAACATCACACATCATCTAAGAAAAAACCAAAGCTCATGCTCAACCTGGTGCTAGGCTAGACCCAAAATCAATTCTAGTTACAAGGGATGTAGTAAGTTTTTTGTTTTTGCGTCCTTCAATTTTCATTACTCTAATCTATTTCTACAGTATTTTTAACAACTTTCATGACCAAAAATATCTTATTCCCTCTTCATTTGGAAAATATATCTTTCTGATACTCGTGAAGAGTGTCAATAGATATAATCTACAAATATTACAAGTCACACCTATTCAAATGCCAAAAATCTCTGGTTCAAGTTCTTCTGATAACTATATTCTTATATTTGATTTAATTTCTTGTGTTCCATGATAATTTTCACATAATAAGTTTCAAATAATGTGAAATATCCACTAGAAACAGAGATGTTGTAGAATTTCTCCATCTTAAGGTGAAATGAAACTGACAACATCTCCTTCATTTCACCTTAGGATTTAAAATGGCTTTGCTACCTAGTCGAATTTTGAATAAAATTTCAATTAAATTCCTCTTCTCCTCAATAAAAAATGATAAATGTATTTTATTTATGACTTATTTAAAATGGCTTTTTCATATTATTCACGTGATTAGATAATATGTACAATTTATCTCGTAATGAAGTCCCTAATTCGTTAATACCTTAAGTCGTCTCCAATGTGAGATAATTTTTCCTGTGATTTTCCTCCAACAAAATTTTCCTTATGTTGTTTAATGGTAAACTTTTTTATAATATTTCATTTGTTGTTTAGAGTTTAGTGGTAAATAATTTATGTTTTTCAGTGGTAAACTTTTTCATAATGTTTTATTTTTTAAAACAGGTTTGAAGCTTTCTCAGTTTGACATTGAATCCTTTGTGTGCATTTGAGTTCAAAATATTATAAAAATCAAATCACTCTTGACATTGAACAGATTCTTCATCCCAAGTACCTACCAAACTTACTAACAACAGATTTGTTTGACAATAGCGTTAATAAGTTTTGTAGAAAGCCTTGAATAGCTACTTCATTGAAGAGAATAATCTGTTATCATAACAACAGTGTGGTTTGTAGTGATTGATTGATTGGTCAATTGAAATGAATGACTTGAAATTTTCGTTGTGTTTGCACTTGGGTCTAAAGGTAATTACTGAGACATGAGAGTTTATAATATCATCTTGCTTGGCTCTTAAATAAGAGCCACTGTAGAGACTTGAACATTTCCTGAATCAAATATCTTTTTAAACTAATATTATTCATCATCAAAGAAGAACGCTATTATTGGCTTCTTGTTTGTATGGAATACGATTAATAATGTAATAACAGATAAATCGTTCATAAGGAATCAGTAGATCTATGATGATTTAGACTGTATTAGATTAGATTGTATAATGTCTCATTCCTAATCATTTAGTCAAGTTATCGTAATGGTGAATGTCGACCCCAGACAGAATCGTCTATGTAACTTCGACATCTCATTTACGCTTCAAGATGAGGAAACTGATGTATTAAAAATATGTTGGTATTCATAATTCAAATCATTAGAAACACTATATCCACTTGCCTCTCGTAATTCGTAATCCAGGGTGCTGAATAATTGTCTTTTACAGTTGTTCATAAAAATACCGTAAGATGTTTTTAAGATTGAGAGGATCATACTTAACTGTGTGTTCTAGAGTAGAGTAACAGTGGTTATGAACAGTTACTGGAATATGCGAAGATTTCTATGAATAATAGATAAAAGTGAAGTATGTAATTTGTAATAAGAAAGCAACTTGAGCCCTTATTCACTGTAGTGTATTGCGACTTCTGTGTCACTCGGTGTAAGAGACAAAAGATGCAAATCACCGAAAATATGTCAACAGTAACTTGTATACAATCGGTCAGAGAATTCGTTTTACATTGTTCACGTATTCATAAAAAATACTTTTAAAACCGTTCTGTTGAAATGAAATAATTAAAAAATATTGCAACTGACCATTTACGACGTGAGCCGAACAATGAATACTTGAAACAATAGGATAATAACAGCATTATCAATTCAACGCTGAATAAATGTATTATTCGTCAAAATTCTCAAGAGCTAATATCGTATGCTAATATTGTGCATTGATACAGGACGTGAAAGAGTCATTTCAAAAGTATTCGTGTTTTTCAGACGTGCTTTTCAATCTGCGGCTGATTAGCACTTATGTGATAATTGAAACTATTTTCCATTATTCAACAATAGAATACTCTCAAACGTTTGCAACATTACCTACCAATGGAGTCCACTTCAATTGTCATTATTTTAATAGCAATGATGTCATTGATTTCTCTATAATTTCGTAAATATTTCAGATTAATTTATCTGAAAATTGATGAAGTTTGCTTTTCCTGTTATTACCATTATTATCTTGTTCTTAGATATTCCACGCTTTGTTGATGAACTCAAAGTTTTCCTTAGGATACTTGTCTGTATTTTAGATCCCATCAATTATTTTGCCAATTATCATCCCTAATAATTGTTTTCCTTTTATTCTAGGCTATATGTTTTTATTCGACTTTTATAAAAATTGAAAACTAATCTCATATTTCAATCATTCTTGAATTTCCCGATTTTTTCCTACAAATGAATCCCATTTTCCCAGATCTTTCGATATATTTATGGTTGATCAGGTTCTGATACCTTAAACATTGTATTTCTTTTAAGATTTTTCAACTACTATCCTCAAATCTTGAAACATTTTCAATGCTTTATTCTTCGTAATTGAGTTCTCTGTTAATCATGAATTACTTGTTGAACAGTTTTATCAGTCAATATCAATAATTCGAATCAGTTCAAAAATCAGTCGATATTTGTTCCAATCAGTTCCAGTTTGATAAGTCAATATATTTTTGGATTACCTCTTCCACAATTTTTTCATTCTTCATCTTCATAGTTTTTTTGCTTCAAATAGTTCAATTATTGTTTCTCTTTTTATTGCAGGGGACTGGCTGGAAGTAATAACTAATAATGGAGAAAGCGGAAGTAGGGTGACCGTACTACTGGAGCTCCAGCTTCCTGAACCACTTTCACAACTTGCAGCTTCCAGCATCTCTGAATCTCGCATCAAGGTCACCTGCCAATAGCATCTGGTAGATATAGTACTCAATTCTATACACATATAACTTGTCTTTTCGAACTTGATTAGCTCTACCAGGGACGGCGGTAGAATATATGCCACTCTAGGCATATACTCTTGCGGATGAACAACATTAAGGAATTGTGTTCCACGGTTGTTATTAGGGCATCTAATAACTCAAATTAGTTTAGTTTAAAGCGCTTCTGGCTTGAATCCAGCTCCACAAATTAATCAGTTGCGAGAGTGTCAAAATCAACTCTCGGTGGCTCATGGACTAAAATTGTCATTCAACAACCACAAAATTGGTACTAAATTAATCAAAAGGTCTGAATTAAACTTTTAAAAGCCGGTTTCCGAGCTCGGGATTTAGCTAAGTTCTAGACTTCAAACAGCTGGAGTCACAAAATTGGCTTTCCGAAACGGGGTGTGGTCGCAGTTTTATGATAATCTTTATTTTCACATTTCTACAATAAATTGGAAACGTTTTTCCTTGATGAAATGAAACATTCTTAAATAATTCAAAATAGCTGAAACTTTACACTATTTTCTCTTTATTTTATTTTGTGTTCAATTTCCTAGTTTTTCTAAATTTAATTCAAACGTGAACTGCGACTACGTCCCGTTTCAGAAAGCTAATTTTCTGACTCCAGCTGTTTAAAGTCTAGAAATTCGCTAAATCCCGAGCTCGGAAACCGTCCCTAAAAGTAAAAAGTATGAGAGTCTAAAAATCACATTGCTATGTTCACCAAAGACAATACAAGTAACAGCTCTTATTTGATTATTATTCCAGTATTTAATCATTCTATGGTTCAACCAAATAACATTTAATAAAAAGGTTATTTCACTATTATTTCGAAAAAAACTAGTAGCCGACTATTTAATATTGATAAGTTTGGAAATATTATCCGTAATACGTATTTTTTTCTGAGATTATTCAAAATAGACACTTATGCTTGGTTTGAATGGAGAAATGTCAGCTGTTTAAACCCCGAATGAAACACATTATGATGAATGCAACCATATCTACAAGTAAACGTGGTTTAGCGTTAAACATGGAAAAATATTTGGACAACTCTCCAGCCAATGACATCCTGTTCCCTGCTGAACTCATCAGAAGGAAGCGAAATGTTGTTTATTTTTTTATGTAGTTGTACCATCAACTTGCCGCCCACCAAAATTTGTCGCTCAAGGCGCACGTCTAGTCCACTGACTTTGGGCTCTACCAGTATATATAGATAACATGGCATTCTGCTTGTTGAATACAGTCAAACTCTTGCCAAATGTTTGCAAGTATTGCGTAACCAGATGAACTGGTCCTTCCTCAGATTGGCATAGCGATTAGCCCCAACCAATCTCATTTTCTATTCGCATAATTCCGCGTAATATGTTTACGACACACATAAATCTGACATGTTTTTACAAAATCAAACCAACTTCGCTTTAGATTCATTTATTAGAAAATATTTGTTATTGTAAACAAGCTAGTGGCGTTGTAGTGTAGCTTATGATAAATGTTTGCTTGGAGATAGTCAAGTGATCCATACAATACTCACTGGAAGCCTCTATTCATAAACCTTAAAATTTTGACTTTGCCCTCAATGTATGTACGTTATGAGTTATGTGTTATGTTATGTACAGGATAATTTGGATAAGTATCTTGTAAATTGAAATCTCCACAGTATCAATGCACGAAACAGGCATAAACTTCAGATTGAACAATATTATCATACAATGAATGTCTCAGAAAAATGTCCATTTCATGTCAATTAAACTTTATTATGCCACTCCAGATTTTTTCAAGCAATTACCTTTGTATAAGTTCAAAAATACACTAAACAAAATATTAATTAGACAGTAATTATATACTGTATGATTTTTTATATTGAGTGGAGTGAAGTTTTGTAGCTAGCGTTCTATATTGCTGTATTATTGTTACCATCAAGCAATTTATTGTTTATATTTACCTGACGATGTCAATGTATTTCTTGTAAAAATATTGATGGCTAATAAAATTCTTATTTCTATTAGAGTGGGTGGTGCAACTCAAGGAGAGATTAAGTTGGCTTCACTTGAAGAATAGACAAATATATTCATACCGGTAATGCATACTCCTATTTAAATTAGTAGTTCGAATAAACCTATAAGAATAATATACTGTAAATGAAAGTAAACTTTTCTCTAAATCCATAGCTCCAGGTATTCTATAAGCCATCGAGGGATACTATATATTGTCTCCACCAGAATAGTATGAAAAACTGGAAGCATTGGTATAAAAAATCATAGAATAAATAACTTTAGATATTTCTGTTGTATGATTTGTAGAATATCATTTTCTCTCTTGACCTGTATCGATTGTTGATCATGTTTAAAATGATAGTCACTTGCATCCATCGAGATGAGTCCCAGCGGATGGTTAATTGCTACACGATAAACATAAATACATATAATGAGAATAATATAATCGGAAATTGGCAGGCTTCCGAAATTCTACAACTTTTTACGACAACCGAGTCAACGGAAGGTCACTGATTATGTATTTCTTGGAAACTTGAATCGCTATGAATTCGCAAAATACGCATTACATTCAAATCAATCAATAAAATTTTTGGGTGATTCCCAGCTTGACCTTTTATAAATAGATTGTTGATCTCTGTTGACGTGCAAAAAAGAAAACGAACTTTCATTTTTATCTCAACCTTACAGTCGATTCTTGTTGAGATCGGAAAGGTTAACTGCTATTATCACGTTGTCGTATGACCGATAAGAAACCGTTCTAGCTTTGTGCCAGTGTGTCTGAGAGAGAGAGAGTGGGAGGGAGTTCCCAAGAAAGAGAGAGAGAGAGCACGGATAACCGTAGTTTGGCATTGAACTTGATCCTCAATAGCAGCATCATCTTTTACATTGACGTATCGAACAATAGTGTGTGACCTTTGATGAACTTGATTTGCGAATTTGCTTTCCAAACAATTTCACTTCAATCACATGTTGCCTGCGCATGAATTATTGATAAAATTCACACAATAAATTACTGATAACTTTATTCATTCTAACAGTAATTTGTTTTTTTATTATTAGATAAAGAGCGAATTGTTTTGCCTTTATTCTTTTCATTAATATTGAGGATGCCTACGTGGGTACGAGACTATACTTGTCGTTGAGAATGATGCTCAAATGAGTTTGAGATCTTTGCATAGTTAACGGCATGGCATATGTAAGAATTGGGAACTATCAGATGCCAAATTCACTGAAATTATTCATCTAAATTAGACAACAACTCTGGAACATTTTACCATTTTTAAGCAAAATAATATACTGGAAAGTAAACTTTTCTCTAAATCCATAGCTCTAGGTATTCTATAAGCCAGGTTACATCATCCGTGCAGCGATTTAAAAAAAAACACTTCTATTCCAGTATTAAATGTTGTGATGAATTATTATTAAGGGAGAGATGTTAATTTCAATGAATGTCAATGATGCGATGATATGAGATCTGGAAAAAGACCGTTCAGTGCAATTTTTTTTGTTGCCTCAAATTTCAAATAGTTTTACCTATTTGTTATTTCTTTCACAAGAAGTGTATGGTCAACCTTTAATATATTCTAAATCTTCAATAGATAATTTTATTTTAAAAGTTCGACAGTGAGCAACTTAGATGCAATTAACTCGTATATGCTGGTTCCAGATCTACTTCAAGACTATAAAGACACGAATTTCTCAATAAATTACATAGCTCATAAATTATTCAATTTGTTGAGTTTTGGAAACGTATTCCTTATTTTCAATCAACCGTTTTTGACAATATGTGGGTTTCTTACTCAGATATATTATATCAAACATGGACTTTATGATTTACCAATAATTTTAGTTCAGCAAGGTGAAGTGATTGGTAATGGTTACGTGAATAGACGATTCCAGTGATTTTTAGCTTTAGGCTAACTGACAACAGCTTTTCAACCCCACTCATATTTTTAAGCTTGGAAGCTGATCAAAAACATAGAAAAAAATCTTTGGGATAGATGCTAACTGACTATGAATGTTCGAGAATTACATTAAAAGCACAAAAACGCTCAATATTAAAAGCACAAAATATTAGTTGATAATCTTTCATTGTAATAATTTTGCGGTTTGAATTATCCTATTCACAAAAAACCTTGTGGTGAACCTTATTAATAAATCATTAACTTCAAAACAGAAATAGAGAACACATTTTAATAGATTTTAAGTTTATTTGTCAAACAACAATTGAAAGCAACACATCAAAATATAATATTTCAGAAATAATCGAGGAAGACAAAAATCCACTCAAGAGCACATCTATCATACTCAAGTTCAGATTTATGTAAATGAATAAATAAGGATTATTGAAGTTAATCAAGATGATAATCGTGATTTATTATGCAAGGTACATTAATCGTGTAAGATACTCCTTCTTACATTACTTTTTTATTTCTTCTTAATATCATTCTTCTAACGCCTAAATTCATTTTAAAAGATGTGACATAAACCTACAAGAACAAAATATATGCTATACAACTTCAGATTTATGAGAACTCTATTATCAGAGGTAACTAGTAGATTTTACAAGAAGTGAAAAGTATAAATACAGTATAATAATATAAAAGTGAACGAATAGAGTGATTCTTTATTGGTATTATCACAGATAATAGAAATGTTGCCATTTTATCTGTGTTTTTCAAAATATGCATTTAAGGATTTTTAGTGTAGGATTCTGGTACTCAGTATGAAGAAGTCAAATTATTAAGTTAGATAGATTTAATCGATTCATTTTAAACACAATAAAATTCTAATCAAATCAAACACACTTTCCGGAAAGTCACCAATTCATCAAATTTAATTTAAAAAAAAAATTCAAATTTTATTGCCTCATTCGTTATATTTTATACCGTTAATTCACTCTCTCATGGTAAATTCCAAAATGAAACTTAACTTGAGTAAAAAACTTACAATTGAGTCAACAAATAACATTTTTATCAATAACTCAACATCCTGAATGTAAATATATGTTATAAAAAATGTCGATAGTGAAAATTGACAAGGGACGAAAACAAAATCCAATACGAAAATTGGCAATCCAATCAGCAAAGAAAACTTTCTGAGATATTTAGTGCTCTGCCATAGATTATTCTCACTTTTTGATTCGACTAGGGCCCCAAAAATGTGTGGTCTTCAAGTTAGAACAACATTTGAATATTGGCACTTGAACTCAACATAATGCTGCTCAATAAAATATCCATGCATGCTCTGAAAAACTCTATTCAAGAAAAGACGTCTGTAACTTGCTAGAGAAAAGTGAAAAATTAGCATTGACCATGAACCTTCCAAATATATTTTTTCTAAAAGTATTTTATACAAGTTAGTTTTGTATTATTTTTTATGAACAATTGTTTTTCCTTGAAACAAGATTTTGTTATTCAATAAGTTGCTGTTCTCTCACTTACTGGTCATTCACTTTTGTTCTATTTGTGAATGCAATGTTTGGTGGAAAACTTTCAGGGTAAAATTCTCAATTAAAACTATTAATGTCATTAATAGGAATTATATTTGATTAAAAATGTAAACCATTAATAGAAATATATTTGATTGTTTGTTAACATTGACAATAAAAATTTAAAATATCGTACTAAATTCTGTAATTTTTCTACTACTCACCAGAAGATATGACTCGGTCACCACAGAGTAGCTACACCCAATCAGCAACTGACACTAAATAACACACAAATAAATCCTAGTTGAAATCTTTTGGTTCATCCAGGCACTGGGCACTTTAAGAACTGAGAACGAGGGGTTGCTATCATACAACTTTATAACGTTTGTTATTGCTGATTATTAAAATTGAAGAACAAGTAGAAGAAATGATTGTTGACCGCCATCGAGAGAGAGAGAGAGAGCATGAGTGAGGAGTAAGAAACGGAGTGACTAAGAGAGAGAGAGAGGGAGTGAGTGAGTATTGGGTATGACCATAAGACTGATAGTCACGTGACATGAGCGCGCTTTTGATTGACATGCAGTGCTTTCTGCCGATTGGTGAATTACTAATTATTGCTGAATTTTTTATTCAGTTTCCATTCCATTTATTTTCTGTTGATTGTTTTCTAGTGGTGATTTGTTGAACACTGTAACTTAAGTAGGTAGGGTGGAGTGCAAGTCAATCTTTATTTTAAGAAAATTTCTATAGATTTACATTCTCCATGTGTATTCTCTAAAAAAAGTGTAGTTTTTTTTTAATTCATGTAATTAGTAATTTGATTACATAAACAAGCAAGTCATGCTATGTAATTACTTCATTGTGATACTATTTACTACAATAATGTAAGCTTCAGTGCGTTTCAATGCTGAAAAGCCCTGCTCAGCTTGTCATTACCATTATAAGAATAATTGGTTTGAACTTGTTTGCAGTAAAATACACAATATTGAATGTAATTATCGAATAGTTTAGTGAAAACCTCTTCATATATTATTTAGTAAAATACTTAAATGCTTATTTTTGAGAATCTCCCAAAAAATATTTAGCTTAGCTTAAAGCTTTAATGCCAAAACATTTTGGATCCAATTTACAATATTAATTTATAAAATTCAATCAAACCTGCTATTCTATTCTGTCATTTATCAGCAATGTTATTTCCCAGTAAGGCGATATTTTCTTCCAATCAATGTAAACTTGAGTTAGGCTATGTCTGTTTCATTATTTTATCAAAGTTTCCAAAAATAATTCTAAGGTTTTGATATTTTCAGAGTGCGTAGTATTGAAATAGCTGAATGAAGTAATCTTACATTGAGATCTAAGCTTTAATTTCAGAAGAAGTCTATATAAACTAATAATTGAATCAGAATTTTTCATTTGCCAACTAGAAAATTGTTACTAGTTTGGTAGCTTAATAAGTTATTGATATTTAGTACTGTAGCTTGTTTACAAAAATGCTAGGCTCTATTATCAAGAAAATTGTTCAGGTTTTGTTGTTCTACTCACCAACTTCGAATAGGTTAAAACAGCAGATGTCATATTTGATCATAATTAAAATGATGTTGAATACAACCCTATTGTATTCAATTTTTCGCTGTACAATTATTTCAATTGGTTTTGTTATTCATTAATCATCTAAACCAAAAACTTAAAATTTTGAGGAATACTATTTGATACTTAAAAAAGGAACTACGATCATCCATGAGATGTTCTTGTTGGTATGTAAAAAATTAAACAGCTGATTATTAATGTGAAATACCCAATACATAAGTGGCTCATTACACGGACGTGGCGCGGACGTTAGTCACATCCACGAAGTCCGCAAAACGTCCGCACCATACTGCCACTTCTGTGTGAATTGGGCCTTCTGTAACTTGAACTAAACAAATCCTGTGTATTGAACAACATCCTGCTGCATATATCAGGTATTTCAGGTATCCATCTGCTTCAGATATTTCATCCTATTTCACCCATCAATAAATGCATCATTTAAAGATTAGGAATATGCTAAAAGATTGAATTTTGTCCCGTTGATTTTTGTGAAAAGCAACAGTATAAATTCCTGATATCTCCAAGTATTAATAGTTTTGGCATCTTAAGACTCCATGTACAATTATAAAGTTGTATAACATAAGACGTATCTCAACTATTTATTTATAATTTGTTATTGTAATTTTTTGTACGCCTTACTCATTTTAATTTGTAGCGTGCCAATAGCAGTCTTTCAATACCGTAGATACTTTTCCTTTAGTATACCTTATAGTTAAATTCCTACCGTACATGATAACGGTATAACATTATTTCATGTTAGAACATGATTTTCAAACTATTACATAAATCAAATTCATTTTGGGATTCTAATCATTGAGATTAAGTTGGATCTACTTGGTAATTCAGCTGGTTACTGCTCCATAAATTTTCTTCTTGAATTTCGCATTGTCTTAGAAAGTGAGAAGCTTTGTAAACCTGTCTGAAAACATGTGCTGGTATATAGGAAGAAGGACACATATATTGTCAAGGGGTCATTGATCACGAAAAATGTATTCTTAAGTGAACAATAATGAATTCAAATAGCATCCGGCCAATTTACATTCAATGATTTAAGAAAATGACAGTTTCCCTCGTGTAATAACGGGTCTAAGAAAATATGTTCACTGAAAGTTTAACAAAGTTGAAAGTTTAATTTACAACTTCAATTTATCAGGAATGAATCTAAGGAATTTGCTTCAGTTTGTTATTTAGGAATTGAAAGGGTACGTGAATACTGACTTGCAGACCAGTGAGTGAGAGTTTTGCTGGATTTTTAATATACTGTATATATTTTTGGAATTCAATACCTGATACAATCACATCAAGTAAACAGATTACAACATTAGCAACACAGAAAAATGTGCATTGTTTGAACGGTAGAAGTAGCTCAGAATTGTGCAAGATTGTTTCGCTCTTTCACCTATTGTTTGTGTAAAATAAGTTGAGACTTGGCCCTCCATCCGACGATATTACAAGGTTGCCAATTCGTGTAAAATTGCAACTTTCTTAAATTTCCAATTCAAAGTCAGAATTGGATGTAGAATATCATCTCCGAGATCCTACTAGTGCTAGAAAAGTTTCAGGGTTGAAGGATTAAAAGGAAATTTTACTTTATGATAAAATTGTAAACATCGCGAAAATTTGTTTTTCTTGTGAATATCACTTCTCTCAGAATCATGGGGCGTCGTAATGCATAATAATTCCATATCAAATTAACGGGGAAAATGTGTCCTTTCTAATGTCTGGATAATTTTTATCCGACCTATAGTTATTTTTTAATCAATGATCATGTTCGTCAATGTCGAGACGTTTCGAGCTGAAAATATGAAATTTTCGACATGCTAGAAACTTTTTTTGTTTCAAAAGATAAGTGGGTGGTGAAAGCGAGAAAGTTTCTCAGAAATAATTGAAATTATTTTTCGAATTGTCAAACGTACTCGGAAGAACATATGCCACTATATGCTATCAATGGCTGGGATCATCAAAAACACAATACAGAGCGATTGAAAAAATCTGGTGTGACGCACTCACACAACTTTCCTTGCCGTTATGAAAATTGATCACCTGACGCTAGTGTTCACGCGCATCTCAAGTCTACTTATAAACTAGTAGTTCTGTGAACAGTAGACCTCGGACAGTTATAAACCGCAGCCTCCTCTTATACTGTCCATCAGAGTAAATCCTGTCTGTATGTCATGTCTGCGAGATATCGGTGTGAAAACGGCTAATAGCTGTAGGGGTTGATGTATCAAAAATGCTAACATCAAAAGCTAATCTCCTTCAAGACATACTGGCAACAGGACAGCCCATGTTCAAAGCAGAAAAAGTTCGAGAGCCAATACTATGTTATTTTAGTTATTAATTGCATGCGTTATCGCACGCAATCAATAGTTCATTTTTTTATTTATTCACAATGGAGACAACGGGTTTCCCCAAATATGTCTCCTTAACAATAAAAATTCTACAGATACAAATGATCCTTGACTTTGAAACTCCTGAGAGGCCAAAATATGTTCTTCCGAGTACGTTTGACAATTCGAAAAATAATTCCAATTATTTCTGAGAAACTTTCTCGCTTTCACCACCCATTTATCTTTTGAAACAAAAAAGTTTCCAGCATGTCGAAAATTTCATGTTTTCTGATTGAAATGACTCGACATTGACGAACATAATCATTAATTAAAAAATAACTATAGGTCGGATAAAAATTATCCAGGCATTAGAAAGGACACATTCTCCCCGTTAATTTGATATAAAATTATTATGCATTACGACGCTCCATGATTCTGAGAGAAGTGATATTCAGAAGAAAAACAAATTTTCGCGATGTTTACAGTTTCATCATAAAGGTATAATTTCCTTTTTATCCTTTAATCCTGAAACTTCTCTAGCACTAGTAGGATATCGGGGATAATATTCTACATCCAATTCTGACGTTGAATTGGAAATTTGAGAAAGTTGCAATTTTACACGAATTGGCAACTTTGTAATTTCGTTGGATGGAGGGCCAAGTCTCAACTTATTTTACACAAACTATAGTAAGTCTCAGTCCCTAGGTTTAGAGTGTATTGTAAGAACTGTTCTTCATTGGGCTTGACATAATATACTGATTCTTGTATCTGATGGCTCATTACAAATTAGGAAAGAAATAGCTACCTTTCCTTACTCCTCGTTTTGCTTAGTCCGCTCTTCAGACCGTAGAGGTTTGAGAAGTCACCTAGAACGTAGAATTAGAAATGTCTAACGAAACTTTGCATACATAGGTTACTGCACTTGCTTATCTCATAATTTATTCTATAGTTCATCTATTTTTTTCATTCCTGTTATGGCTACTAGTTTCTGTATGGATATATTTTTCAATTATTATATCATAACATTATATGACATTCACTCATCAGCCTATATGCGCGGTTTTTAATGTATGAAACTATTTCTTTACGGTTAGACTAACGTCTAGCTTTGCTTCACTCCTTCATTATTATTATGATAATATTTAAGGATTCTTCATCAATTAGTTTGATAATCAGTTGTACTGAAGTAAGAAATATTTCGTTTGAAGATACCCTTGCTGTTAGCCTACATTAGACATTTCTCTAATACAAAGTCATACTTTTTGTCAGTATCGATAATTATTTTCTAAAAATTGATATATTGACACTTACTAGATGCATCGTCTATGAACTACAGAGATGAATTTTGAAGGCCAACCTGAATATCATATTTCATGAAGCTGTTGATTTTCCAACACACGTAGACTTGGGTTACATACTTTTGTCGCATCATATAAAAGAGATGAGATTATATTGATGGCAGTTATTATAAAATTTCAAATTTTCTACATTAGAAATACACCCTCATAAATATTCAAGTCCAGTACAAATTCCAGTATGTCAAGTTGAGTATGATATGATAAATGTTTATAGATTAGGGAGACGTATTTTAATATTCCACCTTTCTTGATATGTTTAATGGATTGAAGGTGAGCAATATCTTTGAGAAGAGCAAAATAATATTCAATTTATAAAAAACGAATTCTTCATTTATAATAAGTGAATGTATTCAAGCATCGCAAAATACTGCAAATATGCTACAATAAACCTAATTCAGAAGAATTGATGAAAAATAAAATTGAAATTAAGAAACGATTAAAATGCATCTGAAGGCCACTCGTTATTGTAGAAAAATTTAATCTTCCAATTAAGACTGCTTGATTTCTCCAACAGGATACATGTTCATATAGTAAATTGCAGTCTGTTGTTGCATTTTTATCCATTGAGGTGTTCGTGGAACTTGAAATCCTTTGTTAAAAGTTTCAGTGTGTCATTGTGATCACGCTCGAATGATTAAATCAATTGCCAATTTTAAATTTGAAAATTCATGGTCTATTATTAAAATTTGTATTATCATTAATAATCACCAAATATGTTCGTCTCCTTAGTCTAACGCAAATTCAATACGAAATGAATATGCAAAATCTGTATGAATCAATGTGATCCTTAATTTGTCATAATTAATATTTGAAACTGGGAAAAAGTTGATGCTATGTGGATGACTGAATGATAGCTTAAACCAGTGAAAATGAGATGAATATGAAGAAAACTGTGTACTGGTAGGATCATAGCTTGAAAATTACATCACATTTTGCAATACTAGCAAATCAAGTACAAAAACACAGACTTCTACGTTTGATGCCCAATACTTTCTTTAATGACCAGTAAACAAATAATTTTTCGCAATAAAAATTGTAGAGAATTTAATTCTGAAAAGAATGATGTAAGCTGTGTAACTAAATTTAAATAATAGTTTAATAAAAGTATTCTTATGTAGTACATTACACCACAAAAATGTGCTGTTTATGAGGAGAGAACTATAATAACTCACTAGCCGTCAGGCTCGCTTTGCTCGCCATACCCGTCTAGCCAGGGGCTCCGCCCCTGGACCCCCGACTGAATCGTCAAACGTAGAAGTTTGATGCCCAATAACTTTATTTAATGCCAGTAAACAATAATTTTTCGCAATAAAAATTGTAGAGAATTTAATTCTGAAAAGAATTATGTAAGCGTGTAAACTAAATTTAAATAAAAGTTGAATAAAATGTATTCTTATGTAGTACATTACACCACAAAATGTTGCTGTTTATGAGGAGAGAACTATAATAACTCACTAGCCGTCAGGCTCGCTTTGCTCGCCATACCGTCTAGCCTGGACCCCCGACTGAATCGTCCAAAAATGAGATCAGCGGGCTCGCTTTGCGCGCCTGCATGTAGACCTCAGCGGAACCTCTGTACCGAATTCTGGACCCCCGACTGGTATTGTCCAAAATGCGATCAGCGGGCTCGCTTCGCTCGCCTGCATGTAGACCTCAGCGGAACCTCTGTACCGAATTTGAACGATTATTGTCAATTTGATCTCGAAAAAACACCTGTTACTATTTCGGCGTATCTTTGGCGAACAAAATTCTTCCACCTCAGCTAAACCTGTGTACTGATTTTTTAAAAAATATATTTCCATCAATTATTGGAAAAGGTGAGGAAACGCAGAAAAGCTGAGAAAACGGTAATTTTGGGCGTATCTTTGGCGTTATTTCAATTCCCTTCTAACACAACATTATGCACCCAGCTGAGCTTCTGTAGTAAATTTGAACATTTTCTGTTTATTTGTTCTCGATAAAGCTGAGAAAACGCAGATTTTGGTTGTATCTTTGGAAATTTTTCCAAATCCGTTATTGCGCCTCTAAAGGGCCAACTGAACACACCTACCAAATTTGAAATGTTATGTAATATTTTTATCATATGTTAGGACGATCCAGTCGGGGGTCCAGACTAAACGTCTGTCTAAACGGATATGGCGAGCGAAGCGTGCCTGACGCTAGTAATATAATATTCCCAGGAATAGCTCTGATTGAAGTAGCAGTACCCAATCAATTTTCCGCGATAAATCAGGACCTCCTAAATACCTATTTAGGAGGTACTGGATAAATTTTTATTAGGAGGTCCTGGATAAATGCATCTCAATCTTCAACGTGGTGCCAACCTAACATAGTCAACTCGACTTATTAATACCAACCTGAAAATTTTTAATTTAGTTACCAGAACAACTGTTTCGAAGAGGTACTCTCTCTAGATTATAGTTCTATATTAACATAATTATGGTATGGACATTCAATTATAATTTTAAGATATTGGAATAAGAAGAATATTAACATGATAAAAGACGAACTTTAACCCTTAAAAACCACCCTTAGAGTTAAAATATTGCCAAAAGATTCTTAGTGCGCCTCTAAAGGGCCAACTGAACATAGCTACCAAATTTGAACGTTTTTGGTCGGGTAGATTTTTAGTACTGCGAGTGAGTGAGTCAGTCAGTCAGTGCCATTTCGCTTTTTATAACTGACTTTCGCTTTTTTATTCATTCAATTCAATTTTATTTTCATGTTATGAATCGTATATAATACATATTAACACAAGTCCACAAACATCACATCATAAATACATTACAAATGTTACTACAATATTTATATAATATAGTCTAAATCATTGAAAAAATAGTTAATATCACAGATGGAATTGTACAAAAAGTGGATGAACCAAAAAAACAGTGGAATCAAAGTCTCCAATTCTGAAAAGTTGCAGATCATAGAATTAAGTGGCATTTTAGTTTTTAATTAACCATAATTCAATTTTTACTTGTAATGGCTAAACAATGGTAAGCAAGACAATAGTCACATACATTCAAATTTAACATTCATTTACAAAGTAAGACTAGATAATTTTTAAAATTGTGAAAATATAATTTGAAAACTTTTAAATAATATGTCAGTTACAACTCATACTTATATAGAAACAATAAAATCTGGAAGATCAACATTGCACTCGAAAGTAACACGATAGATTCGTAATACATTTTTTCAGTCTTATTTTGTTTTTCTCTAATCAGTTTATTAGGGATTGCCAACTATAGGGTCACTGGGCTATCAACCAGATTTCAGTCTTGTCCTGAAAACTGTCAGTGTTGAGCCTTTCAAGTGGTTCGGCAACGAATTAAATACTTCTTAGCCATATGCTGTGAGCTAGATTTGTAAAAGGTCGTTCTGTGTGGCTCAATTCTAACGCACCTCTGGATCTTGTGTTATGACTATGGATATTTGACCCTGTTGTCCAATTGTCTTGTATTTGAAGGCAAAGATAGTACATAAATATATAAAGAGCAGGGACAGTCATTATTGCTGCTGATCGGAAGAGAGAACGGCAGATGGACCTCGGTGGCTTTCTAAATATAATTCGAATTATTCTCTTTTGTGCCTAAAGACGGCAGAGAGTTTCCTGAGCCCCCCCAAAGAAGTATTCCATAGGACAGTAGAGGCTCGAAGTATCATGGTAGGCAGTGACAACTGCCTCTCGGTCGAGCATATAGTTCTTCTATATTTTAGCCGTTACCAGGAAATTTGCATCGTCAGCAAAAAGACAGACTTGGCTGAATGAACATTAGCAGGGAGGTCGTTCATATATATAAGAAACAGCAGTGGACCCAGTATTGAACCCTGTGGAATATATATATATATATATATAGGTTGTAGCTGATTGCAAAAAAACATGGATTTAAATAATAGCTGTTCCAAACAGCTGATTTATTTTGTTTTAAATAAGAAAATATTTAAAAGAAATCATCAGCTGAAATTTTTTTTCAGAAATTGAACAAAACAACAAACTGTAAGTTAGGCCTACTGTAACCGCGCTGTGTCTTTGTTTAATTCATTGAACAGTTATTGTAACCATTTCACTTTGCTCTTGTGTTAAGTGTTCACTTTTTAAAGAATGGCAGGTGATTTTAGACATTATTCATTCTCCGAATTAGCTGACATGCATTAAATGTATAGAATGGGACACTGTAATAGTACTGAAGCAAGACGTTTGTCCAAGTTCAAGAGAACTTTCCTAACCGAGTATGTCCAAGTTCAAGGTTTTTTGTCACTATTCATCAACGTCTGTCTGAAAAAGTTTCTTTGATATCCAAAGAGCACATTTATTCAGGCAGACCCCGATCTGCTATGACTGTTTATGACAGAAGAGCACGAGAGAATTGTCAGTGCAGTTTAATGTCAATCAATCTATTATTGAGGATACTAAAAGAGCAACAATTACATCCATACCACCTCCAGAAAGTTCATACTCTATTGCCACGAGACTGTATTCCCCGTGCTAGTATTTGCCAATGGTTTTTAGAAAAACTTGTTAACCCAAACTTTTAAGAACCGTTTTATTTACTGACGAGGCACACTTTACAAGAACAGCTATCGTTAACGTCCACAACGGTTTTCAATAACATTTGGGCAGGAATCATAGGGATCATCTACTAGTGCTAGAAAGTTTCAGGGTTGAAGGATTAAAAGGAAATTTTACTTTATGATAAAATTGTAAACATCGCGAAAATTTGTTTTTCTTGTGAATATCACTTCTCTCAGAATCATGGGGCGTCGTAATGCATAATAATTCCATATCAAATTAACGGGGAAATGTGTCCTTTCTAATGTCTGGATAATTTTTATCCGACCTATAGTTATTTTTAATCAATGATCATGTTCGTCAATGTCGAGACGTTTCGAGCTGAAAATATGAAATTTTCGACATGCTAGAAACTTTTTTGTTTCAAAAGATAAGTGGGTGGTGAAAGCGAGAAAGTTTCTCAGAATAATTGAAATTATTTTTCGAATTGTCAAACGTACTCGGAAGAACATATGCCACTATATGCTATCAATGGCTGGGATCATCAAAAACACAATACAGAGCGATTGAAAAAATCTGGTGTGACGCACTCACACAACTTTCCTTGCCGTTATGAAAATTGATCACCTGACGCTAGTGTTCACGCGCATCTCAAGTCTACTTATAAACTAGTAGTTCTGTGAACAGTAGACCTCGGACAGTTATAAACCGCAGCCTCCTCTTATACTGTCCATCAGAGTAAATCCTGTCTGTATGTCATGTCTGCGAGATATCGGTGTGAAAACGGCTAATAGCTGTAGGGGTTGATGTATCAAAAATGCTAACATCAAAAGCTAATCTCCTTCAAGACATACTGGCAACAGGACAGCCCATGTTCAAAGCAGAAAAAGTTCGAGAGCCAATACTATGTTATTTTGGTTATTAATTGCATGCGTTATCGCACGCAATCAATAGTTCATTTTTTTATTTATTCACAATGGAGACAACGGGTTTCCCCAAATATGTCTCCTTAACAAGAAAAAATTCTACAGATACAAATGATCCTTGACTTTGAAACTCCTGAGAGGCCAAAATATGTTCTTCCGAGTACGTTTGACAATTCGAAAAATAATTCCAATTATTTCTGAGAAACTTTCTCGCTTTCACCACCCATTTATATTTTGAAACAAAAAAAGTTTCCAGCATGTCGAAAATGTCATGTTTTCTGATTGAAATGACTCGACATTGACGAACATAATCATTAATTAAAAAATAACTATATGTCGGATAAAAATTATCCAGGCATTAGAAAGGACACATTCTCCCCGTTAATTTGATATAAAATTATTATGCATTACGACGCTCCATGATTCTGAGAGAAGTGATATTCAGAAGAAAAACAAATTTTCGCGATGTTTACAGTTTCATCATAAAGGTATAATTTCCTTTTTATCCTTTAATCCTGAAACTTCTCTAGCACTAGTAGGATATCGGGGATAATATTCTACATCCAATTCTGACGTTGAATTGGAAATTTGAGAAAGTTGCAATTTTACACGAATTGGCAACCTTGTTATTTCGTTGGATGGAGGGCCAAGTCTCAACTTATTTTACACAAACTATAGTAAGACTCAGTCCCTACGTTTAGAGTGAATTGTAAGAACTATTCTTCATTGGGCTTGACATAATATACTGATTCTTGTATCTGTTGGCTCATTACAAATTAGGAAAGAAATAGCTACCTTTCCTTACTCCTCGTTTTGCGTAGTCCGCTCTTCAGACCGTAGAGGTTTGAGAAGTCACCTAGAACGTAGAATTAGAAATGTCTAACGAAACTTTGCATACATAGGTTACTGCACTTGCTTATCTCATAATTTATTCTATAGTTCATCTATTTTTTTTCATTCCTGTTATGGCTACTAGTTTCTGTATGGATATATTTTTCAATTATTATATCATAACATTATATGACATTCACTCATCAGCCTATATGCGCGGTTTTTAATGTATGAAACTATTTCTTCACGGTTAGACTAACGTCTAGCTTTGCTTCACTCCTTCATTATTATTATGATAATATTTAAGGATTCTCCATCAATTAGTTTGATAATCAGTTGTACTGAAGTAAGAAATATTTCGTTTGAAGATACCCTTGCTGTTAGCCTACATTAGACATTTCTCTAATACAAAGTTATACTTTTTGTCAGTATCGAAGTATTATTATTTTATAAAAATTAATATATTGACACTTACTAGATCGATCGTCTATAAACTACAGAGATGAATTTTGAAGGCCAACCTGAATATCATATTTCATGAAGCTGTTGATTTCCCAACACACGTAGACTTGGGTTACATACTTTTGTCGCATCTTATAAAGGAGATGAAATTATATTGATGGCAGTTGTAATAAAATTTCAAATTTTCTACATTAGAAATACACCCTCATAAATATTCAAGTCCAGTACAAATTCCAGTATGTCAAGTTGAGTATGATATGATAAATTTTTATAGATTAGGGAGACGTATTTTAATATTTAATTCCACCTTTCTTGATATGTTTAATGGATTGAAGGTGAGCAATATCTTTGAGAAGAGCAAAATACTATTCAATTTATAAAAAACTAATTCTTCATTTATAATAAGTGAATGTATTCAAGCATCGCAAAATACTGCAAATATGCTACAATAAACCTAATTAAATGTTAAGAATTGATGAAAAATAAAATTGAAATCAAGAAACGATTAAAATGCATCTGAAGGCTACTCGTTATTGTAGAAAAATTGAATCTTGCAATTAAGACTGCTTGATTTCTCCAACAGGATTCATGTTCATATAGTACGTAATTGCAGTCTGTTGTTGCATTTTTATCCATTGAGGTGTTCGTGGAACTTGAAATCCTTTGTTAAAAGTTTCAGCGTGTCATTGTGCTCACGCACGAATGATTAAATCAATTGCCAATTTCAAATTTGAAAATTCATGGTCTATTATTAAAATTTGTATTATCATTCATAATCACCAAATATGTCTCCTTGGTCTAACTCAAATTCAATACGAAAATGAATATGCAAAATCTGTATGAATCAATGTGATCCTCAATTTGTCATAATTAATATTTGAAACTGGGAAAAATTTAATGCTATGTGGATGACTAAATATAGCTTAAACTAGTGAAAATAAGATGAATATGAAGAAAACTGTGTACTGGTAGGATCACAGCTTGAAAATTACATCAAATTTTGCAATACTAGCTAATTAATTACTAACTTTTCACTCCATTTGAGTTCAAAATCTTATCATATCAAACGTTTCTCTTACGTGATGGCTGGAATTGAAATATATTATCTTGTGATAAGGCCACTAACGGTTTCTATTCAGAGCAAGAATAATCATCCCGATTTATATGAAATGTAATTATCACGAAGTTTCTCCATTTGAAGATGATGGTAGCGCAGGTCATGTGCATTCTATCAATGGATGCTGAGCTACTATGAAAGTGATTGTATTATCACATTTGTAGCACGTGCCTTATTGATGTATGCGAGCAGAAATATGGTTTGCTTGGAATTCTCAATTAAACTTATTTAATGAGATCATTGGACATCTGCATTTGATCATGGCATAACAAGATGCTGCTAATCTTTAAAAAAACTTTCTTCAATTTATTGAAACTTATGTAAGAAATAAGGCATGAATTAAAATATATTCTTCCAAATATACTTTATCTGTGCACTTAATCACAGAATTTTTAATTCACCAGGATTAAGTTCTAGAATTGAGTTATTATTCACAGTAGGACACATAATAAAGCACTCAGAAGTTTGCAGTTCACATTCCTGTTTACTAATTTTGCCAAGGTACAATAATCAGCTCATAACTGATTCAGTGATAGATTATACACATCCAAAGATTTTTTATTAATAAATTGAAACAAATTTCATCCTATTGTATTTAAAAGGATGAGGCCAATTCTAAACTATGAAGCCAATAGGTGAGCTCAGGGTTTGCTTTTGTCAAATGTAAACATTTTGAAGGAAGATAGGTTGTGGGATTTCAAAATAATAAGATTAAATCCAATGAAATCATAATTTTTCTAATAAAAATAGTTCTATTCAAATAATCATTCATAATTCTACGGTGACTTGAATTTAGTATATAAATTACAGTTTATAAATAATGTGCACATCATAATGATAGGAATCTTATAATTGTTAAATACAATACCAAACTATATCTATAAATTTATCCTATAATAAACGTATTCACTAATTCAAATAATCACATCACGAAATATTATCAATATTTTGATAA
Source organism: Nilaparvata lugens (assembly GCF_014356525.2). Lineage (NCBI taxonomy): Eukaryota > Metazoa > Arthropoda > Insecta > Hemiptera > Delphacidae > Nilaparvata > Nilaparvata lugens. The sequence goes on along the minus strand of NC_052504.1, from coordinate 74,291,787 downwards.
TTTAGACATTTTAGCCTGTAAATGTCTCAGAAAAGCAGCAGTATTTTGGCACAAAAAGCGACCCTTACATTCTACTACAGATTCATATAAATAATAGAACCTTCTGTATGAACTCTTCATAAAAAATGCATGGATATTAAACATTTAAATGATTTGATCCGTAAAAACAATTAAAAATCTAATCAATAAATACGAGTGAATCGTACTTCATTTCTAACCAGTTGGTAGTGAAGTTTTAAAATGTTATTGAAACCATGTCACGTTTAAGTTCATTATTATCAAAGAGTTAATCATAAATATATATTACAGTGTACCAACATTAGTACGCCAAGAACAATATATTTGTGGAAGTTTACCATAGAATTTATTGAAACTTGATGTAATCTTCTTTTCTAAATATTGATTTACATTCTTAGTGCTGTTATACTGGCATGGACCTTCTTACAATAACAAATGTTGTGTAATGTAGGTATCTTATTTTAAGCTTAAAATATTAATTTCTTGCATTGAGCTTTAACAGATAGGTAATTAAACTAGGTAACCGTTCTGGGTAATCTGAGTTATAATTCAACAACTACTGGTATTTCGTCTGGTGAACTGGCCTTAGGCGTAACGGGTGGATTTAATCTATCTGACTATTTTTGTGTTATTGAAATTTTTGATAACCATAAGTTATATCGAAGAGGCGAACATATCGAGAATTGCTTGTAGTAAAATAATGACAGGATATTATAATTATGTATTTATCTGCTTGTTCAATGAATTCTTTCATCCATTAATGCATTTCATATTTTTGTGTGTGAAGTCTATTCAATAAATTATTTACAATACGGTACTTTCAAATGTGGTTCTGCTCATTCATAATAGAATTATTTTTCTGTTTTCCAGTGACTAATTGGCTCATCGACGATGTGTCTTTTATTTCGGATTATACCCACATAAGCTTTACGCTTATGAACAATGGATGAAATGATGATGAGGTGATTAAACAACCGCCAACACAACCTGCCTACCGGCGGGATTCGGACCCACGACCAGGCAGCGCCAGCAGACAGAAGGTTGCAACGCCTCAGTCAACTTAGCTGTTTTTCAAATCATCAAATTATACCGTGAGTTTCCTATTTGAAATTTTCTAGTAGCTACTTGCACAAACTCTCATCGCTTATATTGTTACTGTTGCTGGTTGATCAGAAATAGGATCTCAACTGATGTTTCGTCTACTAGCTGTCATATTTGAAGTAAATATTAGTTTTTCTAACTTTCAAATCATTTGAACAAGAAAACAATGATTTTCCATGTAATTCTTTTATAGAGTGATCAATAAGCCAGGCAAATGAAACCTAAAAAGTTACATCATCTAGGTTGATGGTCTTTTTGATGATTCTATATTACAGAATTTATCACATTCTAGGACTTTTTCATATTAGCACTTCCAAGAATTAGAACTTATTCTTTCAGATTTATTATAGCTGCAGAAATATAAATATTAAAATACTTAATATCGTCTTTCCAATACGCCAATGCGGTATCACTTTAGGGAAATTTGAAACCATTAAATCATTTATTGCACCACATCTAACAGGTATTTCGTTTTGATAGTTTAGAATTATATTTATTTTTTAATATAAGGAAACCTTGTGTCTAAATTCTAAAATGGCAGAATAGTGCAATGAATTTTAAATTCATAAATAAAAATTACTCAATTTCTTCTAGGAATTCCATGTACTAAATTCTATCTACCTACCTACGCGAATAGAAAAACGGTAGGACCTAAATTATCATAACATTTTTCATGAATATATCGACAATAGCCTCTTTCAAAGCTTAGTATGGTGAATAGTTTCAATTTCGAGGGTTGGTAGTGTCTTCTCATCGTTTATAAAATCACTGACAATGTTCCAAATTGAGACCACAAGTTCACGAAATCGATTGCTATGTAGACAAGTCAACGATTCAACAAGTTGAATTACTGATTGTAGACAGTTTAGTTGAAAAACTGATTGGTGACAACCGTTCACCGTCAACTAGTTGGAGGCGACAGTGTGATCAGGATGTGGAACCTCTTCGGGGTGATCGTGATGGGAAGGTGATCGTCCCAGGTAAGGTTCAGTTCCGTCGCCGTACTTTTTGGAGATCTTTTGCACGAGTTCGGGCGAAGGACTCTTGAGGTCGTAGGCCCAGCCGATCTTGGCGAAGAGGTCGATGATGACGGTGGTCGAGTTGAACAGGTAGTGACCCAGCTCGGCCGCCCTGTAGTCCCATGGGAACACGTGGTGGTAGTTGTGCCAGCCCTCGCCCATCGCCAGGATCGAGACGGTCAGGTTTTCGGCTGGGTTTATTCTTCTGTCAACACGAAAATTGCAAAATATAATTGATAAAATGAAATACAAATTATAAAATAAAATGAGTATACAGTAATATCCTTTCTACATTATCAATACAAATGTAGCCCTGGGTATTTATACATATTTTGTAAATGTACTGTTGATGACTTCACACTTCAGTGATTTTTGCTAATAGTTAGCATTTTACAAATGATAAAAACGATCATACAGTAACGATTATACCTTTCTACTTATCTATCTATAAAGGAAAGAATTGGCTTATACACTTAAGGGATAGGAAATTCGCGAATGACGCATCATCTCGTCTGAACTACTGAACTGATTAACTTGGAATTTCGCATATAGATTCTTAATTTGCTGAGGATGGTTATTGGCCTATTTCAAATTCTTCAAGATTTACTGCTGGAAATTAGTGAGAAATTGCATTTATTCAAATGCTAATTGATGAATAATTATCATTAACCCTTTTACGGCCAACGTCCGATTCATCGGAAGAAAATTGAATGCTGTGAATCACACCAATATAGATTTTCATCTAGTTGTTAACCCTGTTGTCAATAATTGCAGTAGCAGAAGTCTTCGGGGTTATTACAGCATTTCATTGGATTTTTGTTGAATAATAATTATTCTTCAAGATTTCAGTAGGACAAGTTTTCAGATTGTCAAGTTTTTTATTAGACCCTTGTGCTAGGTTATCTGCTAGTTATAAATATATTATATGCCTATGATAAATATAAAGATTATGAATATAAAGATACCTGTTTAGTAATAAAAAACTAAATACTAAAACTCCTTTTCATTTTATAATCATGTCACAAATGTACAGTTGATGACGTCAGTGATTTATTTTTGTTTAGAGATCATTGAATGAACAAATTTGTAATTCTGCCACTAACAAAACTTTCAGTAAGTGGTCACAACCGCTGGATTATGTATATAGTGGCCACACCCGTACTTCAATTATAAAGTTTGAAATTGAAAAATGTTAAGCTCAAAAACCTCAAGTTTCAGATTTTTATGACAAACTGTGCAAATATATATTGATTCAGAAACGATTATGAAATCAGCATAATATAACTATTCAAAGTTTTATACGGCGGGTGTTATTGTATCATGGTTTTAGACAAGGATATCACACTTCTTATTAACCATAATGGGAAAAAGTTGCCAATAAAACACTACAGTTATTTTGACTACTCTCATAAATTAATACTGTTGTGGTATCATATGAATGTTGCACAATACTTATATGTGTCAGGATTTTACTCTAGCCGAGGTTGTATTTGTATTTATTACTGTTAACAATTATATATGTTAACAATTATAATTTGGTTTTATTTTATCTTTTTAAATTTAAAAAAATATAAAGAAGACATTAATTATTTCATTTTGCCATTCGTCATTGAATATCAGTTTTTAACCCTTAAACTTGAAACGTTGACACCCACAAGATGTTTACAAGTTTCAGTAAAAACTATAATTCTCTCATAAATATTCCAAGATTCCTGTCAAATCCAGTATCAGTGATTGGTGATTCCCAGATTTTCAAGACGAGTAAAATAATTTATTTTTTCGTATTTCCTCAATGTTCTGTCATAGAAAAAAAATATGTTTGATTATGGTTTTGATATTTTTGTTGTTAACTATATAAATAAAATTATATCGTATTTACTACAATGATACAATATTCCCTGATGATAACGTGCTATCACTTTCCTCCTTAAATTATCGGTTCAATTATTATTTAGAAACAATGCTAACAAACTACAGTATACTTCATTTATCTATTCTTTTTTCCATTATTTTGTCATGGAAAGCAACCTGAGTGTAAATAAATTACAGCCGTTCCAAAGGAAAATTTCCATCAAATAATGAGAAATAAAAAGCAAATTACTATAAATAAAGAACCATGATACCGTGAGGATGAAAACAAGTAAACGTTTTTAGAAAAACAATGCTTTTTTTCAATCATTCTTTACTTTTAGTGCCAATTGAACAAAGTCCAAATTAAGAATCACTATTGTGAATATACCCATAAGTAAAGAGAGTATCATGTTTAAACAATGATCACTGATTTTTACGTTTTTTATGCTGTTAATTTGTTTATTTCTGAACTGGAATTTTGTTTGAACAGATTTCCTTAATTTTAGAGAAACTAAAATGTTCGCAGCTACAATTGATAATGAATTGCAATTGTATGTGCAATTATTTTTAGAACTCTGAAGAGAATAATGTATTAAATTGTAGATAATCAAATGAATATAGTATAAGAATGATTGAAATTAAGTAAACTGAATCAATAATAGAATTCTGGAATCAGCATAGTCTTGAACCGTCTAAAACAAAAATTATGAATGAGATTATATATTTTTTCAAACTTACTTGTCATAAGGTTTGTTGCCCCAAATGTGAGCTGCACTATTCACTGACCATGTGAAATTTAGTCCTAGGATGTATCTTATAAAGCAGATTCCCATGAAACAGTGATAGAATGGCTCCTTCAGTACAATGTAAGGAACAAGTACCGGGAATATGAAGCAAAAAAAGAGCTTGAAGTAGTTGAAATATCTGAAATGAATTCAAATAAAACTATTAGTTAATGAATTGAATTATTATAGTTAATTACTATGAAGTTTCTCAACAGTTTTAACTATTTTAAAAATGTATTTCAATGTTGATTCAGATATTTAATTAATCTAGTTCTACATAATATTTCGTATCGTTATCTTAAATATGATCACAAAAATTAATACATGTAGGCCTACTCGTGTAATCACAACATATACAGCATAAAAACAGCTTATCCAATCCCGAGTATAGTAACTCATGACAGTGATAATAGTTTTATTACTCCTTGATAAATTTATATTTTCAATAAGTAATTGGATAAACCAGTAATGCTCTAAACATTAAAAAATTGTAATTATCAATGTTATTCACATTAAACAATATTAAAATTATCAATAGGAATTCGACGATTCTCAATTTATTTTATCAAGCAATCGTCATAATATTATGCTTTAAATGACATCCTCTGACGCACTCAGCTTTAGACTTTTATTGATTTATGATATTTTTTGTTTATTCTTACAGAATTTTGGAATTGTATCTTTGTAAGCGTCAATTGGAAACAAGTGGCCATAAGTTGATAATATTATATAATAATTATTAGGTCCCGTATTTAAACTTCAATGAATAGTGAATGTTTTTTTCTCAAAACAAAACATCTTGATCTCTTTCATCAAATTCTGACGTCTCTTCCTAAAATGGATAGTTTTAAATTAGTATATAGATTCACAAGTATTTGTTTGAAAAATAAGATTCTAATAATTTAGTTGCCCAAGTTTGAAATAGCATATCGAGATTGACCGTAATAAAGAAAGATTGGATTTTGAAAGAAAAAGTAATATCGAGTTTGTCTCTTTTTTACTATTACTATTACTAGCCTATTTCAAATGTCCGGTATTGGTAAACTATTCCCATTTCGTTGTTGGTGAACAAAGTGAAGTCGATGTACTTCAATTTCCACTCATATTATGTTTGAATGTGAGCATCTACTATTAGACCTATGTTGGTTCTGAACCTACTTCTATTATTTTGGTAAGCATTATTTATTTTGAAGTAAACTAGATAGAAAATTATGAAAAAGTAATGTTATTCATATTTTTGAACTGTAGCGTTGAAAACAAATTGAGAGACAGGAATCGCAGCAAAGGTGTCGGTTGGATGTGAAACAAAAACCTCCTCCAACCATAAACCTGAAAATTATAATTCTTCACAAAACTTGATGATAATCAATCATCCAACAACGAATACTTTCTGGTATTAGTCAAATGATATTAGGATACATTTGGACTGTTGTATAAATTAGAATTGGAACCTTTTTCGGCGTGAGCCTGTAGTACTTTTCTGTAAGTTGTGTAATTCTGAATTATCAAATAAATATGTTGCATCAAAAATCTTATTTCAAAAGATGTCTTACTTTGTGTGAAATGCCAGAATAGGATCTCCAGTTATGTCTGACATATCAATGAGAGCACCTTTTTTCAACACTTCTGGGTGCTTCCTTTGCATGAGCCATCCAACGTGGGCGAAGAAGAAGCCCCTCTTTGCGTTGTGAGGGTCGGCGTCCGTCTCACTGAATTTGTGATGAACTCTGTGGTCTCGAACCCAGTCGAATACCGAGTTCTGGAAAGTGAATTGATATCAGTAACAAATCTAATAGTTTTCTCGATAAATAATCCATTTCAATCCCACACAATTTTTTCAAAGTAATATATCAATAAGTTCGATAACATTCATGTAATGTATCCAATAATGAAATTATTCACAATCTACTTAACATGATACACTAGATCAACAGAAAAAACACATTTTTAAATAAAAAAGATTGAATGAAGGTTGTCATGGTTGTCACATATGTAATTCTTCCCTAGAATAAACGCCTTCGTTTATTATAATATTTTGTAATGATAATTTTATTATAGAATCTCTACACTCTAATATAATCAAGAATGAAAATAAAATAAAACTTCTCTTTTATTATTATTACAATATCTGTCTTATTGGATGCCATGCTTATTTCATTAATTGACCAAAAACTTTCAAAATCAGTACGTTTAATAAGTTTCATAACTGAAGAATTAAAAATTCGTATACTTAAATCTTATAAGGAAATAATTTATAAAGACAAGACTCAGAGTTTATAGATTCAAGCAAAGGCCTACAATTTATATTGGTAGGATAAACAGCATATTTATAACTTTGAAGTGTTATGAAAATATTATATTTTAATATTTATTCTGCACAATGTCATGTCCTTATCAAAATCTGATCCTATTTACTGCGATAATGAATCTGAACCGAAATATTGTTGCCTCCTGTTATGACTTACATGCTATTTAATTTATGCTATGACTTGAGACTGGTTTGAACTGGCTGAAACTTCAGACAAAGTCAATGTATTGGACTCATTCCAAAAGCATTCAAGCGTAGTCAGCTCATACTGCTGGGGGTGAGAGATTTCTTGACTAGCATCCTGTAGTAGGACTTTTATATACTGATCTTAATAGTGAAATAGAAATTAAATTTGAAATTTATATCGTTTTATTTTTCAAGCTATAAAAAGATAATTTAGACAAAATTTTTCATTCAGTTCATAGCCAGGTGAGTAGAATGTTGACATTTTATCAGGTATCATAATGTTTGGGGAACTTTGAATAATATTATAAACTTCAGATTCCTATAGCAAAAGCTAGTCATTCTAGAAATGTGAATTTGTATTACCCTATATTATACTCTCGATTCCTTAATTTTGTAAATTATATTTAATAATAATATTTTATTCAACCAATCAACATACATTGTACAAAATATTTCAGAAAAAACTCTCTTAACTGGTGTAGCAAACACCTTCGCATGCACAATACATTGTATATCAAAGTCTAAATGAAATCCCCAAGGTAATCCTATGTGGGGCCCTTCTTTATACTTTTATTCACAATAGAAAAAATGAAATAAACAAAATCAAATGAAAATATAGTCATACTTGGATATTACACATAAATTTAAAAACTGTAAAATTTTGAAAAAGAATTACTAGAGAAAAAGTATTGAACATAAAAAAATATAAAATCATAAAGCAATTAAACAGGTTTTTGTGCGGGCAGCACATTCTGAGTGATCATTATTATTATTCAGCTAACAGAAAAAGCCATGTAAATTGAAAGTGCTATGACACAATAATTACACAAAATTACATATAGAATTCACGTTTTCAAGCATATGATAACAATATCAAATTAGATACAAACAGGTAGATATCGACCTTAGATTATGGAATACTCTTATAGAAATAATTGAATAAATTGATCTATTTATTGATAGGCTCGATTCCTTCGTACCTGTCCGGCTGTGGAGTAGCACATGAGAAGGATTAGCTGCAGTGGCAATTTGGCTTTGTATGCCCTGTGCGCCCATAGTCTGTGGGCCCCCGCTGTCACTCCAAAACCACCTACTATTCCAACAAAATAACCTGAAAAAATATATTTCTCATCAATTTTTCAAATTTAATCATTAATGATAAACTCATTGTTGTATCAGATTCATTACTCTTTATTTATTGAATTTATGAAAATCCTATTCATAATATATTTATAAAGTTATCCAACTTATATTAAAAGTTGTCAAATTACAAATTTTCATAAATTTTTGGTGATTATGTTCAAACAAAAAACCTCTCGTGTTGTTAAATTTCTATTATGTCTGTTTACTATGAAATAAACATTTGGTACTCTTTCATCAGTTTGGTAGAGAGTTAGTGGGGAGGATATTTTTAATATTCTTTCCGAAGAATGGACATTGATATGTCCAAAGCTCCGCCAATTTATGTAGATGCATAACAATTTAATTATTATCTATAGTTATTATATTACAAATTGCTTTTTCATATCATATACAGTTCAATAATTATTTTCTTAGTCTATATTATGTAAATTCATCTATAATTTTGCTGTATTGTAAGCTATTGTATATAAGTGTATAAGCCAGTATATATTGTAATCTACATAAATAAAGTACTCAATCAATCAATCAGAGCAGGAAACTGTATTGAAATTGTAGCTTTTAAAACTTGTAATCAAATTCTACCAGCAAAATTGTATGTGAATTTTGTTAACTACCTACAGAAATGAACAATCGAAACTACCCATCAGAATTAAGTTTTTATATACGCTATGAATATTAATTTATTTTCAATGAAAATTACATATTTAGAAAAATATTTATGCTTTGGTGATACATTGTGAATTTTAATCCTGATAATGTTATCCTACAATCGACATTCCATAATATAGCTCAAAAATTCTATAACTTACTACTTTTTATATTTTTTTCGTAAATACTATTTCTAGTTAAATAATTATATAGTCTTTTTTATATATGTTATATAGTTCTTCAATTCATTCAATGCAATCGCCATTATTTGAAAAATATCTTTCATCATTTTCAATAATGAGTATATTTCCGTCCATTATAGAATAGTAGTTTCCTATAGGCTAATTTTAGTATTTTCTGAAATATAGAAATAATGTGCTCAATATTCATAACTCAAGTTCTTGAATTCTAAAGTTTTTTTTTAACTTGAATGTCACATCTAAAATGTTTTTAGGGTTTCAAGCTCTCTCGTCCATCTATTCACTCTATGCTTATAAGTGATGTCCCTTACAACTATCCAATCATGTAATCTGTAATTTAGTAATTTCCTTTTATAAATTAGAAGTTTTTACTTCATTGTTCCAATGCTGAATTTATCCAATTACTTTTTCCATGCTTACTACATATTAATCTGTCTATTTTATGACATTTACTCCTCATTATGCTCAAATTACCACATATGATCAACAAGAAGAGTATTTCAAGAACTGATTAAAAATAAAACATAATTGAAATCGGAGGTCAAATATTTATCCTTGAATTACTTGCCAAAATGTAACTTTCCCTTCAAATACAAATGTAACCTTCATAATGTCATTAGCTTATGCAACACGTTATAGTTTACAGCCTACGAATCACGGGGTCAGATGTCATGTTAGAATTAATCTACCGAAGCAATTTATTGTGATTAATACGCAAAGTATTCTCATTTCATTAATGCAATCAATAAACGTGAGTCTCTTCAATGTCTCCACGATTGGAAAGCCATAATTGTTCTATCTTTCTCTGGTTTATTGGGGTACAAAGTTCAATAGCTTTCTTTAAAATTCCTATTCGAATCTATCCACAATAATACCATATTATCTTCTCACGTTCACTTGTACGTCACCTTTAAATATACTTTATCAAATAAAAATATGTAATTCTTTTTAATAATTTATGATTGCTGGGTGCTATTATCAGGTTCCACCCACCACATTACTTATAGGGTACTTTTTCTCAGGAGTGAACAGTTCAATTCATTCTAACACTCATGAAGATGGTTGTATAACATTATGTAATGGTAGACTATAATTGAGATTGAGTTTACAAAAGTATCGTTCTCAAAAACAGTTCAACAGGGGATAAACATTACATGAAACAATGTTGAGAAAACATTATATGAAACAAATACTAACATAACATAGAATTTTGGAACCAATAATTTTTCAAAATTAAGTAAGTTAATAAATGTTTGAGAATATACCAGTATTCTTATTATTTCTACTGTCAATATTTCCATTGCTTCCATCTGATCTAATGGGGTCTGATCTAAACAATGTATTCTAGGTACCTTGGGCTGAGCCAAGAAATTCGTTTTTGAAAATATGTCTCTTTACTGCATTATTTCCGTAAAATTTTGCAAGATATTCAGTAAAAATAAAGTTTCTATTACCAATCTAACTTTATTCTTCAGTTATCATGGTTTCTACTTACTCTATAGATTTTCATCTACTGTAGAAATATTTTTTACTATATACTGTACTTCAATTTGCTGAGGGTGATGCCGACGTGAGTCTTAGGCTTGTGCGTGGGTAATGAGGTGAATGATAATTAAAGATGAGTGGACCTACAGTTTTAGGTTGGTTCCGACCCACCGGGAAATCATTTTTCAACTCATAAATCATATTTAGAATCATTGAGAGGAGTTGGCTCAAGTGGTCACCCTTCCAATGGAAGTAGCAGTCGCATGATTCTTCTTAACTTATCTAAGTGATAGCTTATCAGCGTGAACACCAAGTCAAATCGCTTCCTATTTTACATTGCAGGCTCCAATATGGTACCGTACTAACTGTTTAATTATATATGTTAAACTACGATTTTTCAAATGTAAAATGGTGGAACTCTTCTTTATTTCCCAATTTAGCAAAGAGAGCATTTTACATTTTGTTAATTATTTGACGTGATGATCTACTGATGTCTAGTAGGTATGTAATATTCCCTGGTGCAATTCCACTTGACAATATTTACCAACATGATGCACCAATGAAGTTGATAAATGCAAATTTATTGATGAGTGAACATCAGTACAGTAAACAATGTGTGTAATGATGTATGACGTCTTTCCTATCTGTTTGCAAATAACTTACTGTTCTGGCTGCCCTTGTTGAAAAAATTCAAGGAGAACATTTATAATCTAAATTTATAGATGGAAAGATACTTGGTAGCTGCTAGGTTTGATGAAATTCCTTTAAAAATATTTAGAAATTAGTTTGAGACAGATTTTGACTTTATAGTTAGTAACTGGTTATATTGATATAATTTTTCATGCTTTTCTACAGTAACGTAACATTTTATTATTCATTTTTAATCATAATCTTCAAATCCTCAACATTTTCTTTCATTTGCGAGTAGTTCTCCCTTTAAATGGGAACCAATATGAGCTCATTGATAATAGCTCCTATTCACTGTTAGCTTCTTTCTCAACACACTAGAATTATAATTTTTTTGATTAAATTTCAACTCATTTTATGCTTTTCCTTCTTCTTCTATTTATGCATCGTTAACAAAAATATCTCATGTTAATGCTTCTCCTCCTACATACAAATAAGTCGGTACAGTACACTTGTCTTTTCGTCTTTTGCGTACTCATCTTATGAATGATAAACTAAATTTTATAAAACTCTACTAATATAAAACTCTTATGTTATTGGCTTTTTCAAACCATTGGAGCCTTATCCTTGAAATGCTGAAATTTTATTGAGGCCTTTAGTTTGTTATGCTAGTTCATGGATTTGATGTGTGAGAGTTAATATTTAACATTAAATGAAAAACGTGATAGTTCAGAGAGTTAATGGTACAATCTGTAGGCAGACTTGACTTACTTTTTTATTCTGTTTTGATCCTTGTAAATTTGTTATATATTTTTTCACTGTAAACTCATTTACACCCGGATCACACAAAAAATAGTTGCAATTTTAAAATTAATATTTTAAAAATACTTTATTTAACTTACCCCATAAAATTGTAATAATTTGCATGCGAGGAACTAATATGACAGCGGTGTAGACGGCCAGTAAGTGCCATAGTGTTATCAGGACAACATTTATCCAAATTATTTGCTGTCGGGCACCTAGCTGAGCGCCCATTCTGAAAAAGATAAAATTTCAATTTATTATTTATTTAAATTATAAACTCAACTTTTATTGTAAACATGTTCTAATAAATCATTCAATCTACACGTATTCAATGGAAATAGAGATATCACGTAGATGGATACTAAACTCCTAGGCTATATCAACTAAATTGTTTATTTGAAAAATGGTAGACATACCCCCTACAAACCCCATCTTTCCTAGGCTGATTTATTAGAAATTTGATGATAGAATAAGGAAAACCCGTAATGATTATCCTCAAAATCTAACATAACAAAGTTGAAAAAATTAACTATAACTTGAAAATTATAAAAACTGAAAACTAGTTCTCCACTTTTCTGTAGCCTACTTCAATTAAATTTTGATCAGTTCAATTCGATTTCAAGTTCAGGAGTTCTCAAAGATTTATACATTTTCTTTAACATTTGTATGTATTAAAATATATTATAATGCTTTGTTTTGAGTTTGCGTATATATTACGTAATTCATTCTCAACAGAATTCAAATTTAATTTACCTCTTGTCAATAATAAATAATACATTAATTCCTGTCACTTACATACGGATAATTTATTATTTCTAGATGTGACTTCATCTTACTCCTTACTCATTACTATGAAAATATCGGGGACCGAGCTTCGCTATGGTGTACAAAAGCAAAAAAATGGATTACGAAAGAAGAAATTATAATATCATTCATAGTTCATACAGAAATGTTCTATCTAATCACAGTAAATTGAGATTAATTCCCAGAGGAATGCAAAAATTTCCCTCACAAAGGCCCAGCTGCACAAAAGCCGGTTAGATTTTAATCCTGACTAACTTCACGTGAACCAAATCAGAGAAGACCATTTCAAAAAGATGGATCTACTGGAATTAATCAGGATTGAAAATAACCCGGCTTTTTTGCAACCGGCACTAAGTACCTGATTGAATGATTACAAAAGTTCATCACCTGAGTCATAATGATGACACAGTCCCACACACATGAACTCGCTCACTCACTTCCATCACCAACAGACGACGAAATAATTATTATCAGCTGTTTTTGCAAGGATGATTAATAATCATCCTTTTAATGTCCTTCAGCGAGTTTTCCAAAAGATGAGACCTAGTTCGATCGAATCTTTATATTATAAACCTACTATGTTCTGAATTTCGTGAGAATCGTTAGAGCCGTTTTTGAGATCCGGTGAAATACAAACATATAAACATCCAAAAATATAAACATATAAACATAAAAACAGAAGTCGCTCGTTTAATAGTATAGGATTATTTGCTATTAATTACTATAAACACTCGAAAATGCTTCGCATGAATTATTAAATAATTTTTTTGTTGAACATTGAAAATTACTAGAAGAATAAGATCTCGTGATGGTCCATGAGTATGAGTAGAGTAGACCTAACTCAGAATAATCATCTACTGCTTTCTTTTGTGTCTGTGTGTGATCCTTGCTTATAGATATCAATAGTTATTTTTTATTAAGTATTATAACTTGCAGTATTCTTAGCTCATCGAAGATATGAATTCTATCTAAATTGAATATTGATGTGTTTTGTAATAATAGGTCGTACAACAGATCTTTTAAACCCTGTTAAGAAAGAACAATTTATTGTTAAATATTCGAAATCATCAATGAACTAAAAATAACCTATCGTAAGATTATCTTTTATCTATCAGCATTTTTCTAATGGGAAGTATTAATGTTATTTAGAAGGAATACAGACAATTGAAAGTGAATCTAAATGTAGAATTAAGATCCAAATCCGAATCCAGCGTTAATGCGAGTAATACCAAATTTATCAATCGAATAGTAGCTGTACTATTCTTTCATGGCTATATCCGATATCAATGTGTTATTAGGCATCTGTGACACTGTGTAAAAAAACATCGATAATATGTAGCCTACTAATTTCAAAATTAACATGAATATCATCATTGTAATGCATTTTTACAGAATTATACAAGAGGAGAATGGGATGTGCAAGTGGTGGTACATCCTAATAGAAGTACCGGCAGTGTAGTTGTATTTAGAATATTCAATTTTGATAATCAAACAGGGATTTAATTTTTCTTCCCCTGAAATTTTTGTATCAATCATCCTTTAATTCATCATAAGGTACTCATGCAAAAACGGTATTTTTATTTGAAAACTGAATGTGAATGTCCAGTGTCATTCAGATTTATAGTAACCGGTCCTGATTGAAGAATGAATTTCTAACAAGCTTAAAAGACCACTTAAAATTCCACTTTTTGTTATCTTTTGTAGAACATCTGCAGCTTGAACCAATTTGTAAATCGATATAAAATCAACAATCTAAACAATGTTCTTAATCAGATGCTGACAGATTAAAACGCACTAATGTTGTTCTTTCTTAACGAGCTTAATTATTGCGAAAGATTAGAATTGCTACCGTACTGCAGCTCTTTCAACTGGAGATGGACTCGTTGATCCAAGGAACTATATAGTTGAATTTTGAATTAGCGGTTATTAATTTTATCAATCAAACCAGTTAACGTTTCTACTAAATTTCACACAAACGCTTACTGGTTGAATTGAACTGGAATAAACAGTTTCAAGTGAAATTAGCTGAAGTTATTCACTTACGATAGATCTATATTTATTTAGAGATCATCAGCTCAACAGTATAATATGATATATAACTTGAACGAGGAAACATTTCTTTAAAATTAATCAGTTTTTTACTCCAAAGTGAAATTGGCCTTCACTACCGGATACACTAATATTGTCTGTAGCGTCAAAACTTTAGTCTGCAATCGCTGCTGCAGTCATGGGTTTGATTCCCATTCAGTTTTACTTTTATCATAGCTGGCGCACAAGACATGGACCGATATGGTCATCATAAGTAATGAAAATTTAAATAGGATGACCTATTTCCCTACCACATCATTACCGGTACTCCTTGTATTCATAATGTCCCAAAAGTGTGTGATCCTAGTCCCAGATTAGTTGGCATCAAGTAATTCTACAAGGGAGATGATAAGAATTTCAATTCCTTAGCAGTTTTCCGTAATATATTCCCTAAGTTGCAGATTATAGTACAATTAGTAGCTAGATAGCAAGAAAACTGTGATAGAGACGCAATTTCTTCCTAAAGCAACCCCGTTTCAACGTTTCAGTTGTTTATTAACCAGTTGAAATTCAAATATCGTTTGGTCACTTGACAATTTACAACGCCAACATGTTCTCATTACTTTCAACTCAGTTCACACTCTGTAATACAAAGTTATACAGATTACAGAGCATATTATATAGTGATATTCTCGATATATTCTATATAATAAGTAGTAGTAATAGTATAAACTATAACTAGTACTTTAATGAGAGAGAGAGAGAGTGTGAGGCCCACTTCGCCACTTAACTTACAAGTACAGTTTTTGTAAGAGGAGTTCAGTAAGTGGCAGTTGGGTTCTTAACACATGGGGGATACAACTAGATCAATGCAAGTCATAACCTGCTCGACGGGAGTATATTGAAATCTGCCAGCTCTCTGAAAACAACCAAGTATGATTTCAATCGAGCGCAGAACTGCTTTTGAAATCATTCAGAACAAGTCTGGCGGATAACACAGTTTTCATTTCATCAAATCTCATTAAGTTGTGACATATCAGATGCTTGCCACAAATTAAACAGTTAACAAAAATGATTGTTTTGTCTGAATTAAGAATCATTCATCGTAAAATGATGAGAGGGAACTAAAGTGATTTCGAAATCATGTAAAGACTACATAAAAGTCTTTTTCGATTCTGCACTTACCGTATTGATAATAACCGTACTAATATTTATATACTTTTTAGATTTATAAAGTTTGCTGACCTATCTGAGTCTATAAAGGAATAAAGCTCCTGGCATTCAAGATAGAGACAGATCAGATAGACTAGATATTCAAAGGATTCAATTCAATAATTATCTTTTGTTTGATTTTTTCTTTGATTATTTGGTTAGTTTCCTGATTATAATTTTAGATTTGCTTTTATCATAAATACCATTTATACAATTCAACTAAAAATTCCTACTTATTTCAATGCTTGATGTTCCAGGAGGAATTGATTGTAGGCCTAGATCAATCAAATAATTTGAGAGTTGAAAAATCACTTTTACTGTATAAAAAATACAGTATCCATAATATTACGAAACGGCTTTTGGGAATCAACTGTGAGTAATAATGTGTTATAATACTGAGAATAATTCTTTCGTTTCAAATATGTTGTAGCTAAAATCTACGATAGAATTCAAAATCAAATCAAATTCTATTTTTCAATAAAAAGTCAAATAACATGCTACTGATACTAAGGGCATTCTATGAGATAATTATTCTAAAAAAACGTTTTTCAACGTTTTCAAACGTTCATCTTTCCAGTGGTTATTCACGTTTTTCTTCATTAATTCAATTATACAAGCAAATATCATAATGACTGGGAGAGGAGCAACAAGCTCAAACAAAATCTATTCCTCTCCCAAAGTATTATAAAATAATATTAATAATGGATTGATATCAAGAAATTTAATAGGCTCATGTTGAATTTAAAAATGATGGAATATTAACTTTTCGAATTGAGTATTTGACGGTTCAAAGCATTCCAGTTATAGAATAAAAACCAATATATATTAAAAGAATTACCAAATCAAATGTGATCTTTAATAACAATATACAACGCTGTCATTATTGATATCACACATTTCAAAGAATCGCCTATCAAATTATGTTAATTGAAAAATAGAATCCGGTTAATCACCTATCAATCAAGTAAATTCGCCAAACCTTCAAACTGTAACCACATTTTAAAATACTGTAATCCATTCAGATAATTATTCTTCCTACTGTGCATTCACAAAATAACATGAAATGTCAAGATATCAAGACGATATCTACCAATTTATTTGTATATCATCCCAAATTAGATAAGCTTCTAGGATTCCTCAACTACATGAATCTCCGGCTATTACTATCAAATTATTGTCATTCTAAATGGATAGGTATAGTTGACATTACCAAATCACCATATCCACCTATCCATTTTGTTGGTGTTCACGTGCTAGATAGTGAGGAACTGTATAAAATGTTCATTAAGAATAATCAGCAAGTATTCAACACTACCATCAAGCTGTATATGTAAACTACATTTTTTCAAATATAAAGGTGGAAATTTATAATGAGATTCACCTGAATTTATGAAGACCTGGATTTATTATAATTATGATCAATAACTAGATTCATGAATTATAATATCCAGGTTTAGATATATTCTCTAATGAACTATTCAGTCGAAGCTGGGTGCTAGATCGGCCCACACAGAAAGTGAAATATTTCAGATAAATTATTTCTTTCGAAAAAAATATATAGCTGATACAAATATATTATTATATTTTCTAAATCAACCCCAAATGTATTGTAAGTTTTACCTGAATTTATGAACTTTTCAACCTTGGTGAGAATCTATTCCAGATATGGCGAACTTCTCCCAACTGAACCACCTAACTGATGAGGTTGAACAAGACTGCTATAACTTGGAAATCATAGGACACACAAAACGACGTCAGTCGCACCGACAGCAAATATGACAAAGTAAACAGCTCAGATGTTGATGGAAAATTATATTTATGCTGATTCCATTAGATGCCGGCCATAGACCTCCTTCTCCTACCTGAACACCTCTCTGCATTGTCATCGGCAAAGTTTGCTTTCAGCCACGTTTCACCCATTATTGCTTATCACATTTCTTTTTTCATTCCGTTTACAAATTCCTAAAACTGCATTCATCGCCTCATTATTCAATTTTTTTAGTCGTGTGACACAAATTCGCCGACTTGCATATCCTACTAATAATGAAATGAATCCTCTAATAATATTGTTGATTGATCATGAATTGGCGAATGCAGGGTTATTGGCGAAATTTTGTTAGCGCGTGCACGTTTCAAGAACAATCATTCAATGCCGAAAGTTGATTTCTTTATTATTGATCAAATTCATGGACTAGTTGTTTATGGACTAGTTGGACAGTTGATTATCTTGGATGGAATGAATTCATTGTTGGTGGTTGATATTTCTTTCCCAAAGAGAAAATTCAAGTTTGGCCGATATTTTTATCCCCCAAAAAGTTTTAAAATCACTATTTTTTCTTTTAATTTACCTTTATTTACTTTCTGTTAGTTATTTACTTTGAAATCTTTTTGAGTACAAGTACAACCTAAGATACTTTTTCAATTAGCCTATAAGTATTTTTCAGCAAACAGAGCATTGTTCCAAATCTGAAAAAAATTCAATATTATAATAATTTAAATGAAGCGCCTAGTAATTCTCTTACCTTGAAGTTATCCCTAGGTCCCTTGAGTTTCAAAATATCGACAGAAGGTTTTAGCTCTCTTACATTCAGTTGACTTTTAGTTGAACAAAATTCAAATAAATATTCTTGTTCTGATCAAACAAGATTATCACTATAATGGCATGAATACGTTTGAACCCTCAGCAGAAACAAAACTTGTCTTGACAATTTTTATAGAACTCAAGTAAATCTGATAGCGTTACACTTTTAATTTTCAGCGTGGAACTTTGATAATAATAATAATGATCTATTTGAGTCTTTCGCAGACCGTTGTGGAGTACCGGGTACATACTAGTAGTATATTAAAACTACATTATTTTATAATGTTGAATATAGATTTGGATAATTTTAAGACGAGAGATAGAAATAGTGTGAGTTGAACTTACTGGCGCAGGTAGATAATCCATGTTCCACTCTTGAAATGATTGAACAACTTTATTGAAGTGGTGGACATTTTTGCGACTGGAAAGTCACTCACTATTGCCGAAAAGCACTCTCGATGTCTCCTGCTGAATTCACTGGTTCTCTTCAACGAGCGAAAAGTTTCACGAGAAGCATTTTTGCTCCAGTTTTCAACCTGAAATAAAAATTGCATGGATTGTTTAAATAGAAATAATTTGTTTTACAATAATTATATTTTTCAACAATATGTCGATATTTAATTTAGAGACGACAAAGCAAAGATAAATTGAGAACAAATAATGTAGTCAGGGAGTAAACCGAAATGATAGTTTTTTCAAAATAGAATTTTCAACATCTTACTTGGTTGAGTGGTAGAGTGGACATTACTGTCTAAACTCCGTTAAATCATCAAATAAAAAGTCAAGTCATTCTATATTTTCACATGTGGAGATGATGATATATGATGGATACCATGAAAAACTTTAAAACTACAGTATATCATGATCATGCAACGTAGATTGCTATTATAAGAATATATTTTTCACAATGTATACGCTGAAAATGTTACAGAGTCGAGAGATGGTTCCCTTCACGTTTGACCATGACTAATTGACTATGCATAATAATAGTTAATGGAAAAGTAATAAGTCACGAATAATAATGGCTTATATTTATATGATTTGTGATTCTGTCCGCGAATAAATAAATAAATTTGCACATAAGTCTATGAAATTTAAGTACTGTTGAATTGAGTTAGATCCATTCAATTATTCTCGTGGAATTTATTCAGTTAGGTGACGTCATTTAATCGCGATCAAGTGCAATATTGTTAGTACGTCTACAAGAAGAATATCTATCCAATTAAAATACTCCGATGCATTCAGAGTGATACAACTTTGAAAATTTTCAAGATCTTATATCTTCATTAATATGTTCTTTAGATGACCTGTAAATACAGTATCACAGTTGAAGATCATATCCTATGCACTTTCTTACAACTGCCTTACTTGATTCCTTAATATACTATATATTTCCAATAATTAAGACACTCTGTTCAAAATAATTTTTCCTTATTTCAAATCATTTATTGAATTATAGCTTGAATAAAGGCATTTTCATTCTCTGTGTGATCAATCTGCTCTATATCTTGTCTCATCGACTGTTGAAGTTTTAAAATTGAAATTGGAACCTAGATTCTAACATTTGATGACATTTGAACTTTGTTGAAATCAGTATGAATGTACTCGAGCAATCATTCGCATCATTTATCCTTGAACGCATGCTTGAAACGGCATGCTTGCAACTTCGTTTATATTATGTGCAGGAGGGCCCCTCATGAGGGGGAGGGGTTGGACGCATACTACGTCTTTGAATTATTTTGGGGGAGGGAGGTGGCTCAAAATCAAAATTTGGGAGGGATCCCAATATTTGCTTTCGCAGCTGGTGGAGAAGGCAAGCGAGACAAGATCTGAGCTGCACATGTTCTTTGTTGACTTCTTGCTTGGAAAAGACCTATGACAAGGTTCCCAGGCAAGAGATTTGGTAGAGTGTAAGAGAAGAAAATATGCCAGAGAAGTATGCCTGTTTGGTGAAAGAGATGTACAAGGGAGCTATCACACGAGTGAGAATTAGTGTGGGGAAGGACTCGGGAGTTCCCTGTGCAAGTTGGCCTTCACCAGGGGTCAACACGTGGCCCACTCACTTATTTGGCCTATATACGAATTATACTTGTTTAGCCTACTCATAGATGTCATAGTCATAGGTAATGCAGTTAAGGACCCAGCACCATGGTGCATGCTATTCGCGGATAAACTTGTGCTCTGTGAACCTAACAAATATCAGTTGAAAAAGGCTAGAAAGCTGCAGGAAGATTGAAGGAAAGGGGACTAAAAATCAACCAATCAAAAACAGAGTTCATGGTATTGGGGAAAAATCTTCTTCTTCTTCTTTTTCTTGACCCCCTCTGCCGTTACAGCGTAGGGGTACCAGCCTCGGTCCATCTCCTCCATGCAGTCCTATCCTCAGCCATTCTTCTCATATCTCTCATTGTCTTGCCTCTCGTATTGGGGAAAAATGATGAACAAAATACTACACATGCAAAGGCTAAGAACCACCCAGCAGCTGTGTGCATCTGCTTGCTAAAAACGTTTTAGGGTTGAAGAATTAGAAGGAAATTGATGAATTTGGAAACATCACGAAAATATGTTTCTATTTTGAATATGATTATTATTTTTGATTAAAACCTTACGGAAGGAAGCCAACTTCAACTAGTTGGGAGTTTCAAGTATCGGGGTTCAACTGTGCAGAGAGATAGAGGGCTTGGTCTAGAAAAACAGCATGTAATAAATAGTGGATAGATGGATGAACTGGAGAAGAATGAGTGGTGCTCTTTGTAATTGAAGAGTGAATTGTAAAATGAAGGTGATATGTCAGTAATCAGGCCAGCTTTGCTGTATGGAACGGAAACATGGCTCTTTTTAAAGAAATAGGAAAGAAATGTAAAATTGACTGAGAAGAAAGTGTTGAGCTGGATGTGTGGGGTTGCAATAAGAGTAAGTAAGAAGATAAGTAATGAGATGATTAGAGGCACAGTAAAGGTCAGTCCGCTAAGTAAGAAATGCAGAGGCGAGGATGAGATGGCAGAGACGGAAGGCAGGTTATGAGGGGCGGAGAGTGGAGGATCTGGTTCTGGATGGAGTAAGAGGACGTACTAGACCAAATATGAGATAGGAATACAGAATCAATAGGTGATGACTTGCAAGAGAACGGTTGGAGGAGAGTTGAAACATTGGACAGGGTGCTGTGGCGAAGTAGGCTGGTAGGCTGCGAGCAAGGAATGTCGACCCCATTTCAATGGGAAAAAGACAAAGCCAAAGAAGAAAAAGAAGAAGATGAATTTATGGGGATAGAATCCGAGTTTTTCTAAATTTATAGTGCGCCCTTAAATTTCGATGGTGATGGGCTTGGAGGGAGGCACCCCTATATTATACTTGACAACCATGAAAGCCATTCTTGCAATTTGGCTTATTTGCAATTGCAACCACAAATCAGTCTGACACGCTTCACAAACTTCCGTCTTACTAAAATATTCCTCTCAAAATTTCAACAATTCAATCTTCCAAGTGTAATGTTCCACCATTCAGAGAAACTCAATAACCCCATTACGAGGATATGTATGTCAACCACATGAAATTATGCATGAGAGTTATGTTAAGGTACGTACTTTGTTCTAACAGGGAATCTTTTTTTTGCAACACCTCGAGTATTTGACTAGCTTCAAATAGGTCATTTCCACCTCTTTGTATAAATAATCTATTATAGATGTAGAATGAGGTGATTTCACGTTCTATAAGAGAATCTATTAATAAACCTATTATAGTTATTACTATATACCTCGATTACTATATAATAATCGATTGAGTAGACTCAAATATCGTTTGTTATAGGGTATATCTATTTTCAATCCGTTTTTACTCACTACAAACGTTCGAGTTTTTGTTGATCACACTTATAAATGATAAATTAATTGATTGATGAGAAACTTTATTGGGTTAGTCTGCTTGAATGATGAGTATCCTTATAGTTATTGAACCTGATCGATGTTACCTAAGTAGATGGTCTAGCCTACTATATCATAGTTAGTTCATATCGTATTTATTTTATTCTGTTTAGAGTCGAATAAGACTTCAGATTCATTTCTTCTGGATCAGATAGTTATTGCTGTGTCTTATCTTCAATTACATAATTGGATAATCAGTGATTGTATTCAAATTGTTAGAACACGATTCCAATTGATACACAATTTCAATCTGCTAAAACTTAATATAGTAAAGTAATACTGTCGTATGTTATTGACGATAAACAACTTTCTAGTCATTCAAGCCATTCAAATAATAAAGGCTAATGCTAATAAACGTCTTCTGCAATAATGAGGAAATTTGCCGATCAGGAAAAGCATGTTACAGACTTTCTCAACACATTCGATAAACTATTATGTAACTTTAGCGTACGCAGAATGTTCCAGAAAGAGAGAGAAATGATAGGGGACGAAGTCAGGAGTAGAAAGAGGAGGACAGAACGTAGAAGAGGAGAAACTAAATGAACAAAATTGATCAGAGGAAAGAGGATTAAAGGCAAGTAGAGAAAGAAGAAGAGAAGATTGATTGAAGATAGAGAGCTTGGATGAATATTGTAGAAGGAGCCGAAGCCCACCCTGGGCTGTAGAGCTAGTGAATAAAAATAGAGTAAGAAAAAGGAGACTATGAAAGTATGAAACTGAGAGGGTGATAGAGAAGAAGAATTGGAGAGATAGAGAACAATAGAACGGGAATTGGAGAAAGTTAGAGAAGCTGTACAGGAGACAAATAGATGTGGAAAAGAGAAATAATTGTGCAAAAAAGGATAGATTGAAAATTGAAGTAAATGGAATAAATTAGGAAGATGGATGATCGTGATTGGAATGAAGAGTAAAAAAAGAACAAAATGACTGATTGATTGAGTACTTTATTCAATGAATACAACTGATTGAAAGCACTAAATCAATCAATCCTTTTATTTGTTTACTCTTCATTCCAATCAAGATCATCCACCTTCCCTAATTTATTCCATTTACTTCAATTTTCAATCTATCCTTTTTTACTCAATTATTTCACCTCTTTTCCATCTCTATTTGTCTCCTATACAGCTTCTCTACCTATCTCTACTTCTCGTTCTCTTGCTCTCTATCCCTCCACTTCTTCTTCTCTATCACAATTTTTCTCTATTCT
This sequence comes from Nilaparvata lugens, assembly GCF_014356525.2. Taxonomy (NCBI): domain Eukaryota; kingdom Metazoa; phylum Arthropoda; class Insecta; order Hemiptera; family Delphacidae; genus Nilaparvata; species Nilaparvata lugens. The sequence continues at coordinate 74,267,860 of NC_052504.1, read as the reverse complement.
TCTTCTCTGAAAGGAGGAAGTGGAATAAATAAGAAATTGTATGGGAAGAATTAAAGAGTCGTACGATTAAAAAATATAGCGTGAAACAAGGAAGACGTCGAGGATTGGAGAAAGGAAGGATTGGTGGAGGAAGTGAAGGAGAAAGAATAGAAAATTAGGCAAGATCAAGAAGAAGAATATTTGTGGCGAGAAGAAGAAAGTAGAGGATATAATGAGCGAAAAGATCGAAGAAAACAAAAAGAAGAAATGTGGCGGAAGAAGGGTTTGGAAGGAAATACGGGAATGTAAGAAAAAGAAAGAAAGTTGGGAAAATGAGAAGAAAAAGAGTTGGAGGAGAAAGGACGAAGAAGAAGAAGCAGAAGAAAAATATCGACAAATTAGGCGAAAAGAGGATAGGACTAGAAATTTGGGAGAAAGAGAGCGATTGAGCATGAAAGTAGCACTCCTGATAGGTGAGTGAAATTGAGCAACATTTAACTTGGGACAGTGATTTCTAGCAGTTTCCTAATGCAAGTGAGTTGACTCAACGCACGCATACACATACACATTCACATTCACAGGACAGACAGAGTGTTCTGTCTAGGTCGAGGTCGAATATGGGTGTGTCACCCATTGGAAGAACCAATCAACTGAAAACCTAGTAGCATCTCTTCACAACACTATGTTATGATAAATCATTGTATGGATCGCAAATAAATGAATGAAAGCTCATGAAAATATTTCAATTGAATTTCGATTTATTACAAGAGTTATCATATAATGAAAGTGTGAAGGGAATCCTCTTCATGGCTACCGTATCATTTACTTTCGTTACCTGGCAACCTTTGAAAGAAAAGTTTGTTATCTTGTTTTTGTTCAGTTAGAAGTTAGTGATTATTGAGTTTTGAGTAAAGTTACGTTCAATTTGAAGAGTCGGATTTTAATTTAATTTAGAATTGTCAGCTCTTTGAACATCGAATAAACATTTTCAATGACGAATGATACTTGTGCATAATTAATGCAATCTGCAATATCAAGGTGCGTGCATACTTAAGCGCCACGAACCCGCGCTTTTCACTTTCCATCAGCTGATTTTATTCTTATTATATCTGTATTTCCACAGAAACGATAAAATACAATAAGCATCAGCTGATGAAAAGTGAAATGCGTGTGTTTGTGGCGCATAAGTCTGTTCGCACCCCAATACAATCAATTGTAAAACATGCAATACAATTTTGTTGAAGATGCATGGACCAGTCTAAGGAGGACTCTGAACTACATGGAAGTGATTTTAAATCACAGAAGACAGAACTGATCTAAGTGATCGTCACTTGGCAGCTTAGTTAGCCGTACTAACTAGCAACGGTAGGCTACGTCCCCGATGAGAATGTGTAACAAGCCGTATTTATCCATTCTGCAACAATACAATCACATCCTCTGACGAAATAGCTCACTCACACTCAGTCAATGACCGCGCATTGTTAGTTTTTGAAAAGAGTTTTGTATCTTTCATCTATACTATCATCTAGGCCTACAAGCCTAATGTTGTCTAATATAGGCTGATGTTAGTAATTTGTAATAAAATCTATCTATCAGCTTTTTAAATAAATAATTATCCGTTACTCCGTTCAATTCAAGTTCAGTATAATGAGATTGTATGATTTTGATGCATCCGAGTGTAAATTTACTGTGGTGCTAACGTGCTAACCCCTATGACGGATTTACAGTTTATAGTTGTCAAGGATTAATAATAAGAATTCAATTCATCACAAGAAGTTTCAAGGACGTAGGCAGGATAAAATCTGGGGGGGGGGCAAGGGTGGATTCAGGAAGAAAATTTTGAGTGGTAATTTGTGGTCCGGGGGGTAAGTGGCAGGAGAGGATCGGGGACTCCAGGGAAAATATCTATAGTGAGGTCCACGTTATAATGGCAGTGTTTGATTAGAAATGGTATTGCTATCCTTGTCTATCATTCAACAAAGCCGATAGCGTTATCTCTTTCTCGCTTTGCTCTGTTGCCAGATCGTCTTTTAACAATGTAGGATTAATAATTAAATAACAAAATATTTCATCTTAATATTATGAAAATTTATTATGAAATTATTGAAAAATATAATTTATATGTTAATAACATATAATTGATTATCTTAAACGTGAATGAACAGTTAATATTACATCAATAAACCTGTATCAGCTACCGTCTATAGAAGGCATTGACAAGAAAGAGGATCGGCAACGTTGGTCTCCTATATTTCGCCACTGCCAAAATCATATATTATTCTTAAAAAATATCTTTTCATGGATAACTTACTTAGTCTAGGCAATGAATGCTCAAAAAAGGGTATAGAGAAAAATGTTTGGAAGAGGATTTCTGACCCCACAGTTCTGTTAAGGGTAGTAAGTAGATAAACATATCAAACGTCCCCACCCCTATCCCCTGTGTTAAGGGGATGGAGGTGGTTTAAAGGTACCATTTTTTGGTTTCTCGCATAAAACTCTAAAACTATGTATCCTAAGGACTTTACTGAAATATAACAAATTAAAGATTACATAATTCCCTACAATATTCATTCCACAACTTTTCTTATATATCCTCTAGTTTTCAAGATATCCATTCTTGAAGGTGTGACATTTTTGAAAAAACACGTTTGCCACCAATTTTTTTCCATGTTTGCTCTTATAACTTTTTAAAAATCGACGGGGAAAATCCATGCTGATTATGAGCTTATAAGGCATTAAATTCTCTTCAATTTGATGTATGATTTCACGCTTTTACGAATTTCCCTACACGTTTTGCAACAGCTTTACTCACTCAACACGTGTGAAATCTCCATTTTTGCAACAATAGACCAATTGACAAAGGAATTTGGAGGGAATGTTTCAAACAAAATTTTTGACCTTGCAGCTTTGTTGAGATTAGTTAGGAGGAGAACATATCAAAAGTCCCCATTCCTAACTCATGTGCTAAGAGGATGAGGGTGTTTTTAAAGATATTCGCTCTCGAAGGTGTGAAATTGTTAAAATAACAGGTTTTTATCCAGTGTTTTGCTCTTTCAGGGTTTATAACTCTCCAACAATGCATCATAAAAACGTATGCTTATCGTGGGTTTGCAGCTTCAATGTAGGGAGTGAATTTTTCAACCCACGATAAGCATAAGATTTTATCATGCATTGTTGGGGAGTTATAAGCCCTGAAAGAGCAAAACATTGGATAAAAACCTGTTATTTTAACAATTTCACACCTTCGAGAGCGAATATCTTTAAAAACACCGCAACTTTTGAAACACCCTCATCCCTTTAGCACATAAGTTAGGAATGGGGACTTTTATCAAAATATGTTTACCTCCTTACTACCCTAAACAGAACTGCGGGGTTAGAAATTGTCTTCCCAACTTTTCCCTCTATAACCTTCCTTGACTGGACTAACTGTAGATTATTAGATTCTAATAACATTGGCATCAAAACAGCCCTAGAAAACCAGATTGATGAAACATTACTGCCTCAGTGAACTAACTCAGCATTAGTCAGTTCAAATGGAACATATACCACATCAGAAAAATCACCAAATACTGTTCCAATTGCAATGTAAATCAGCCTGGACCGGTTAATGCGGTAGTGTGTGTGTATTGTAGGCCTATTGTTGGCATTGATCGTTTAAACGTGACCTTTCTCCGCGTTGCGTGGCAGACGGCCGAGCGATGAGCAATAAGCCGAGCTGCAGCTTGAAGAAACAGCGAACCACTGTTATGCAATCCATTCAAGTTCGGAGATCGAAGCTTTTCATCTGAAATTCACCCATAACTGGAAGGTCCAGTATCATTCGATGAAAGCCAGTTATGTTTATGTGGCGTGATTTACAAACTCGAGTTTAAATTATTATTGCGGCAGAGAAGTAGTTCAACAATCCAGTAGACTAGACTACCACGGGCCAATAATGGATTAAAGATCAGCTGCCTGCCTACCTGCTGAGTAAAATGAACTGGACTCTAATCAAGTGCTACTTGCTATATGCTATTTAAGTATGCCGAACTCGACATGACACTTAGCGTGTCTGTGCTCGTAATCACTAATCGTCTTCGTTTTTTATTTCCTTTTTCTTCTTTGTTTCCTTTTTCTAGTCAATCCTATTTTCATAGCTCCTTCCATTTCGTTTTATTTCATCTTTTTAATCTTCTTCTTCGTTTTCTTCTTCTTCTTCTTCTTCTTCTTCTTCTTCTTCTTCTTCTTCTTCTTCTTCTTCTTCTTCTTCTTCTTCTTCTTCTTCTTCTTCTTCTTCTTCTCCTTCTTTTTATTTTTTTTCTTCTTCCTCCTTCTCCTCCTTCTTCTCCTCCTTCTCCTCCTCCTCCTTCTCCTCCCACTCCTCCTCCTTCTCCTCCTCCTCCTCTTATCCTCTTCTTCCACTTTTTATTTCTCATCCCTTATTCTTCTTCATGTCCTCTTCTTTTTCTTCTTCATTTCTTCTACTTTCTCTTGTCCTTCTTATTCTTCTTCTTCGTTTCATCTTTTTCTTCTTCACCATTTCTACTCCATCATCATCATCATCATCATGTCACTTTTAAACTTCTCCTAGAAATCAAGGGTCAACCTAACATTATTGTGTATCCTTGTCATTATTTATTATTTTTACACAGCCTAGGCCTAATAGCCGACAATTACATTGGCTATAACCAGTGAGGATAGAATTATATAGGATAGAATATAATAATATAGTGTAGGATAGAATGATATAGGATAGATATACTCTCTGGGTACCGTATAACTTGTGAGTTGTATCCATAACCATTGATTTTAAATCCCTTTCCCCTTCCAATCCAGTAATAAAGCAAATAGATACAAGTGGTTTTCACTAAGCATTGCAAACAACACTCTGGTCTATACGGGTTAGAGCAACTATATACTGTAGTACACAAAAAATGTTTCTTGCGCTGTCTGTCTGTACCTATATATGAAACAACTGTCGACATCATTTAAATCTCTCTAAGAGGTTTTACGAAACACTCAGTCATCATTTCACATTGAAAGCTCTCCACTCTGAAAACTGTGCTTTGTTATTCGAGTAGTGAATACAACATAAGAAGTCTGGAATTGTTTTGAAATGACCTGTGCAAATGATGATGACTCTATGATCATTCACTGTTATGCAATGAAATTCAGTTCCTTGCCTGAAAATTCGAAAGTGATTTTTCTCCATCACCAATAATCATTCAAGTGGATTTATTGTTGTAACTGATGAGTTGAGCGTTGTGCAATTCATGACTAGATTTATTAGGTACACCCTATTTTCTAGACAACACAATAACTTACCTTTCACAGAAATTTATGTTACTTTGTGTTGTAATTCAGCATGATTACAGAGTAGACAATAACATTTTCCGCTGAAGGTTTCTTATTTAGTCGTTATAAAACGTGTAAAAATGAGAACCATTTTTTAGAGGACGGGGAATTTGAGAGGTTGTAGAAGCAATGGCATTTCAAAATGGTAAATTACTGTTCCAATGCTATACACCTGGAAGAGCAAAATTATTCAAATTTCAGCACTCCCTCTTAACTCCCAATCCTTTATTTTAAATCATTCATTTTTTGTTAATTAATATAGTGAATACGTAGTATATCCAATATTATACATAATATAATAGCGGAACACGTATATAGTGAAGTATTGTAATAGATCTACTTGAATGATTAATTATAGAAAATTACAAGTACCCTCTTGTTATAGTTTCATGTACACACGATTAGTTTCAAGCACTTATGCCATTTTCAAGTGTCAAAATTGACTTTCAGATTTTGTCACTTGAAAATGGCATAAGTTAAGTGCTCGGAACTAGTCGTGTTTCTATACAAATATAATAAAAGGGTACTTGTAATTTTCTATATTAGACAAATAGTGAAATACTTGAAAGATAAAATAGAGATTCATAGTAATAAATCGCTAGAAAGTGGTAATATTCATTGCTGAAAAAGCATCCAAAAACTTTAAAAGGAAAGATTGTAGCATTTCACCTGTATGAAAAATCAACCTGATGAAAAGGTTGGTATTGTTGAATCGCTAAAAGGTGGTAAATTAGATTGATTGATAACTCATGAATACTCAAATAGTTGCTGGTTGGGGGTACGCTATAGTAGTCATACTTACTGGTACACTATATCATTTTTATTCACGCCGCTGGAACTATCATTCTGTAGCATCGAGTCATCCTCTGAAGAATCCTGGTGCTTGTAGATTCAATAAGTGTGAAATATGATCTTTGAGGAAATGACGGCTCTTTCACGTTGAATGAGAAATAACTTGAATATTTTCAGCGCCTTCGCCTTCCAAGTAGACAAGTTTTTGCAGTCTAGAAAGTGGCCCATGTGATAAAATCTTAGCTTAGCTATAGAAATGTTGTGAAACGTTACATTTTTCTGAACTTGATGTAATACGAGTATGTCATCAGCTTCTAGGTAATTTGTTTTGAAATCTCTTAAAGGAGAACATTTCTAATTCAAATTCGAAAAGAGGCCATAACCCTTGCAGTTCAATACTGTATTTAATTTTTAATCAAAGGATGTAGAAATAAAAAGTGTCTTTCATGCTATAGAGGTCAAAATATTAGAAGCAGTATTCCATATCAAATTCAACTGTACTCCAACCTTGATAACAACCTTAATTATGATGAAAATGAAGAATGACATTTTAATCTTTGATTAATCTGAGATAACATTTCAATCTGTGGCAACCGGTAGACTTGTGATAGACAACCGTAATGACTGAAACGTCACTTCAAAGTTCAACAGTCTGGTAAGGTTCAACATTAATATGAAAGGATCCACTAATAGACAGCAAAATAGGCTACAATATCATGCTGCTTTTATCAGTGTTATCAGCTAACGAAATCAAGATTGTGAAAGTTGTTGTCTTAACATATTCAGGGACAAACCGAGGGAATAATAGATACATCGCACGTCTTATTGATGCCACATTTTGTTGTACAGGTGATAGAGTACGGTATGAAAAATGATAGATCACAATATTATGTTTATATTGTATTGTAAACGTATCTGATAAAAAAGTTCTAAAACTTGAAGTAGGTCACAGTAAAGGAATTTTAAATAATAGGTTTACTTTCTAACAAAGTCGCCTCTTTTATATGATAAAGTAGCTTTAAATTGATTTTTTTTTCAATTTGAACGGCTATTACCTATAATCTTATTTCAATTTTCCTGAATAATTTCCTATTTTGTAGCCAAACCTGAAATCTAATAGTTGAATGGTAGGTAATTGAAACTAAAAAGGCCTACTCAGTTTTTATTCAGTATGTTATATGCTTTCAGCAGTGGTGCTCACCCCCGCCAATGATACACCTTGATACACCTCTTCCTAAATATCCCAAATTTGGTACTAGTTTTCTCATAAATAAGACACCCTTCACAAAAAGAGTTCGTCCACACCAAAAATAATTGTTTTACCAAACCCTTCCCCTCCCCCAAGAAATGTAATATTGCAGTCTACGTTCTCGACCCCCCCCCTCCACCACAACAGTGGGCACCCTTGCTTTCATTTGTAAATTGTTGAATAATTCCTGATGCCCAACCATACTGAATAAACATTACTAGTCATTTCCGTTGATCTTCATACCTTTTTTTGGTCAGTGATACACACATAAATTCAGGCTTGTGCGTGTGTAATGGAAATGGTGTCAAGAATGAGAGGACCTAAAGCTTTAGGTGGGTTCCGGGAAGAAATCCATTTTAGAAGAAGCCATTTGAAGTAGCTTATTAACTATATTCAGGACCAAGCCAAATGAGGCGCTTTTCAGACGAGACGGCAGGGCAGGTAGCTCTCCGATTGGCGTTCGGGAATCAGCTGAAGATCAGCCAATCGGAGAGCTTCCTGCCCTGCCGACTCGACTGAAAAGCGCCTCATGTGGCTTGGCCCTGAATATAGTTAATAAGCTACTTCAATGGCTTCTTAAGGGCTTGGCCCTTGAAGAGGGGCATTAATCTTAACTTATTTGAGCTATAACTCACGTATCAGCTCGACCATGGAGCCAACCACTTCTCTGATCACCTAAAAGTTTAATATTGTCAATCAAAGCTTTGTTAAAGTATATTTAGGGAAATTATCGATATGCCAAACGTAAATTGATAACGTCAGTTATGAAAATCAACAATAGCATATTTTACTTGTGAAAGTAGCTACTCGTCAAAAATGGAATATATAATACAGATTGTTGTTAAATATTCCCTTTATTCGTATTTCCTTTAATCATAGTTAATAAATATAATAATAATACTTATGATGGACTCAAATCTGAGAAAGAATATGACTAACTACAAACGGCTGAGTGTTGTGATTTAAAACATGAAATTCAAGAATTTTTTATATTGTTTGGGAAGTATAACTTTTAGAAGAAAAGAACTTCTGTTCGAAGAAACATTACAGGGTACAAGTATTGATTTGCCTCACTTTCTTGTCACATCCATTTGACTGAATAAACATCAGAATAATAGCTCACAATATACGCTACTTCTTATTCATGTAATAGACTACGTTTCAACACTGGAGCACAATCTTCATTATTATTGTTCACGCTTTGAGTAAAGTTAAATAAATTGACAGTTCCTTACGTCTAAAAATTAATATATTGTTATTTTATGTAAGCTGTCCCATATTTGAGGGTAACACATAATATTTCGTGAATACTAGCCTAAAAAAAGACAGGAGAGCTTAGTGAGGCATCAGTGTGAATGCATGAACATGATAAAGAAGAGAGTAATAGATTTATTTCAGGGTTAACATCAATAAATAGTCCCAGGCTTTTTTCATGGATAATGGGAAGGATGATGATGGAAGGTGAAAGTTTAGGCCATTTTGAACTAAATACTAAATTTATAAAACTATTAGCGGCATCCGTTTCATACCAAGCGCACTTCACTCATTTATTCTGATAGATTAGAACACACACACTAAAGAAAGGGGTAATAAAATGAGACATTTTATAGGATTGTAAAGTTTCTCATGGATTTGATAGATTTTATTATTGCGAATATTTTTGTTTCATTAATTTATGTAGTTCTAGGTATGTTGATAAAATTCACGGGTACCGTCATGATATGATTGTAAGCTACGCAATTTTCGTTGCTACAAGCAATTAAATTCGAGAACGTCCCAGTAACTAGGCCTGTCGTTAACTACTCTCCAACAGGTTTCACCCTATCCAATCAAGCAATACCGTACTTGCTCAACTTGGATAGTGGCCTAGCTAGATAGAGGCGGTGTTCATTATATTAGACTTGATGTGGTGTCATCGACAACATCAAAAGAATTCATCACAATCACAATGATGAAACACAGTTTTGTTATATTGAAAAGTTATATTGTTTAATCTGAGTTCACAATTACATTTTCGGATATCATTTTCCAGTTTCTCTAGTCACGATTTCAAAGAAAATGCTTGATATAGTTTTTGGTACAAGTAGAGTTATTTTTATGGTTTTAGAGTTCTTATCTATTGGAGAAAATGAGACACAGATGTTGTCAATACTACTTTAATTTTGTTTCACAAAAGGACCATGGTTTCGGGGCTACACCTGCCCCCTCCTCAGCTAGACTGGTGTTTCGAGTAGGCTACATAAGAAACAGCATACAAGAAAACTTGTATCATTTTTTTAGCGGAGCCTCCTTTATCACAATTTGCGAACGAGAAATTTGTGAATTGTATTCATTTTATTGGAAAAGTTATATGCACTATCATTTTGAAGTGCACTAACTAACTGTATGTACAGTTAGTGTTTAGTGACAGTAATGTCTACATGAGTCCAAGAATAGTGAGTGGGTGTAGGAGGATTAAGGTCCTGAGCGACGACTATAGCTGCGCTGTAGTCTATTACTTTATATCATTTTTGTCTGTCTTGACTACTGTTACACAGCGCGACTATAGCCGTGCGGCTAGAATCGTTACAGTCGCTTAGGAATTGGACCTTTCGTGATGAAATCATAAAATATGTATCAACATACTGTTTTTAGTGGATTCCGAACCACTGGGAAGTGATCTTTGAAAGATTTAGAAAAAGTTGTGATATGAATATTGTAAGAAATTATATGAGATTCAATTTTCTATAGAACAGTCATGTTCGTAGAATACATAGTTTTCGAGTTTTATGCGAGAAACCAAAAAATGGTACCTGTGAACCACCCCACCCCCTTAGCACAAGGGGTAGGGGTGGGGACTTTTGATATGTTTACCTCCTTACTACCCTAAAGAGAACTGCGGGGTCAAAAATTGACTTCCGAATTTCCTTCTTTACCCTTTTTGAGAATTCATTGCCTGGACTAAGCTCGAATTCATTTGATTGGAAACACCTTATTTCTATAACAGCTAGTACTAATGATATATTATTTCAGGCTATTAGTTGAATAGAAAAGTAGGCTATTTATCTGGGAATATAGAAACCATCATCAATATGAATTAGTTTCAGAGATTGTAAGATCAGAACAATCAGTAAGATCAGTAACTATTGACTCGTCTTACCGGCTTTTCATTCAGCACGTAGCACAGTGTTTTGTTCTTTTATTTTATGTAGTACTGTGTATAGTACTTGTATTTTATATTCAATAACCCAGAAGGTAATTTGTGAAATTGTTGTTTGATAATTAAGTAAAAGATTGTGAGGCTGTGCTTATCTAGTGGACCACCAAATCTCATTAGTAATAAATTTTACTAAATGATCAGCTTACTCGAATAAACGAAAAAAAAATAGTTTTACAAAAACCTTTTTTTATAGGATACCTACCGGACTTTATGTATCAATCCATGAGTGCTTGATTCCACAATGAGTTGCGTGCAGTCAAACAAGGCGCGCGAAAACCGTTTGTCTGAAATCACTGAAAAAGTCTACTGAACCATGTGAAAGTGGCTGGATGGTTGCTGAACTCTGTACTGATCACCGGTGACTGACTTATCCCGCAGGCCCAACACTTCTCCACTTCGGCGGCGTGCATTTCGCAACGCATTACGTTGCGTTCTTCTCTTGAGCAATTTGGGCAACACATGCACCGATTTCTGGTGCCCCTTTCCTTACTCACCCTACCCTTTCCATACCTCACTGATTTCAAGTAGGTACCCCTTTCCATGCCTTATCACTCCTTATGATTCTGTCACTACAATGGGCTATGAACTGGTATCATCACCAATTGGTCGAAACCACCTTGTCATGCATTCTTTAGTTGGACTTGATTGTTTCAAAATTATTTTTACCACCAATTATTTGGTTCCATCTTAAATAAATATTATGCTTAGATCATACTAATAAAATAATTATTATGATACATAATTCAACAAATAAATACTTGAACCAATCATACAAATGTGGCGCCTTTTGCATGACAAGTTGGCTAGAGTATTGCAACTTCATTCTTCTATCGCTCTACCGGTCATGGGTCCTATTCTATTTGTCCTTTTTTGTAAAATCCCTTGCGGTCTATCTGATTACCAAAGTACAAACACTATATTATGTTGGCATCATCAACAGAAAAAATAGTATATATAATAGCTGAAGTGTCAGCACTGTTTTCTCCGAAAAAATCTAATATACTAATAGAGAGAAGAGTACTTGGTACTCTCAATCACTCATTGGATTAATTTTAGCAGAAATGTTGAAGGTTACCTTTATTTGAACAACTCATCTTTCACCATCCTCACTCTCATCCACGCATGCAGAAGGACTTGAAAATGGAAATCATCCTCAGCGAAAAACTGGTGAATCCATTGTACGTTTATAAAAAGTATGAACTTCGATTATAATTTATAGTAGGGTAACTGAAAATCTTGCCACGGTAATTGGCACTTTTCATTTACTGAAGGCCAAAATCGTTGTCCGTCTGAGTGTATGTTCTACAATAACTTTAAAAAGAATTGATCAACTTTAAAAAAAAACACGAATTTTTTCGAACCTTTTTACAGGTCAAGTTCGTTGGACAACAAAATTGACTCAATCCTTCGTCCTTTTTCATGATATAAAATTAACATTGTAAGTGCATAAGAAAACAATTGTTGTGATTGACCGAGCGAAGTGAGGTCTAAGATTCAAGTCGACGGTTTGGCATTTCTCTTAATGTTTATATGTTCATATGTTGCGCATTTACGGCGAAACGAGGTAATAGATTTTCATGAAATTTGACAGGTATGTTCCTTTTTAAATTGCGCGTCGACTTATATACAAGGTTTTTGGAAATTTTGCACTTCAAGGATAATATACAAGGAAAAAGGAGCCTCCTTCATACGTCAATATTAGAGTAAAAATCAGACTATAGAATTACTAGTAGTTCTGTGAACAGTAGACCTCACGCAATATTCTCATCCACAAGTACCTGATTGAAACTATAGACCTTATGGAAATAAAGCAATAGACTGGCTTCTCCACACATGTGTAATCACTTGTCAGTTGATTGACCGAGCGATATGTTGGTCCAAGATTCAAGTCGACGGTTTGTCATTTCTCTTAATGTTTATATGTTTAAATGTTTATACGTTGCGCATTTACGGCGAAACGCCGACAGTGATTACACAGATGAGAGAGAAGCCAGTCTATTGCTGTATTTCCATAAGGTTTATAGTTTCAATCAGGTACTTGTGGATGAGAATACTGCGTGAGTTCTACTGTTCACAGAACTACTAGTTTATGATGAATAATAATTCTAGTCTGATTTTTACTCTAATATAGGCGTATGAAGGAGGCTCCTTTTTCCTTTTATATTATCCTTGAAATGCAAAATTTCCAAAAACTTTGTATATACGTCGACGCGTAATTAAAAAAGGAACATACCTGTCAAATTTCATGAAAATCTATTACCGCGTTTCGCCGTAAATTCACAACATATAAACATTTAAACATTCAAACATTTAAACATTAAGAGAAATGCCAAACCGTCGACTTGAATCTTAGACCTCACTTCGCTCGGTCAATTATAATTATTCATCATAAATAAGCTATCGATTTGATTATAAATTGCATGCCATGACGCATGCAATTCAATATCTCAATGTAACTTGGTAAACATCAGCTGCTGTGAGGACTATAAATTGCATGCTTCATTGAATGCAATTTTTATGCACAATTAAGGCTAGGGACACTCGAGCGCACAAAGTGCGTCCGTTGCAACTAACGTTTTGCGGCCGTCGCCAATGTCACCACACGAGCGTTGAGTGTGGTGCGTCAACGTCAGTTAGCTTTTCGCAATGGAACCAGACGTAGCAATAACTTTTGCATGACTCGACGTGCGTTGTAGGATTTCTGCGCAGTTCAAAAATCACGCGCCAAAAATGGTACGCACGTACCTCGTGTGTTGTCACCAATTCACTTCTATGTATTTCTACAACGGACGTCTAAAAGTAAGTTACAACGGACGCACTTTGTGCGCTCGTGCAGCCCTAGCCTAAATGAACTATTGATTGCGTGCAATAACGCATGCAATTAATAACTAAAATAACATAGTATTGTCTCTCGAACTTTCTCTGCTTTGAACTCGGGCTGTCCTGTTGCCAGTATGTCTTGAAGGAGATTCGCTTTTGATGCTAGCATTTTTGATACATCAACCCGAACAGCCATTAGCCGTTTTCACACCGATATCTCGCCGACACGACATACAGACAGGATTTACTCTAATGGACAGTATAAGAGGAGGCTGCGGTTTACAACTGCGCGAGGTCTACTGTTCACAGAACTACTAGTTTATCATTTAGTCAGCTGAAGAATTCATTGCATGCAATTGCAACAGTTTTCCGATTCATTCATTCATTGACCGAGCGAAGTTAGGTCTAAGACTCAAGTCGACGGTTTGGCATTTCTCTTAATGTTTAAATGTTTGAATATTTATATGTTGCGCATTTACGGCGAAACGCGATAATAGATTTTCATTAAATTTGACAGGTATGTTCCTTTTTTAATTGCGCGTCGACGTATATACAAGGTTTTTGGAAATTTTGCATTCCGAGGATAATATAAAAGGATAAAGGAGCCTCCTTCATACGCCAATATTAGAGTAAATGGTGTGGCGCACTCACATAACTTTCCTTGCCGTTATGAAAATTGATCACCTGACGCTAGTGTTCCCGTGCATCTCAAGTCTACTTATAAACAAAGATCTGAGCCAGCTGGTGACAGGACAATAACGCTGGAGACATACGAGGTCTGCTAACTCACTCAGAGTGAATCATTTAATAGAATCAACAGTTGCCAACAGTTTGCAATTGAAATAATAACATTTTCTCGAATTTCGTGCTTATTTCCAATTTTAGGTGAAAATGTTACTAAACATTAATTGTAGAGATTTTCATGCTTAATCTTTTCCACTCAAAATTTTTGTTTAAATTTTATCTGAAGCCTGATAATTGGGAATCTAAAATCGAACTTTGCTAAGATGGGGCGGAGCTCCTGAAATTTTTACAGATATGAGAATTGTGGCAGTTGATAGAGCTTATCAATGACTATTCCAGGTATAAATTTGATCAAAATCGTTGGAGCCGTTTTTGAGAAAATCTCGAAAAACCCTGTTTTTGACAACATTTTTGCCATTTTAGCCGCCATCTTGAATTGCATTGGATCGAAATTGTTCGTGTCGGATACTTATAGTGTAAGGACCTTAAGTTCCAAATTTCAAGTCATTCGGTTAATTGGGAGATGAGATATCGTGTACACAGACGCACATACACTAGGTGTCGCCGTCATGCGAAACGCAGTAGTGTGCACAAATTTTGAAGTGGTGAAAACGGAAACAGAGCATTTTCTTTTAAAAAGAGAAAAGTCAATTAATTATTTATTTTTCATTCCTTAATCAGTTTTGATTCTACCCAATGTTACAAAAATACTCTATTGAAGCTGGTTTCTAAAACGTACCGAAAGTGCTGCGTTAACATTCCAGATTCTACTGCATTGTGCGAATTTTATACACTCCTTTAATGAGCGAATTAGCCTACAATTATTGTTGTAGGCAATATAATAGTGGTGTAATTCAATAATAGTCACCTTTAGAACAACAACAAAAAGTTTAGTTATAGTAGCGTGGCTACAAATGGTTTATTCTGTCAGTAGTTTTATTATTTATTGAATAGTATGTTATGAATAGAATATAGTTATATTATTTGTTGAAAAATTAGTTTCAAAATTTACGTCGGAAAAACTGTTTCTGAAGTTCATAAAACACTGTTCCGCTCAATCTCTCAATTCTTCTCGAAATTTTGCCTGACCTTCTTCTTGAATTCGACTTAGCAAAGCTAATGATTACGACTGTTTTCAACTAATCCATCAATTTTATTATTGTGAAATCAATAGTAATTTCTATTGATTCTCTGCAAATCAATGTGCCCCAGATAGAATTATTTCAACAGATTGAGTGAAAGTATTCATCAACGCAGTTCAACAGATCCCAAGTTGATTCGTTCCCAGTTGTTACGTATGAGGAAAAATTGAGTTTTGCTATTGCAACATGCTGAGTACCGTGGTCGTGGTACGGTACTTGAACCAGCGCAAGCTGTGATCTGAGTTGGGAGTTGAGTTGAGAGCGCCCAGAAGCAGTGATTGAGGTCAAGACTAGTAAATAAAAATGTGGTGTCTACCAAGTACCGGTAGGTCCCTGTCATCCCACACGTAGGCCGCTACAACGGATAACAACAATGAATTCCTCGAGTTAGGGATCACAGTTGGTTGTTCAATGTATTCACAAAACATCATCATAGGACTACAGTATTAAACCCGGACGTGTTTCAGATTATTCCAATAACCATATAACATGATCAAAATACAAACTCGAAGTAGAAATTTAAACTCGCGTTATGAGCGAGTTATGGCAGTTTCATATTGGTTAAATACCGACTGGATACTCAGCCTAAAGAAGCCAAGCTTCGGAATAGTCCCTCATACCGTCGTAAGTAAAGTACGGCAATTGAAGACATTTTCGTAATATTCAATAATACAAATAAATGAGATTGACCATGGGAATTAAATTCGGAGAAATCAAGGGTGGGAGAGAGGCGAAGGCGGTTATTCGCGATTGAAATTCTCTCTGGATTATGTTAAAGAAGTCTTGAAAAAAGGTGAGCAGTAATAACGACTGACGACCTTTTTTGTGACGATGCTTTATTTATGAGGGGCTTGGGGAGGTGGGTACCCCTTTTTCCATATTATGCATGAGGAAGATCACACCAAATTACACCCAAAATGTTCGATTTTTCATTTTTGTTTGTTTTTCAGATTTCCCGTGATGGACTCAGCCATACTTGAAATCACAGATTTTATACTATTTTGCGTCTTGCCAGTATTTTCGTGAACGACCAGGCCAAAAATATTCAACTTCAGAGAAGGTACTGAGGACTGAGAGACTGGTATGAAATAGTATATTTCGCACCTATAGCAGAAAATGAGATTTTTCCGGCTCAAAATCGGTTTTCAAAAGAAAAGAAATCAGTTTTAGAAAAGATTGAGAGCCGGAAAAACATTTTTGCCTGTGGTGTAAACGATATTTTTCGCCACACTACAGGTATTGCTGACAAAATAAATAAAGAATACAAAATAAAGAATACTTGTTATTGTACCTATCTCTTGATTTTAGTGGTAGAAGATTTGCAGTCAGGATTTCAGATTCTTTTAAAATTTCACTTGGAATATCACGGGCGTTGTCATCTTCAAGCATTTTGGAAAATTTGGAATGCACTAATCAACAATAAATAATTGAATAAAAATGGTTGTGAAGCGAATGCTGAATTAGTTTGATTCGAAACTCGAACTGAAATCATGGCGACTTTGTTGAAGAAAGTGGACACTCGCCCGATCTAGCGGATGACTTATTAACTACGGACTTCCATGTTAGCGGCTAGAAAGAGTACGTTTTCCGGTCTAGGCCGGAAAGAAACCTTTTTCTGACGTCAGACGAGAGTCGTCTGCAAACAAGGTCTTTCAGATCTACGTAGGGACTGGAAAACAGCTGCTTTCTGTGCAGTGTGGCGAAAATTTTAATTTTTTCAAGCTAATCTAAAAATGTGTTGTTTTTTAATCACAGTATATTATTTCGCGTCCTTAATACACTTATTCGAAAAAGTCTAATCTTAGTCAACAAAGGAATCTCACCAAGGGCCAAGCCACACGCGGTGTTCTTCCAGTCGGCATGACAGGACAGAAAGTCCGAGTGTGCTACTGTGCTTACTGTCTAGCGAATCGGAGAGCTTCCTGTCCTGTCGTAATATCGAACTATCGCCTTCCTAAACAGGAAGCTCTCCGATTGGCTGGACAGTAAGCACACTCAAACTGACTGTCCTGTCCTACCTACTGAAAAACCGCCTCGTGTAGCTTGGCCCTTATGACTTGTCAACAAAGTGTATAAATTTGTAATGCAGGATCAACATCGAATGTTTGAAGGTTTCTTCAAATATCTCCAAAAAACATTATTAACAATGAGGGAACTTGGAATTTTTGTGTGTTCTCAATCCCGAGAACTCTGAGGATAGTTTGATATGACAGACGAGCGAGGTCTAGCTAGGCGAGCTCGCTGGCCAAACGATTGTAGCCTTGCGAGCACTAGCGGGATAACTGTGGCACGAAACTGAATTGGGACAATTTGAACAATAACCACGGCTTGAAAGTTTCCTGCGTCCCGCATTCATTCCGCACCAGTTTGCGCAAGGTACAAGGCGAGCAAAACTGAATCATGTTTTTAATATCTACTGGAGTCTGAAAATAATATGAAAATTCAGCAAAACAATGGTTTCCAAAGTACCGTACCGCACCGGAAGATGAACCCAGCTACAAAAAAGTAGCATTTTAAACAATTGAAACTAGGGACCCTCTCCTGATGTGATAATATTATAAAAGTACCAATAACATGTCTGTTAAATTGTCGGTCCCGGCTGAAGTATGGTGAAGTATGGCAGCCCATTGACGGTTAAAATTATATATTCAGGTGAGGTGCAACCTCCCCGCAAGAAACTTCCCACCAACAAAAGCCATACGAATTTACATTGTTTTACCAATACCGTAACATACTAAATTTTTGAACTGCTCTGGTTCAGTCAGATGAAGATTATTATTATTAGCGTATGGCTTTGAATGGTGAGGAGACCTAAGGGTAGTTCCACCTCGCCGTATATAGTCCAAAGTTCCCTAATGGGAAACCGGACACCAAGGTTATAGTGAGCACAATACTTTAAATTTACACTTTTCACTTTGGATAAAGTTCATTTTGATGTTAAAAAGTCCAAACATATACAAAACCGAAACAAAACACAAAACCACTAAGCCAAATTTATAAAATATTAAATTTAGACAATAAATTTAGTGCCGAAAATTTATAGTCAGATGAAGATATCAATATTTGATAAATTATGCCGAATCAGACACGTGGGTTCGTATCCCGCCAAGCGCATCACAATATTACCCACGTAAATTACTTAGATTAGATTACTTATGACTAAGATTACTTGGATGGGCGTAATCCTGCAAAAAATCCTACTAAGGTTTAGTCTTTGATTGTCGTTATGTTTTGTTCACTCCAGTCCACAACATTCAGCATCACATTTTTAGGATCAAAAATTAATAAAAATGTCTTTACACTTTTCAAGATAGAAAGTACAGTACAGTCACGATACAAAGTTTCCAGTCATGACTGAATAAATGCCTTTACTCGAAATTGAGTATTCTTCTTTACAGATTGATTGCGCCTACTAACAAAATAACTAATAAAATATACTTTTGTCAATAAACAATCATCAATTTCATCATTAAAATAAATAAGGAATGTCTCTGCAAAAGCAGCATCTTGAGAATAGAGGCCGAGAAATCATCAATTAAATTTATGGAACTGTTGATAATATTCAACTGGCTCAATAAAAACTTACCTTGTTTGATAGCTTAACCAATGTTAAAACAAACCTTCCATGGATTCAGCATAGGTACTGGTAGTCATAAAATCAAAATTCATAAAAGTTTGTTTGTTTAGGAAAATGACCAAAATTACTCTCACTTTTTTGGAGATAGTGATTTTATTACTTCTTACATTTTTTGTGTATGATTCTTACTCTGAAAAAAATTGTAATTACAATAATCATACTGAGGATGACAGTATGGAATCAAATGATCAAGAACCTGAAGATTTTACATGCAATTGTGATATGCCCCCTCCTACTGAGTATAATGATGTCTGTTTTCCAATTATATTTCAGAAAATCAAAGATTCTGATGACAAAATTTCTTTGAAGAATTTGGAAAACACAAACAACATCAATGCTTTTTTGGAATGCATGTCATGTATTGCAATAGCAAAAGAAGTAAGTATTTCAAAAGATAAGTATCAAGTTTTTTTCATTCTGACTTTTCTGACAAAAAATTAGTTACTAAAAATTGCTTAAAGATTTACATTTTTCAAATCACTTCATGGATTGAATATTAATTTGGTCAAAGATCTTCAAATTCCAGAACTAAGATTTTGGCACTTGTATTTTTATATCCACATACTTCAGTTATAATCTTAATAGGATGAATTTGATAAAAGTATTATTACTTGCCAATCATTTTTTAGGCATGCTTGAAATTACTGAATAAAAATCTATTCAATTGCCAGCAGCACAGTTGTTGGATGTGCACTGCACGTCTGTACAGCCTGGTTTCTTTATAATTATTACACAGAACCAATCTATCCTAATATATTGAGCGAGCAATTTCTGTATACATTTATATATATATTTGGGTATTTATTTATGTTCAACGGATCTCGAAAACGGCTCTAACTATTTTCACGAAATTTTGAACATAGTAGGTTTAGGATATAAAATTTCAATTGCACTAGGTCTCATCCCTGGGAAAACTCGCTAAAGGACATGAAAAGGATAACAATTATTCATCCTTGGAAAAACACATCATGATAATTTTGTCGTCTGTTGATAACGGAAGTGCCTGTGTGGGAGAGAGACAGAATTATGTTCAGCTGTTGAACCATTGCAATGAATCAGCAGATCTCATAAGTATTATCTGGCAATTCTAGACTAGAAGCTCTGAACAGTAGACCTCACGTAGTTTTCTCATCAACAAGTATCTGATGTCACCTGTTCTAGTTGATTCAGTTGAATCACAATTCACAGTTTAATCATAATTTACTCTTGAAAACTGTTATTTGTTTTCTCCAAGATCAAAAACTCACTTATGTTAATTAACACAGTTCACGTTTGAATTTGTATTCCATATGATAATTTATCTAGTTCGGTGATAATCTTTCCATCTGATAAAAATTTTCAACTTTTTCAAAATTATTTTTTTTCAATCAAGAATATTATCATTTCTTCAGCATTATTCAGTTCATTTAATCATTTTTTATTTTATTTTCAATCATCTATTAAATTTGTTTTTCAAATGTGAGGATATTGATACTGATGGGCACGCATCATGAAAAATATTGAAACCCTACCTTATAGAAATAGACATGGCCAGACATCTGTGTAATGCATGCAATGAATAATCCACTTGTTAGCTGATTGATTCTTTTCATATCATCCTGAAAATGCAAAATTTCAAAAAACCTTGTGTATACATCGACGCGCAGTTGAAAAAGGAATATTCCTGTCAAATCTTATTGAATCCTATCAACGCGTTTGGCCGTAATCGCGTTACATACAGACAGACAAAAAAAATACGAGTTAAAACATAGACCTCACTACGTTCGGTCAATAAACCGACTTGATTAACCTTATCTGATTTGTTGACATGACTAACGAGATGGTTTTATTCAAAATCCTTAATTTCTTTATTTAAATTAGAGTACCTATATCAAAATTTTCAAAGCTAATCACTATTTTACAGTTTTAAGTGATTAGTGAGTTTTATTTTGTTATTAAATTTGGTTTGTGAAAAATCTAAATTCAAACTTTTCTGTTTTCAAATGTTTGGACTGAAAAATGGGATTCAAAAGTGTATGGAACATAACCTACTTTTTGGACTACCGTATTTATAGTGTATACATCAACATTCGCGAAGGAAACAGTTTTGGGCTGTACCTGTTGGTCCTTCCCCAATCAATTGAAAGAATTGTGTTCTGTGTATCAATTAATAGATAGTAGATACGGTAGTAATCTTGTCTAAGTATAGCCTATAGCGCACTCTGACGCAGGATGATTACGGGAAACAGAATTTCGACGATTTTAGAGCCGATTTCATAAAAAATATTGATGTTTATAACTCATCCCGCGTCGGTGTGATGGAAACTTGAATAATGGAAGAGCGATTTCCAAACATTATTGGAAAAAGTGTGAGTGAATTTTGAAATAAAATCTTAATACAAATTTGAAAGCCATTTACACTTCCATACTATATCTGAATGCTTGATAAAAATCTCTCTCATTCACCCTCTATCTCTCTCTCTCTCTCTCTCTCTCTCTCTCTCTCTCTCTCTCTCTCTCTCTCTCTCTCTCTCTCTCTCTTTCTGTCTGCATCCATTTCAATTTTGATAAATTCATAAAATATTCCATTCCCTAAGAATGATTTTAAAATAGTCTTCTGTTAAGTATTACTCTCTACCTTTCTAGCAATATTGCTCTATTACTTAGAGTTGATAAAATTCTTGTAGCCTAGATAACTTTTCAAAATGTATTGAATTAAAATACTAATTAGGTATTATAACTACTTTTCAGTTGAGCAAGGCTATATGCCTGCACAATGAAAGATTTGAAAAGGTTTCACATATGAGGAGAGATGATGTTCCATGTTTTCTTGATTTAGAGGATGTTTGCACTCATAACTTTATTGGGTGAGTATTATGTGGAGTAATAATCCACATTATTACTCTCTATTCAGTCTATATCTCAACCATTCTATTTCTATATTCCTGGTTCCATGGACCAGTCTGAATTTTTTTGCAAATAATTTCCTTTTGGTGATGAAAAAGTTTGAATACATCTAGGGAACTAAATTCAACAATTCAAACTGATTCAATAAAAATTGTTTGATAGTTTTCCGTCTTAAAAAACCATTTTGAACTTCCAATTTCAATTTTAATTTTAACTACATAAGTACGCGTACATGCATACAAAGACATATGACATCCATAAAGATGTTTTTCACATCAGATTATAGTTAGTATGAAGAAATTAATAATCTAGAACTATAAAATTTTAAATTGAATTCAACAAAAATAATTATCTCTTGAAAATATATATTATAAATGTTATAATTCGAAATATCATTTTCTTATAATATATTTTCTTGTTTATAAACAGGATGTTTATGTGCTAAGATTTGTGTAAAGCTTTATTTTATTGTTGCAGATTTGATCTTCAAGACAAAAAATCCATTAGAGTATTAGCGCCTTCAAGTTTTAATGGCAGACATGTACCGGTGCAAAATATAAACTGGAATAAAAAGTAACATCAATTTTCTACTTCGAAGTAAATTTTTCCACAGTACAACTCATTCAACTTGGCTTCATTTATAGCTTGCGGTTGTATTCATCCAAATTAATCGTATATATGAATACAATATTAGTAGTAAAGAAATCTCAAAATTTACTATCTCTCAAGTTATCATGAATTTCAATATTTACTTTAGTACGGTATCCATTTTTCATTAATGCCTTCTGCTGGATTCGTTAATAGTCTGATAATCATACTATTCAGTTTAGCTAGCGTACCCTATATTAAGATTGTAAAAATTATATAAATACAAATTGATATACTTATATCTACTTATTGTGATACATATATTATAGTATATTTATATTACAGTAATTATAATTATAAATATAATTATATTACAACATCTAATATTGGATAAAACAATGTACAAATCTTCTGTATATATGAAAAGTAAATTAATTAATATATAATTTGAGAAATTGTATTGAC
The DNA here is from genome assembly GCF_014356525.2 of Nilaparvata lugens. Lineage (NCBI taxonomy): Eukaryota > Metazoa > Arthropoda > Insecta > Hemiptera > Delphacidae > Nilaparvata > Nilaparvata lugens. Next base: position 74,245,025 of record NC_052504.1, on the reverse strand, counting down.
AAAGTCAGCTATATCTTATGAGATATTCACTTTGTTTCATGAAAAAACTTCTGTAATACATGTACAAATACCGGTAACTAATTATTATAATATTATTACTAATAAGATGTTTGCACTCATAACTTTATTGGGCGAGTATATGTGGAGTAATAATTCACATTATTACTCTCTATTCATTCTATATCTCTACCATTCTATACCTCTATCATTCTATATTCTATACTAATAAGTGTAACTAATATAATATAATCATATTTAACTTGTTCTAAAGCAAAGCAATGTCGTGACAGATACCTTAATGCATATAAGATAATATTCACCCAATAAAAACATCGCACCTCAATGAAATCGTCAGAGCACTCTGAGCTAGAGCGAAATGTTTTTAACTTTTCAAAACATAACATACCAGTATAGCTTACAGAAAACCCTTATCTGTTGCAATGCAAAACGTTAGAAATGTGCCTTTATCGGCGCTCGCTCAGACTGGATTCTTTTTCTTATGATAATTGATCTTACAGATACTGAAACGTACGAACGAATCCGATTTTTTGAAATAGATGTGAGTGGTCACTGCTCACTCTGTATATACGAGTTGGACGTACCGTTGTACATGAACATACATATAAAACAATATGCTCTTTATAAAATAATACCATCTTTCTTATTTTCCATACGATAAACTGTCGCATGCAATGTAAAATTCTGTGTTTAAGCCTGAACTTCTGCATAATATATTTCTATAGATTTCATCATAATATTATGCTCTTCAAAGATCAAAATGTAATGATATTGCGATTTCCAGATTGGAGGAGTTGTGCCTTGTCTATGTGTCACATTATGGAATAGAAAACATTCACCAGGAACTAATCACAAATTCAGATTCAGGCCTAATTGATGAACTTTGCAAGTAAATCATTTTCTATCTAATCAATTTGGGATAGATTGATGATTAAAAATATTTGTTTCTTGGTTTTCTGTTAATTGAGTGAATGCATACTAAAACTAACCAAACTACTTTTTGAAAGTTCTCAAAATCTTGGTGAAATTCCACTACGCTTTGTTCGTCTTACCAAACCCGTATCAGTAAACAATAAAGAAAAAATGAATTGATATATTTACAAATAAGAAGCAAACTATAATTTCCCAATTATAAATAAGTGCTTCAGTTTGTGAAATATTCTCCTATTCCTTCTTATATAGCTCAAATCAATGAGTAAGCAATAAAGAAAAAAAGAATAGATATATTTACAAATAAGAAGCAAACTATAATTTCCCAATTATAAATATGTGCTTTAGTTTGTGAAAGATTCTCCTATTCCTTCTTATATAGCTCAAATCAATGAGATATGTGTAGAAATTCGTGAGATTTTTTAATTTATTTAATTTTCTGATTCCAGCAAGACTGGTGTTTTTGGTTCATGTCAGTCAATTGAAGTTGAGTGCAACTCAAAGCTGTTATAAGATGGAAGTATATCTCATTCGTGTAACAATTAAAATTCAAGTCACTTTTCAAGATATCACTAAAACCCTCCTATGTGCCAAATAAATATGTAGCAAAATATTATTTTATTTTCCGGATTATTATTTTAATTTTTCTTTGTCAAGATCCTTTAGAACAAATTTATTGGTTCATTCTAATAGAAAAACTAATATAATAATGAACTATATAATAACCTAAACTATAATTATAATAATTGTGGTGAATATTGAATAAAGCAAAATTCAGAATCTTTATTTAAGAAACATTCACCCAATTAAAACTAGCCAAACTAGTTTTTGAAAGTTCTAGTTCTACAGTTAGTATCTTTCGAGTGCTTAACAAGAGGTAGGTTCTATAATAAAAAATCAACTTTTCCAAGCTTATTAAATGTTGAGGTAATAGTTCTTTTAGAATTACTAGTACCGTATTCCTTCTTATATAGCTCAAATCAATGAGTAAGCAATAAAGAAAAAATGAATAGATATATTTACAAATAAGAAGCAAACTATAATTTCCCAATTATAAATATGTGCTTTAGTTTGTGAAAGATTCTCCTATTCCTTCTTATATAGCTCAAATCAATGAGATATGTGTAGAAATTCGTGAGATTTTTTAATTTATTTAATTTTCTGATTCCAGCAAGACTGGTGTTTTTGGTTCATGTCAGTCAATTGAAGTTGAGTGCAACTCAAAGCTGTTATAAGATGGAAGTATATCTCATTCGTGTAACAATTAAAATTCAAGTCACTTTTCAAGATATCACTAAAACCCTCCTATGTGCCAAATAAATATGTAGCAAAATATTATTTTATTTTCCGGATTATTATTTTAATTTTTCTTTGTCAAGATCCTTTAGAACAAATTTATTGGTTCATTCTAATAGAAAAACTAATATAATAATGAACTATATAATAACCTAAACTATAATTATAATAATTGTGGTGAATATTGAATAAAGCAAAATTCAGAATCTTTATTTAAGAAACATTCACCCAATTAAAACTAGCCAAACTAGTTTTTGAAAGTTCTAGTTCTACAGTTAGTATCTTTCGAGTGCTTAACAAGAGGTAGGTTCTATAATAAAAAATCAACTTTTCCAAGCTTATTAAATGTTGAGGTAATAGTTCTTTTAGAATTACTAGTACCGTACTCTTTTTTTTATAAAGACAAGACTGGTTTCAGCTGGGGTACGAGTAAAACATAGAACATGGTCAAATCAATTATGGTTTACAGCTAGTGTACTAGAACATAATATTATGATATCTATAGCGATAGTAAGTTACTATCGACAATTCCAGTGCAAACTTTTGAAGTGTATCCGGCTTGACATGGTCAAATGTCTTGACCGAGCTTGGTGGAACTGGGCATTATAGTTTTTAAAGCAACAGGTAACGTCTACCTTTTTAACTTGATAAAAATTGTAAAAAATCACTGATGAATTTCTCTGGGGTCCACTGTCCACATGGTATGAAGCATGTGTCGATGTGTCTCACATGGCTGTGTTGCTATAGTGAGGTCCACGTTATAATGACAGTATTTGATCGACTTTGGTTTTGCTATCCTTGTCTATCATTCAACAAAGCCGGTGATACTATCCTTTTCTAGGTCCACAACGATGCCAATTATATTTTTGCCAGTGTAGAAATATAATTAATTAATGCAGAGAATCGGCATCGCTATTCTCCTATCTTCATCCACTGCCATTATAATGTGTACCTCACTATAGCAGCTATAGTGCCTTGGCCAAAAAATTATTTATTACAATAGTTTCTAATGGTAGTACAAACTAGTCAGTGGCTTGAGGAATGGAATGCACTAGGACAAAGTGTAGCCACAATACAGAGTCTGTCCCAAAAGTAATTTCAATTATTTTTTCTGACGCGACACCAGAGTGCTGCGGCTGTGGGAGACTAATGATTAGGGGGTGGGGGGTGCTTCCGAACAAGGGTGACTGCGAGCCATTCTTTCCGTCCTGCCGGAGAATTTTTATAACCGTTTTCGTGGCGTGTATTAATAATATGGTGCTAAATTAATATATTAATTAATCGTGTTTAAATAATAATATAATGTTAAAATTGTTAAAAAATTATTGAAAATAGCGAAAGATGTATACTTTATTTGTTGAAAATATTCCTGCTTCACAATCCTATTCTTTATCATTAAATCCTCCTGCATCACAAGCCTCTTCTGCATCACCAAATCCTCCTGCATCACAAGCCTCTCCTGCATCACCAAATCCTCCTGCATCACAAGCCTCCCCTGCATCACCAAATCCTCCTGCATCACAAGCCTCTTCTGCATCATCAAATCCTCCTGCATCACAAGCCTCTCCTGCATCACCAAATCCTCCTGCATCACAAGCCTCTCCTGCATCACCAATCCTCCTGCATCACAAGCCTCTCCTGCATCACCAAATCTTCCCTAAATCCTCCTGCATCACAAGCCTCTTCTGCATCACCAATCCTCCTGCATCACAAGCCTCTCCTGCATCACCAAATCCTCCTGCATCACAAGCCTCTCCTGCATCACCAAATCCTCCTGCATCACAAGCCTCTTCTGCATCATCAAATCCTCCTGCATCACAAGCCTCTCCTGCATCACCAAATCCTCCTGCATCACAAGCCTCTCCTGCATCACCAAATCCTCCTGCATCACAAGCCTCTCCTGCATCACCAAATCTTCCCTAAATCCTCCTGCATCACAAGCCTCTTCTGCATCACCAAATCCTCCTGCATCACAAGCCTCTCCTGCATCACCAATCCTCCTGCATCACAAGCCTCTCTGCATCACCAAATCCTCCTGCATCACAAGCCTCTCCTGCATCACCAAATCCTCCTGCATCACAAGCCTCTCCTGCATCACCAAATCCTCCTGCATCACAAGCCTCTCTACATCACCAAATCCTCCTGCATCACAAGCCTCTCCTGCATCACCAATCCTCCTGCATCACAAGCCTCTCCTGCATCACCAAATCCTCCTGCATCACAAGCCTCTTCTGCATCACCAAATCCTCCTGCATCACAAGCCTCTCCTGCATCACCAAATCCTCCTGCATCACAAGCCTCTTCTGCATCATCAATCCTCCTGCATCACAAGCCTCTTCTGCATCATCAAATCCTCCTGCATCACAAGCCTCTCCTGCATCACCAAATCCTCCTGCATCACAAGCCTCTCCTGCATCACCAAATCCTCCTGCATCACAAGCCTCTCCTGCATCACCAAATCCTCCTGCATCACCAGAGTGCTGTGGCTGTGGGAGACTAATGGGGGGGGGGTGCTTCCGAACAAGGGTGACTGCGAGCCATTCTTTCCGTCCTGCCGGAGAATTTTTACAACCGTTTTCGTGGCGTGTCGTATTAATAATATCGTGCTAAATTAATATATTAATTAATCGTGTTTAAATAATAATACAATGTTAAAATTGTTGAAAAATGATTGAAAATAGCGAAATATGTATACTTTATTTGTTGAAAAACATATCCCTGCATCACAAGCCTCTTCTGCATCACCAAATCCTCCTGCATCTGAAGACTTTTGCATCACTTACTCATCCTTCCTCACCTGCGCCTCAAGCTGCCCAAACATTTGCCTTAGAAGATTTCAATGAAAAAACCGCCAAGAGGAGAAGTCTTATAATCAAAAGTATATTACCTCATGGGAGTCCAGAGAGGAGTTCGAGAGATGGCTGTCAAAAAAAGTCTACAGTTACAGTTGAATTGAAGTATGCTTCCTACAAGGTGTGTGACTAGAACCTAGCATGTGACCTAGCAAGTCTGAGCTATTAAGACATTCACAAACATCGAAGCATGTGGCAGCTATGAAGTCACTCAAATCAAATAAAGATTGAGAGAAGTGATTAGTACTCCATTGGAAATAGGAGCAAGAAGAGGAGAGCTCAAATGGGAAGCAATGCTAGCTGAAAAAAAATCTGTCTCTCCTGGCTCTGATTTATACTATAATCCTGCTGGCTGAAAGTATCTACACAGATTCTGAGATAGCATCTTCAATGCGATCAAAGAGGACAAAAGCTACTAGCCTCATAAAATATTTGCTAGCTCCATAACTCAATTCAAAAAAGGGCTCTGTAAGAAACTCAGGAATTGCCAATTCTCCCTGATAATGGACGAGACCACAGATTGTGGCTTAGTTAAATAGTGAGCAATGTGTATTGTTGTGTATTTTGACAAGGGAACTCAAGTAAAGTTCTTGAGAATGGCTGAGTGCGAGAAAGGGGATGCAAACCATTAATTTGTATAATGTATTAAAAAACACATTGGATGAAAATGAAAAAAATATATATATACTACCTTTGAAAAATGTAGTACGGTAGGCTTTTTGTGTAGTGACACTACTAATGTGATGGCTAGTGCACATTCATCAGTTTTAACTAGGCTAAGAGATGAACTCCCACAAATATGCTTAGTGAAATGCTCGAGGCATCAGCTGCACTTGGCCAGCTCCTGGGGCCTGTTTCATGAAACCCCTGTAATACAGGGCATGTATTACAGGACTTAATAAATTAGAATTTACAATCCTGTAAAATTATGTTTCATAAAAATAATTCTACACTTGTAAAATCACCTGTATTACAGTTCCTTTATTTTGTCCTAACGAATCACATTGAACGTTTTGGTGGAGAACTCACATCATCAAATTTCTAACGATGGTTTGGTTGTATTCATGCAGGAAAATAATTTTGTTAATGATAATTAGTCAAGATTATAATAACTACTCAACTTACAAACTTATTATAACAGTTATGTTTATATAAGTAGTGTTGTTAAAAAAATAATTAACAAATGTTAATAATTAAATTAACGACATTAACTCGATATGTTATTTTTGTTTAATAAAAAACATTATGGACGTAAATTTTCTGAATATTTCCAATAACACTTTACTGAGGAAAGCTTGATCTACACCGTTCATTATAATTATTCATAAGTTTCCTGCATCATATTGTATGAAATTCTGTCCTTAAAAATTCTTGGTCTACGAATAATAACATAGTCATCTTCACTAGAACTAGAACTTCATCCATTTTAACACGTTGCCTTTACAACAAAATGTCATTTTTCAAGATTTTACCTACAGTTGTAAAAGTTTTAGGATACCGTAGTCTAAATAATGATAAAATATTCAACAACTTACATCACAAGCCTCCTCTGCATCACCATATCCTCCTACATCACAATCCTCTTCTGCATCACCAAATCCTCCTACATCACAAGCCTCTTCTGCTTCACCAAATCCTCCTACATCACAAGCCTCTTCTGCATCACCAAATTCTCCTGCATCACAAGCCTCTTGTGCATCACCAAATCCTCCTGCATCACAAGCCTCTCCTGCATCACCAAATCCTCCTGCATCACAAGCCTCTTCTGCATCACCAAATCCTCCTGCATCACAAGCCTCTCCTGCATCACCAATCCTCCTGCATCACAAGCCTCTTCTGCATCATCAAATCCTCCTGCATCACAAGCCTCTCCTGCATCACAAATCCTCCTGCATCACAAGCCTCTCCTGCATCACCAAATCCTCCTGCTTCACAAGCCTCTTCTGCATCATCAAATCCTCCTGCATCACAAGCCTCTTCTGCATCACCAAATCTTCCCTAAATCCTCCTGCATCACAAGCCTCTCCTGCATCACCAAATCCTCCTGCATCACAAGCCTCTCCTGCATCACCAAATCTTCCCTAAATCCTCCTGCATCATAAGCCTCTTCTGCATCACCAAATCTTCCCTAAATCCTCCTGCATCATAAGCCTCTCCTGCATCACCAAATCCTCCTGCATCACAAGCCTCTCCTGCATCACCAAATCCTCCTGCATCACAAGCCTCTTCTGCATCATCAAATCCTCCTGCATCACAAGCCTCTTCTGCATCACCAAATCCTCCTGCATCACAAGCCTCTCCTGCATCACCAAATCCTCCTGCATCACAAGCCTCTCCTGCATCACCAAATCTTCCCTAAATCCTCCTGCATCATAAGCCTCTTCTGCATCACCAAATCCTCCTACATCACAAGCCTCTTCTGCATCACCAAATCCTCCTGCATCACAAGCCTCTTCTGAATCACCAAATCCTCCTACATCACAAGCCTCCTCTGCATCACCATATCCTCCTACATCACAATCCTCTTCTGCATCACCAAATCCTCCTACATCACAAGCCTCTTCTGCTTCACCAAATCCTCCTACATCACAAGCCTCTTCTGCATCACCAAATTCTCCTGCATCACAAGCCTCTTGTGCATCACCAAATCCTCCTGCATCACAAGCCTCTCCTGCATCACCAAATCCTCCTGCATCACAAGCCTCTTCTGCATCACCAAATCCTCCTGCATCACAAGCCTCTCCTGCATCACCAAATCCTCCTGCATCACAAGCCTCTTCTGCATCATCAAATCCTCCTGCATCACAAGCCTCTCCTGCATCACCAAATCCTCCTGCATCACAAGCCTCTCCTGCATCACCAAATCCTCCTGCTTCACAAGCCTCTTCTGCATCACCAAATCCTCCTACATCACAATCCTCTTCTGCATCACCAAATCCTCCTGCATCACAAGCCTCTCCTGCATCACCAAATCCTCCTGCATCACAAGCCTCTCCTGCATCACCAAATCTTCCCTAAATCCTCCTGCATCATAAGCCTCTTCTGCATCACCAAATCTTCCCTAAATCCTCCTGCATCATAAGCCTCTCCTGCATCACCAAATCCTCCTGCATCACAAGCCTCTCCTGCATCACCAAATCCTCCTGCATCACAAGCCTCTTCTGCATCATCAAATCCTCCTGCATCACAAGCCTCTTCTGCATCACCAAATCCTCCTGCATCACAAGCCTCTCCTGCATCACCAAATCCTCCTGCATCACAAGCCTCTCCTGCATCACCAAATCTTCCCTAAATCCTCCTGCATCATAAGCCTCTTCTGCATCACCAAATCCTCCTACATCACAAGCCTCTTCTGCATCACCAAATCCTCCTGCATCACAAGCCTCTTCTGCATCACCAAATCCTCCTACATCACAAGCCTCCTCTGCATCACCAAATCCTCCTACATCACAATCCTCTTCTGCATCACCAAATCCTCCTACATCACAAGCCTCTTCTGCTTCACCAAATCCTCCTACATCACAAGCCTCTTCTGCATCACCAAATTCTCCTGCATCACAAGCCTCTTGTGCATCACCAAATCCTCCTGCATCACAAGCCTCTTCTGCATCACCAAATCCTCCTACATCACAAGCCTCTTCTGCATCACCAAATTCCCCTGCATCACAAGTCTCTTGTGCATCACCAAATCCTCCTACATCACAAGCCTCTTCTGCATCACCAAATTCCCCTGCATCACAAGCCTCTTGTGCATCACCAAATCCTCCTACATCACAAGCCTCTTCTGCATCACCAAATTCCCCTGCATCACAAGCCTCTTGTGTATCACCAAATCCTCCTGCATGTCAAGACCTTTGCATCACTTACTCATCCTTCCTCACCTGCGCCTCAAGCTGCTCAAACATTTGCCTTGAAAGATTTCAATGAAAAAACTACTAAGAGGAGAAGTCTTATAAAAAAAAGTATATTACCTCATTGGCGTCCAGAGAGGATTTTGAGCGATGGTTGTGCAAGTCAGAAAAAGTCTACAGTTGAATTGGAGTATGCTTTCTGCATGGTGTGTGACTAGAATCTAGCATTTGGAAAGTCTGAGCTATTAAGACATTCACAAATATTGAAGCATGTGGCAGCTATGAAATCACTCAAATGAAATAAAAATTGAGAGAAGTGATTAGTACTCCATTGGAAATAGGAGCAAGAAGAGAGAGCTCAAATGGGCAGCAATGCTAGCTGAAAAAATCTGTCTCTGCTGGCTCTGATTGATACTATAATCCCGCTGGCTGAAAGTATCTACACAGATTCTGAAATAGCATCTTCAATGCGATCAAAGAGGACAAAAGCTACTAGCCTCATAAAATAGCTTCAGAACTCAATTCAAAAATGGGCTCTGTAAGAAACTCAGGGATTGCCAATTCTCCCTGATAATGGACGAGTCCACAGATTGTGGATTAGTTAATAGTGAGCAATGTGTATTGTTGTGAATTTTGACAAGGGAACTCAAGTAAAGTTCTTGAGAATGGCTGAGTGCGAAAAAGGGGATGCAAACCATTAATTTGTATAATGTATTAAAAAACACATTGGATGAAAATGAAAAAAATTATATACTACCTTTGAAAAATGTAGTAAGGTAGGCTTTTTGTGTAGTGACACTACTAATGTGATGGCTAGTGCACATTTTTAATGTATTGCACATGTAATGCACTGCTAGTGCCAGTTTTAACTATAGGCTGAGAGATGAACTTCCACAAATTTGCTTAGTGAAAGTCTCAAGCCATCAGCTGCACTTGGCCAGCTCCTGGGCTTGTAAAAAGATACCCAAAAAATAATGAAGATATGTTGAGGGAAATCTTTGCACATTTCCATATAAACTACCAGATGCAGGTTGTATTGAGAGAGTTCCAGGAATTCTATAATCTTCAACACCATTAAATAATTGGCATGAGCCAAACAAGGTGGTTGAGCCTAAAAAGTTGTATCGACAGGGTCTTGAAACAGTTTGATGCACTTGTTAGTTATTTTTCACTACAAGTATTCGAAGATCCTTCTACGACTACAGAGAACATTCTGATAGCACTAAAAAATGCAACGACAAAAATGTTACCTGGAGTTTTTGAGTTACGTTGATCAGATGAATGGACATAACACTCTGTTTCAATCAATTGGCTCCACATTACATTTTTTACGATCAAATTTGAGTAACCTGATCAAGAGTTAATTTCACAAAATTTATTATTTTATGCCATGTGAAACAAACTGAAGCTTTACAAATTTATCCTTCCAATTAAGAAAATCAACTTCCCTGCAATCTGATCATTCAAATAAATCAAGAATGGAATTGGCAATAAGACTGTTCCTCTGTGAAGACCAAACTTGTTAGAATTCTTGTATAAGTTTTATTGTTCAAGTTCATAGTTTGCGGTCTATCCTGTAGATAGTTGGTGATCAAATCTTTTGCCGTTTTTTTATTGGGTTCTCTCATTTTATTGGTTATAAGTAGAACTGTATTTTCAATGTTTTTTCTTGTAATATATAATTTTCTACTCACTAATAGCGATATCCACAGTCATAGAACAAGAACTGCTAATAACTATCATTCACCTAATGTTAATTTGGCGATAGCAAAGAAAAATCCATTTTATCAGGGAATAAATTCTTACAATAGGCTCCCAAATGAAATAAAATCTATTAAAACAAATAAAAATGTATTTAAAGCCCAAGTGAAGAAATATTTATTGAATGGTGGCTTCTATTCCATAAAGGATGTAAAATTATAATTTTGAATAGTTATCAAAATCACTAAATGAAAAGATTTTATAGGTCTTCGTCAACAAACTCGAGATTAGATAATAACGGGTATCCAGGCTACAGTTTTGACAGCCAAATGGAAAGGAGAATATTATTGCTATTTATTTAATAATATAAAATAATAAATTTTTGAGGTTAGGTTCTTTGATACTTACTGATCGGCAACCTAAATAATTGATCAAGCCGTATGAATTGAGAATTAGCCAGACACCTGTGGCAAATTTAGTTGCGTACAAGTAGCATTTGCCTAAACTGTGATCATTGGGTTGGTAACAAGCATGGCATGTTAATGTGAAAGGAAAAACATTTTAAAAAATACAAAAATATTTATTATGTCATACGAGCATGGACAAAATGTGTAAAATAAATAAAAATATTAAGGAAGTGTGGTATATCCTACTCGGCGCATGAATACATTTGTAATTTTAGAATAAGCCAATCAAAATAGTTACAGTAACTGACCGGCGGTAAAAGCGAGTTAATTCAAAAATATACATTATTTATTATGTAAATGATAAGAATTTGTAAACTATACAGTACCCAGTTTATGTAATAGATAAGAAATGAATATTTAAAAATTATAATATTTGTTCTTCATGTGGTAACCTAGCAGATTAGCAAGGACTATATTAAATCATATTATTGCATAGTAGTGAGGCTAGGGACAGCTCCAATCAGAGTGAATATTCAAGTGATATGCAAATTCAAAAATACGGAAGTATGGTCGTGGAAAGAATAGGGGTAGATCTGAGCCCACTTGCTTGTCAGAGGTCATCGGGAACAGCCACCAATTTATAGAGCACAAGATCCCTTTTTAAATATTTGTACATTTTTAAAAATCTAAGTTTGGATTTAAAAAGTTTGGGTGGCATTAGTGGCGGTACCGCATCATCTAGTATGATAATCAGAGCCCTTATATCTATCTATCTCTACTGCATCTATATTTGTGGAGTACACCAAATCAGTCACAAGAACTGTGAACTGTTAAAGCGGCCGATGTCTGCAGCCAGCGAAAGCAGAGAATTGTTTGAGCTCCTGGGAGAGCTGGTAAGAAATTGGTACTATTATTTTTCCAGGAATCACAAAAAGTATTATACATCATCCAAATCTTTGCTCTACCGACTGCGGCCAAGCAGGGCACACGTTATAGAGAAAATAACATTACAAGGAATACATGGATAATTAGTGGATACATTTCAAAAATATTGGGCACTTATCAATATTAATAGCTGTGGTTGATAACTTATTCTACTTTTGTGTCTTGCACTTTGTGACATTGATCATTTTAATGTATTTCATTTGTTTCTATAATTGACGTTTGCCATATCTGTAATTGTACAGCTTTTTATGCAATAAAAATATTTATTCATTCATTTTATATAATGTTCCTCAGCGTTTTCAATGCAATGTGGTAAAAAAGAACTTTTCTAAATAATTTGTGCAATCAGTATTACATTTTTTTTTGTTATCAATTATAATGATTGATCTATGTATAGGCTTATGAGCAATTGCAGTAGAATCTATAATCACGAATATCTATCACATTTCAGTATAATATTATTCATGGTGATCAAATTTATGTCAGTAGATACCTACCTACATTATACAAAGAGTAGTGGTAGTTATGTTAAACTAGACTAGAGATCATAATAATCAAGTTTACTATAATTTTTATTTTACAATCAATTTTCTCATTATCATACAAACTTTTAGAATATTGTCACTTTCATTGTAATATGCAACATCTGTTTGGTTTAATCAATCCTTTTTGATGTGTAGTAGCTTGAAAACACTTGGTGCCGGTTGCACAAAAGCCAGTTAAATTTTAACCGTGGTTAATTCCACAAGAACCAATCAGAGAAGCCGTCTTATCAAAATGGCCTTCTCTGATTGGTTCTCGTGAAATTAATCACGGATAAAATTTAACCGGCTCTTGTGCAACTGGGCCTTTGCATCACTATTATAGACTACTCCTTTTCCTCATGAAAATATTTATTAAAATACTACTAAGCAAGAAGAATTTTTTGTTTCAACCCCTATAAATATAAACTAATAATGTTGACAAATTATCAAAATTAAATGAGTTTTATTTTTAAAATTCAATATGATACCTGATTGTGGATATGGTTTGTAAACTGCAAAATATTGCACTAAAGTATTTTTTATTGTACAAAGTCTTATTCACATGTCTTTACATGTCTCTACATTTACATGTAGTTACAATAAACATTATTTCATTTGTTTTGCTAATATCATATATTCAATTATTTCTTTTATCTACATGTCTATAGTCATAATAAACATTATTTGATTTTGTTGAAATGTTGTCAATTCATTGCTTATCAATGTTTGTTTCCATTACGAACTGCTTGTTAATCACTTTTGAACAACCAAATTACGACAGAGCAGTCGTATTTATAAATAAAAGCTATTAGCTTCTAGTCACATTTGTTGAGCACTTTCGGACACTTGGCCCTTCATCTTCATCTGAGGCCATTCACTTGAGTGTAATATCTTCACTTTACATAACAACAATAGGCCAATCTACAGGGGAATTTGGAGGGAATGTTTGGAGCACAATATTAGACTTTGCAACTTTGTTTGGACTACTTAGAAGGTAAATATATCAAAAGTCCTCATCCCTACCCCTTGTGCTTAAGGGCCGAGAGTGGTTTAAGAGAGCGTTTTTTCATTTCTGGCTTACACGCATATATCATAAAATTGCATTTCAGCGATATGACTTACTAAGAAAAAATGAAGCTAGATGAATTTCCAAAAAGTTTTGTTCAGTAGAGTTTTGTGATATTTTCTTCAGTTTTCGAGATATTCACTCTTAAAAGTGTAAAATCTTTAAAAAGCTGCTATAACAATTGATGGGAAGTATAAAATGGTGAAAAAATACATCAAATTGAAGAGAATTGAATGCTCTATACATCCCAACGTTCAATACTCAATTTTTCGATGCATTGTTGTTGAGTATAAGCCCTGAAAGTTGAAAAAGTTGGAAGAAAAACGGTCTTTTCAAAGATTTTAGACTTTAAAAGTGAATATCTCGAAAACTAAAGAAGATATCACAAAACTTGTAAGAAATTTATCTACCTTCATTTTTGCTCAGTAAGACATGTCGCTGAAATGCATTGTTTCCAAGATACATGCGTGTAAGCCAGCAATGAAAAAACGCAACTCTTAAAACACTCTCATCCCTCAAGAACAAGGGGTAGGGATGAGGACTTTTGATATGTTTACCTTCTAAGTAGTCCAAACAAAGCTGCGAAGTCAAATATTCTGGTCCAAATTCCCCTGTCAATTGATCTATTGTTGTTAAACTGAAAATATTACACTCAACACTATAACGGCTGCAGCAATTGTAGGGAGATGCGTAAAATAATGAAATTGAAAAGAATACGATGCCCTATGAGCTCATGATTAGCACGGATTTTTTCAATCAATCGGTAAAAAGTTATAAGGCCAAGAAGATGAAAAATCTGAGCCGGATGGGTTTTTCTTAAAAATGTGACACCTTCGAGAGCTCATATACCTACAAAACTATGAGAGATATGGAAAAATGTTACAGATAAAACTTGTAGCCTAATTTGTAAGCTTTAATTTTGTATTTGACATACTTTTCCAAAAGACTCATATTGCTCAAAGCATTATGCAAAAAAAAACAAAAATATTGTACTTTCAAACCACCCCCACACCCCCTTAGAACAGGGGGTAGGAGTGAGTACTTTTGATATGTTTACCTTCTTACTATACTAAACAGAGCTGCAGGGCCGAAAATTGTGTTCCAAACTTTTCCTCTCTATACCTTTTTATGAGCATTCATTGACTGGACTAAGAAGTTTTATGATTTCTAATTTCATATTTGGATTCATCTTTTCAAAGTTTGAAATAAAAAAATTCAAGTTCAAAAATTTTCATGTTTAGACCTAAACCTTAAAGTTTTTAAAAGCTTCTAAAAACCTTTGCCTGTCCCTTTGTGAGCAAAAAATTATTATCTTATTATTTATCCTACTATGGTAATACAAAGCTATATTAAAAATCTGGTGTGGTACACTCACACAACTTTCCTTGCTCATATTTGAAACTACGATCAGACTTTTGTACATGTGTATATATAATTGTTTTCAGAGTACTTTTTCCTTTGTGCAAATTGTAAAATTCGATTATTTTTTTTTAGTCGTCATTTTTTTAAAGTCGTCAAAACAGCTGTTCTACAGATGAAATATCTCAACTATGTGTTCTTTTTATGAACTGCTCTACCTACCTACATCATGCACGAGAAGGAGGTTACAAAGTCCATTTCTCAAGGATGGGGTGGACCCCCCATTAGTTTCCCAGAAAGGAGACTCATGCCAGTTAATAGAGCTGATAAATAACTATACAGAGTATGGATTTGAAAAAAATCGGTCAAGTTATTTTGAGAAAATCGTGAAAAACATGTTTTTTTTAGTAATTATCCGCCATTTTTCTCAAGTACCTATATTACGGAGCTCCTGCAATTTTCTCAGGAATAAGACTCATGTTAGTTGATAGGGCTTATAAATAGCTATCCATGGTACGAATTTAAAGAAAATCGTTAGAGCCGTTTTCGAGAAAACCCTGAATAAAATGGTTTTTTTAGTGATTATCCGCCATTTTTCACAAGAATATTATGGAGCTCCTGCAATTTTCCCAGAAATGAGACTCATATGTCAGTTGATAGGGCTTATAAATAGCTATCCATGGTATAAATTTGAAGAAAATCGTTAGAGCCGTTTTCGAGAAAACCGTGAAAAACATGGTTTTTTAGCATTATCCGCCATTTCTTCCGCCTTCTTGAATTGAATTTCTTATTGTCGGGTCCTCATGGTATAAGGACCTCAAGTTTGAAATCCCAAATCAATCGGTTAATTAGGAATAGAGTTATCATGTTCACAGACATACACACACACACACACACACAGACCAACACCCAAAAATCATGTTTTTGGACTCAGGGGACCTTGAAACGTATAGAAAACTTGAAATTAGGGTACCTCAATTTTTTTTGGAAAGCAATACTTTCCTTACCTATGGTAGTAGGGCAAGGAAAGTAAAAACAGCCATAACTCCTTTGTTTTCGGGTATTTTCGAAAATGCTTTGAAGAATTTGGGGTCGTTGAATCCAAATCTATTCCTCTATCTCCTTTATTGGACGATTTAGACTTTGGTGGAGAATATTAATAACGCGGGACTCGCGTTGCTCAAAAAAGGTGTGTAGTGATTTTGCTCCGAGCCGTTCAAGGACACAAGTCAAATCCGCAGGCCGCCACAGGCGAAATCTGTAAGTGTGTAGGGCCCTTAAGGCTTTATTTGCCTATGTCATCTTGAGAAGGCCTAACTTGGATTTCATCACATAAATTTACATGTATATTATCACATATATTATTTTTTTAACTAGTGGCAAGGTTAGTCAACCCTTCGTTGACTAGATTAATAGATAAGCTCTGTATGTAATGTATGCTCTCATGAAATATTTCATGAAAATAAAAATTCAATCACGCAGAATCGATTGATTTTGTTGCGTTCAGATAGGGTATGCTTAGAAAAGCACCGCTTCAGATCTAGATGGCTTTGCTCTAGCAGGGTACTCCCTTTTTCTGTCACATGATTATTGATCAGCTGATCCTGATGCTGATGGCAATTGTATAGTCAAGCTTGAACGTCTCTTATTGTGTAAATAAAATTATTTAAAAAGTTTAAATTGTAATCAGTTTTGTAAAATAATTCTTGTAAATAAAATGTTGCCGTTACTATTTCTTCTTGGTATGTGCGGGGCTGGTAAGTATTAATTACAATAATGTACTCATTTAAATTAACAGTTTGTTGTAGGTTAGTTATAGTGTAGACTATATTCTTTATTACTAGCTAATAACTTAAAAAAACAACACATTTGATTTTTTTATTTGTATCTCTTAATTATTATTTTATTCTGTAGTGCTAAATCGATTCATGGCCACTAGGTTTGGATTCTGAACAAAAAAGTACATAATGTAGGTACTGTCTTACTCATAGAGTACATTATGGACTTTTCTTGGAAATATTATGTGAATTTCAAATTCAAAGTATGAAACAAAACGGAGCTAAAGTTCAATTGTTGAATTGAAGTTTTCTTGACTTGAAAGAGTTCCTTCAGGAGAAGTTAAGATGGCTGACGAGAGTGTTGAATCGAATTGTGGTGTCTGTTTTAAAACTGTAAAAGAAAATGAAAATGCATTGAATTGTGAGGGTTTTTGCTCAAATTGGTATCACATAAAGTGCGTTAATATAGTGGTAGCTGAATATCGTAAAATAAGTGATCTCGGTGAAAAGACTGTGTGGTATTGTGTAGAGTGCAAAGACAAGGTAAGAAATATCATATCTAAGCATGCAAACCCGGTGACTGTGAATGATGGAAATTCCCATATGAACTCCAAAAGTGACGAAAACTTTATTTTAAGTGAACTTATTGACGAAATGAATAAGATTAATGTAAATTTTGCCCAGTTAAATAAGCGAGTTACACAAATTGAATCATCTCAAAGTGAGGTTAAGTGCAAACTTGCTTGTGACAAAATGACCAAAGTAAATAGTGTTCAGGACCAAATTTCAAAAATGGAAAGCACTATTATTTCAAATTTCTATGTAAAAAACCCAGAAATTTTACATCATGACAAAGATCTAATAATTTCTAGTGAAATTACTAGGCCTACTATACAGACTACGACATGCAATGACAACACAAAAGTAGATTGTGATCAACATGCATTTGATCCAAATATAAATGCAACTCAGGACAAATCAAGAAATGAATTTGATGCTTTATTGACAAATACAGCTTTATTGGCTGAGCAAAAAAATTCTGAGGTTTTTTCTAGTAGGATGGACTTATGTGACCAAATAGGTGAGAGTGAAATTTTTGAAGATTCAAATTGGAAGCAAGTGACTAAAATAAAAAAGAAAACCGGGAAAAATAATTCATTAAGCACCCAGAAAAATTCACATACCCCAGTAGAAAGAAATGAAAGACACAAATTAAATTATGCCCAGGCTGCAAAATCAAACAAAATCAAGACAAATACACATTCAAATAAAAAAGTTATAGTAGGATCAAAGGACCTGAATGAAAATACAGGGCCCACAGCTATGCTTGTAGGAGAAAAAAAGGCATGGTTCCATTTAGGGAAGATTAAAAAAGGAACAACAGAGGTAAATGTCAGAAATTTCATGTCCTCATCTTTTCCAGGTCTGAATTTCATTGTTGAAGGCTTGGAGAGTAAAAGTGATATTTACTGTAGTTTCAAGGTGGGAGTTGAATTTGAAAAAATGGAAGAAATCATGGATAGTTCAAAATGGCCAAGATTTGTCACCCTGAGGCGTTTTTTATTCAAACGCTTCCAGGGGGGAGCCCTAAAGTAGATCCCAAAAATCAGGGGGAAGTTCGGGGTAAACTGGACATGGAGCAAAAAATAATATTTCTGAATGTTCAGTGCCTCAGAACAAAAATGGATGTCCTTGAATTTTTCATAGAGGACATTGAACCTAGCATCCTGTGTGTGTCTGAGCACTGGCTGAGAAAAGAGGAAGCTGAGTACTATAGCAATGTGGGGGAACTTGATTTGGCATGCATCTACTCAAGGTGCTTTCATAGAAATGGTGGTGCAGCAATTTTCTTAAAGAAATCCGTCAAGTTTGAGCAGATAGATGTTCAAGATTACTGTGAGGAACTCACAATGGAGCTTGTAGCAGTTAGACTGTCAGAAAATTCCATCATTGTGGTCTCCATTTATCGGTCTCCAGATGGCGATTTTGAGCAGTTCATAGGGCGTCTGGATGATCTGCTGAATGTTTTGACAGGGCAGCATGGTTCAAGAGTGATGATTGGGGGAGATTTTAACATTCATCTGGAGGTTCCATCTAGAGAGAGAAATGATTTCTCTAACCTGCTACGAGGACATGGACTTTTTGTTGCTAATCACCTTCCAACAAGAGAAACTGCATGCTTGGACACAGTAGCCACAGACTTGGAATCATGGGAGTATAGAGTTGAAGTCATTGACCCCATGGTATCCGATCACTGTGCAGTTGTTTTGACTATGAAACAAGATACTGGAGATGAGCCCCCACAAACCTGGCACTCAAATTACAGTTTCAGCAGCAGAAGTGTTAGAGATGAACTTATACCTTGTTTCTGCAGCAGGTTGAGCGAGATAAATTGGAATGAGGTTATCAGACTGGTCAAGCCTGAATATGCATTTGATATGCTTATTGCTGGGTACATGAACATTTTTGACTTGGTTTTTCCAAAGGTGATAAGAAAGGTGCCAAGGTGTACAAGCAGGGTTCCATCACACTCAAAGGATAGATCTTGGTTCACTGAAGATCTTGCCAGACAGAAGAACTTGGTGATACTCCTACATCACTTGTACAAATCAGCAGTGTCCCCAGAGGAGAAAATGGAAAAGCATAGGCTCTATGTGGGACAAAACAAAATCTTCAGAGAAATGGTTAGGCAGGCAAAGAAAGTATACACTGCTAATACCATTGAATCGGCTCCAAATAGCTGTAAAGCAGCGTGGGAGGCCATAAACAAACATCGCCCCAAAAAGCCCAAAGTTAAATCAAACATCAGTCCAGACAATTTCAATGATTACTTTGTGAATGCTATTGAGGATGTTTTGAAGAATCTAGATGAAGCTGACATGGACCCTGTGGAGAATGTTACAAATACAGCTCATAAGATGGATGTATGGAGAAGTATCAATGCGGATAGAGTCAGAAACATTGTCAGTGGCTTGAAAAACTCCAAAACACAGGATATATTTGGCCTATCCACTTCTGTCTTGAAAGAGACCATTGAACATGTAGCAGAACCAATGGCTACAGCAGTTAACCACTGTTTGAGGTTGGGAGTATTCCCAGACACACTGAAGCTGGCAAGAACACTACCAATTCACAAGAAGGGAAATACAGAGATTCCATCCAATTTCAGGCCTATTTCAATAGTGCCAATAATGTCAAAAGTGATTGAAACTGAGATGAAGCTGCAACTTACCAACTTTCAACGACACCACACTGATAGCTAGAGGACGAACAACAGAGGAGGCAGCAGAAAGGTCAGTGGAACAACTAAATGCAGCAAAGTCCTGGTTTACTGCAAACAGGATGAAGTTAAATGAGGAGAAAACTAACCTTCTGGTATGTTCCCTCAAGAGGACTGCAGTGGAGTCTGATCCTGTGAAGCTGCTGGGTTTTTGGGTTGACAACAAGTTGAGGTGGAGTCAACATGTGGCTGAGGTCTGCAAAAGACTTTCCAGGGTTATATTCCTTATAAGAAAACTGAGACACATTGTCTCCAGGGATTACCTGGTCTCAGCTTATCACTCCCTTTTTCATAGTCACATCTTGTATGGAATCCTCCTGTGGGGACACGCGCCTTATTGCCATGATGTGCTGCTCCTGCAGAAGAAAGCAATCAGGGCCATTACTTTTGCGGACTACAGGGAGCATTGCAGGCCACTCTTCAAGGAATTGAAGATACTCACCATCCACAGCCAATACATCCTGTCCTCCTTGATGTATGTCAGAGACAACCTGCAGCAGCTGTCAACAAGAAATCAGATACACAGCTACAATACACGCCATGCAACTGACCTGGATGTTCCCCGATGTCGGTTGGCTGCTACTCAGAGAGGCTTCCCATCAGCTGCCTTGGGCTTCTACAATGGACTCCCAACTGAAGTAAAAAGTGCATCACGTGCAAGATTCAGCGCTCTCGTCAGGCAAAAGTTGATTGATAGAGCAATTTACTCGTTGGCAGAATTAGCTAATGAGCCTTTATTTTAATGACCAGTCTGTCTGGTAAACCCGGTCAAGGACGACGACAACAAGTATCAAGTATCAAGTATCAAGTATCAAGTAAGAGTGATTTCTGCAAAGTAAACGACTTTAGCAAACTTGAATTCTTAATCATAATGATGCTATTTCATAATCTCAAATGTCAATACAAAATAAAAAATGGGTAATCTAAATATATTAATCAAATTAATTTTAGAGTTTCCTTCGTCATATTAAATATACATTAAGTGCCACCTGTTTTTATATATTTTTTTATTTTTAGGTTAGATTGTACATTTAAGTTGAATGCAGAAGTCAAACATATTCAACATCTTCTTAAGTCAAATAAACTTGAAGATTCAAGTTTTGAATCTACAAAATTTAAAGAAAGGTTTTACAAGGGTATTCCTTGAATTCAATAGCATTTCATTAATGTAAATCCTACTTTAGCGACGACTCGAGACGCGCGGCTAGAGCTGCCGCGGTTTGAGCTCATACTCTACAAATTCATTAGATACAATGATTCGTTAGATAAATGGAGTCGCAAAAGCAATAACCAAAACCTCTAGTTCATCTGCCACCATAACGTTCATACACCATAAAAATCCAATGAATCATCGAATCCAATGAATTTGTAGGTTATGTGTTCTTGCCGCGGTGGCTCGACTCGTTGCTAAGAAATTGCATTTCCTTAATAATCATTCTTTCATTAATTTTGATTACAAAAGTTATCAAGTACCCTAAAAATCTATGTTTCCATTTGGGACCAGTGGGCTCCAAAGGAATGGTGAAGTTATAGAATAAATTTCTCTCAATCATGATTGAAGAGTAGGTGTAAAAGCACGCGTATACTCATGTTATAGTTGAATGTTGAGTTAATTATTCACAAAATTGTCATACAATGAAGATAATCGGAATTGTGACAATTTAGTTAATATAATAGGCTAGGCTATATCATTTTTGATAGATACATCCCAAACCCTATTCAATTTCAAATAATTACAACCTGCAACAGAAAAAAATATATATACTTATATAACAGATAGAAAAAATTATAAAAGAGATATACCCACACCATCCCATCCCTGCCCACTGATAATATTTGGGAAGATTCTACAGTATTTCAAATTATTATGGTTGAAATTTATATAACTAGCTTCTGCAATCGACGAAGACATACATTGAGAATGTATAGGAATAAGGATGAGGAATTTTCACATGATTAGAAAAAATATATAGCACTCCTCTATTTGATAAAATGACACAGCAAAACTAATGAAATTTAAAGTATCCTGTACTCATGAAAAACTAAGAAAAAAGCTCTGAAATGTTGCGAATGTCCGCATTGATGCAAACACAAAATGTTTGAATTGTTAAATCCATCTTATTCATATTACAACATAAATAAAAGTCATTACTTGGGGTCAGTGGGCACGAATGGGCATTTGAATAATCAACCTGGCCGCACTTTACTTTGAGCGTACGTGTACTAGTGATCACTTTAAAAATATTGAAATAATAATAGCATCGAATTCCAGTTTATTTTATTTCAGTTTTAGTAATTATATAATCAATTATTAGGTAATTATTTGCTAGTCAGTTAACAAGTTCAGTTAGTAATTATTCAGTTGTTCCAGTTTTATCTTCAGTGTATTATTTCCAGCTTATTTTCGATAGTATTGATACTGAAATTTGTTACTATTAGACGACAGTACTGGTGAACTCAAAGTAAAGTGTCTCTGAACAAAGGTTACAAATAGCAGAGGAACAAGAAACAGTACGCTCTGCTCCCTTTACATACTACAAACAAAATATTCTATTCTACTTTTATTCCTTTTATACCCAACATAGCCTACTGCTTAATCTAAATTCATAAAATTATTTTACATCTTTTCCAAATATGATGAGTTTTTTAGACCAGATTCCATATCATCTGACCGAAAAGAAATCTGAACTCAAGCTGACCTAAAATTCACTATTAACTGGATTGAAACTATTTGATTACTCATCATTTGTCATAACTCTTGTTTTCTCCTTGTTTTCATTTCATTTATTCATTTCATTTATTCAACTCAAAACAAAACAGATACAAAAATAATCATATACACTTTGTGATATATTATCCCTCTAGCTACAAGCTATTTGAGGGATTAAAAAAAATTAAATTTAATCAATAAATATCAATAGTTCTTATTGATTTCTTATTATTATTATTTTTCCACAATAGAGTCCAAGTAGAATGTTCAGTCAACTTTTCATATCGATGTACACATAAATATCGATTTTCACTATTATTTATTTTCCATTTCAATTTGCATCACAGGAAGATATTAGACCACTCTATGTAACCATTTATTCATAGCAATCAATTAACCGAATAACTATTCATTCACTGCTCCTCTAGATCTAGAATGCATTGCATTTTTTTCACAACGTCCTAACCTCCAAAGTAACCTTAAACTTTATTATTAAATTTATTAATAACTAAGTACAATGTTAAACTTATCCTCTATATACATTTTTCAACTGTACCAAATATTTTCATTAAAAAAGAGACTAAGATATTTTTATTTTAAATTAAATATGTTCTTCTTCAACTTGCTTTTGTACTATTTCAATAAATTTTATAACCTAGACAGCTTCATTGATCCTTTCATAGCCCATTATTTTCCTTGACTCCTCTTTGTTAATTTGTTTACAACTTCAATTCCACTAACCAATAACACAACTAATAAACTGGATCTATGTTTGGTGGCCAAAACATTTACGTTTCATTCAGACTAATAAAACCATCAGTTAATAGTTATTTGTGCATCTAGGGACTAAAGTGCAACTTTTTCTCCCTGAGGGAAACTGTTGTCGCCCGATGGCGTAGCCGAGGGTGACAATTTCCCTGAGGGAGAATAAGTACTTTAGTCCCGTGATGCACACAACATTTTTCCTCCACCTACACCAATACCTATAACAATGAATAATTTTACTACATCTTCAGACAATATGCGAGACAATATGGTAACAGTGACTGGGCTGCTATAGTGAGCAGAGGTGCAACGAAGCACAACGCGCTAATTATTATTCATTGTTATGGGCAATTATCATTCTTCAATCGCGGCGTTGTCGGACTTCTTCCCATGTTAATCTTATGGGTTTATTTTTACTCCCTTGGGAGTAAAAGTGATCACTTTTCCCGCTGGGAATTATTTTTAGTCCCATGGGAGGAAAAGTAGTACTTTAGTATTCGATTCCAGGGTGTAAAATGAGACTTTTGATAGTAGGTGGAGGAAAATATAACTTCAGGTAAGAAGTTCATACTGTATAATTATTTTATAACCTTCTTTGGCATCTCGATGAATGTATTCTAATTTTACTTTTAATCATTCATCCTCATATAGTATAATTTTAACTTTGTTTGAACATCACGTTTTCTATCTAATATTCTTAATTCTAGAGGTAATGCATTCAGAAGACATGGTATTCTGCATTCAGGGGCTCTTTTCCCATATGCGTTATTAAATCTTTGGGCTCTGTAGTTTCTATGTCTTAATCTATATTCAATTTCATTTATTTCTCTGTATTTATCATTAAAATAATTACGAGATAAGTCGGTAAACTTAGCAAGAGCCTCGAATGTCATAATTCCCAGAAGCTGTCTTTCAATACCATTAAATAGGGTTCTTATTATTCTTTTTGTGGTATTTTGCAACGGCAGTTTTAAATATGTTGGTGCCAAATAGTAAATTGTGATCCCATAGAACAGTGTACTTTGTATCATTGAGTAATATATAATTCTTTTAGTAGTAATAGGAAAATAATAACATATTTTTGAACATTTATACAGTGCTGCTCTCATGATATTTGTCAGCCATTTATTATGTGATTTAAACCTCATATCTGCATCAAATGTTATTCCTAAATGTTTGATACTTTTATTGAACTCTAGATCCTGACAGTTACATCTATTCATGAGTTGGTTTCTCAGACAGACAGGTTTATGACACTTTAACCTAGTTAATTGATTTTCATTTATATTAATTCTTTGGTTTCTAAATAATATCACTTTAGTTTTATGAGAGTTAATTTTTATATGATTATTGTAAAAGTACTTAACTGTTAGATCAATATCTTCTTGCATATCTCTTAATCCACTCTCCAGTTCCTTATGTACTAAATATAATACATTATCATCTGCATATTGTAAAACCTTACTTCTAAACTGTAAACTGGCAAAATCATTGACATATATATTAAATAGGATCGGTGATAAAATACTTCCTTGAATTAATCCACAGTTCTGTTCATAACTATTACTTACATAACCACCTATACCAACATGCAGTACTCTATCTTTGAAATAATTCTCAAACAGTCTTAACAGTTTACCTCCAACACCCATCCCACTCAATTTTAAAAGCATGACTTCATAATTCACAAGGTCGTATGCTTTTGTTAAGTCAGTTGTTACCGAAATTACAAATTTGTTGCTATTTAGTGCCCTATTGATATCACCAGTCATATTTTCCAAAAGATCAATAGTTGACTTTCCTGGAATGAATCCATACTGATTCTCATTAATTATACTGAATCTTGACAGATATCCTTGCAACTGTATACCTATGATGTGCACGAGAATTTTCATAATAACTGAAATAGAACCCACTGGTCTATAACATCCTAAATCCTTCTTTGACCCCTTCTTAAAAATTGGCCTAAGATAAGTTATTTTCATTTTCGGTGGTATATTCCCTGTTTCTATAATTCTATTGATCAGGTGCAACAGTATCAATCTCAAATGAAATATATTATTTATTAAATCTTTTGCTCTAATTTTATCTGGACCTGGAGATGAATTCTTATTTAATTTCAAAATAGCCATATATAGCAATTCTAAATTAATTTTCCTGAAATGCATACTTAGTCTATCGCCTATAGAGAAATTTGCTTGTTTGAAACTTTGAGACAAGTCAAAGTGTTGTCCTTTCATATCATCCTTAATCTCTTCTATTTCTTCTTTAAACTTATTTCTAAATTTTTCTATTAGTTCATGAATGTGATTTTCTTCCGTTACTTTAAAATTATTTTTAATTGATTCTAATATTGTCGGCCTGCGTTTTTTATTGATGAATTGGTTGATAGTTTCCCATGTTTTTTCGTATCACTGTAGTTAGCAGAAAACAACCTATTATAATACTCTTTTTTTCCTATTCTTATTTGATTTGTCAGGTTATTTCTGATTCTCTTGAATTGTTCCCTTAGCTCTAAATTATATTTATCTCTTTTTAATCTTTGCCATGTAATATTTTTTTCATTAATTAATTGCCTAATGTTATTATTGATCCAAGGATTTCTTTCTTGTTTCCTATCAATCTTAACCCTTATTTTGCTTTCATTATAGATGTCCCCAAACTTCTTTATGATTTCATTATATATATCCGATGGATCTCTGAGATCTAGTAATGGCCACCAGTTAGCTCCCTGAATCAATTCATTAACCCTTTTTGTGTTTGTAATATGCCTATATTCTTCCTCTATTTTTCTATGTGGATTTTCATTTATACTAATTTTTACCCCAGTCCAATAATGATCCGCTATTTTACTTTGAACTACAAAAGAGGTATAAGAGCAATCATTATGTAATTTTACGTTTATGTGGTCCAAACAGGTAGATACTAATATATCATTGTAAATTTCCTCTCTGGTAGGTCCTTGTATACTATTATATAGGCCATTGGAGTATAGAACACTGAGATAGTTATCTGCACCATATCTTTCATTCATATAACATAAATTAATATCTCCTATCATTATGATATTTTTCTCATTCTTTATCTGATCTATGGTTAAGAATTTTTCTAGTTCTTCATTGAACAAATTAACATTCTGATTTGGAGGTCTGTAAAAAGATGCTATGACTGTAGACTTTCTTTCGGTGGTAATTTTTACACATAAAATCTCCGCAGACTCAAAATTATACTCTATTTCTTCTATATTCCATTTCTCTCTGTAGAATATTCCTAGCCCACCACCTCTGCCTTCCTGTCTACATTTGAAAATACTACCATATCCCGGCATACCATACAAGCTAATTTCTTGTGAATTTAAGTTGACTTCACTTAAGATTATGACGTCTATGCCCTTGATTACATCCTGTAATTCTAGATCTATTGTATCACAATATTTTCTGAGTGATCGTACGTTAGTACCTATGCATACCAATTCATCGACCGATCTATCCATCTGGTTCAAGAAACGTTTTGAATCATTCCAATTCTGAAACGTTATAAAATTATGATTAATATTCATATCTTCTTCGTCTAACTGTAACATTTTACCATTTTGCGAGATCTGTATCTATAGATTACACGTATATTTTATGTTCCTTATTATTAGTTTTTTATTAATTTATAAGTAGCCTATTTGCTTTATTAATTGTTATTTAATTGTAATTGATTGGACAAGTTATTTTATTACTAACTTGTATAAATTGAAAGATAATGACAATTTGAAAATGAGATAAAAAAATAATAGATACGAGAAACAAAATTGAATTTGACACCGGACTGTCATGTCAAGATAAAATAACTCCAATCTTGCGTTATAATATGAAGTTTATAAAAATTCCAATATACCTCTGAATAAGTCTGATCTATGAATTCGTGAGTTGAGAAATAAATCCTTTCAATTATCGATAAGGTGTTTCCCCTCTATGAAAAAAAAACTAAAAACTAAAATATTTATCCTTATAAATATCAATAAACAATAATGAGTAGCAACTTTATACACATTTAAACGGCTCAAATGCTCAATTAAAGAGCAGGAAAGCATAAATCTGCCTCATTTTTTATGACAAAAATTTTTCCGTTAGCATCTTTTCTAATTTTTACTCTGCCCACCTGGTCAACCCATGCATCCTTTATTTTCTGCTCTCTCTTCAGCCGACAAGCCAAGCCTAGTAGTTTTCTTCTCCCCGATGTGAGGCTGCGGTTTATGAACACCGGCCCCTTGCCACTGAAACCTCCAATGTGATGTCTTTCCAGCGTACCCCTTTTCCTTCTCATCTCCATCATTTGATCAGCATGCTGGCTTCTAACAAATTTGACGATGATGCTGGGGGGCGGCTGCTTCGTACCTGGTTTCCCTTTGAATGGCTGTAGTCGTGTTCTGTGTAATAAACGATGTTCTGTGTTTATAGAGAGTATAACATTTACAGAAAATATAATTTATATTAGAAGCCTTCCAATAAAAGCGTATACTCATTTATAATGTATCCTTATCTTCCACAGCGTTTGCAGAAGGTGAGATAGTGATCCTCCAATCACCGTCATCGATTGAGTTTCAACGAAAGGAGCAACTGCCTGTTAGTTTGATTCCAGAGGTATATTCAGCTGCTCTAGGATTTTCCATCTCCCAAGTAAGTTTTCAGAATACATTCCAATGTTTGTTGAACCACTATTATCAAACATCAATCAAAGAGATTGAACTCTTTCAAAATGAATGTCAGTTTTTATATTAGACTGAGATAATCTTACGATGAGATTTGTTTCCATTTTGAATACTTTTCTTACAACATTTGAAACTATTACTGTATATACATGAATATATAAGTTAATTGATGCTTTCCTCTTTTCACAGAGCAGTGATTGGAAAGGCATGAAAATAAACGATCCTTTCGATTATGCGAAAGCAGTGGTGAGTGTGACAATCCCAGGCTTGTCGCACATTGACATGGCGCAGGGTCACAGCTACCCTCTGGACACCGACTCGCCTCTCGAGGAGATCTGGTCGCAAATGGAATGGCGGGTCATGGAGAGGTTCTCCTACACTGGCAACAAATCGCTTGTCCACATCAATCTCGATGAGGGAAAAGAAGCCGTTAGTATCACTTGTTTCGGTCAATTCATCTCACATATAAGGTTATGCAAAGGCTAAAAAAAAAACTTTCTACTGGTGATATTTTTCAACGTTTTTTGATTTTTATACTATCAAGCTATCAGAATTAATAAGTTTTCTCAAGAAATTTTTCAGATCATTTTTTTTTTTTGAGATAAGAGGGCAAAAGTTTCAATAGGACAGATAATTTCAAATTCGGTAAGGGATAAGTCCATAAAATTATGAGGATAAATTCTTCATGGTATTGTTAATTGAATAAAACAAATATTTTCTGAGAGAATATCAATTTTTTAGAAAGTTATTCGATTTACCAAAAATAACTTTTAGTTGAGTTATTTTTGATAAATTGAATAACTTTCTCAAAGATATATATTTTCAGAAAATTTTTGTTTTATTGAATCAACAATACTATAAAGAATTTTATCCTTAGAATTTCATGAAGACTTTCTCTTACCGAGTTTTGAAATGATCTGTCCCCAAAATTCTAACCTTATGCCCTCATATCTCAAAAAGTCATGATCTGAAAAAATAATTCGTGAGAAAACTTTTCATTTTAACAGCTTGATAGTATACACATCGAAAAACTTTGAAAAATATCACCGTAGAAAGTTTTTTAGCCTTTGCACAGCCATAAAAAAAAACAACTCTTGATGGTGTGATTCACGTTTAACTGTCAGCATTGTTTGAATGGGAAGCATTGATGCTATTCATTAGGAATACTGACAGTTCACAGTGGATCTCACTATATATTTTCCTTATTTCTGACGTCAAAGTTTTAAATGATTGTTTGAAACTCAACGGAAATTATGACATTTTTTACATCGCTACAGAGCATACTTCCTTTGTAAACATTTCTACATTATTCTTTGTTCATGAAAGATGAATTTAATTTTTTTATCAGGGTGTGACTGTAATTGAGCTGTTCAGTATAAAGCGGTTGATATTGCTATAACAAATTACGTACCGTCTTCTGCAGGTCTTGGAGCTTACCTGTGCCCAAGTATTACCATGGAGTAAAGATATAACCATAGAGTAAAGAAAGCATAAGAAGATATTCCATGGTACCATGGTATAGGGCGTTATGTTCGAAATTTCAATGTTAACTCAAGCCAATAGTTCTAGTATTTATTTTATTTTTATTTATTTTTTTCAAGCTATGTGACGCTGGTCTCTCATACTGTTCCGTTCTCACACTCTCACCCGGCCATAACAGTAATAATTATTGACAGTAATCGGCTTGAGGAGTCAACAAAAAACGGCTTGAAATTTGGAACATAAACGACCTATACCATGGGATACCATTCTATGTTATTACTCTCCACAGTCCCCAAGAAGCAGATATTTGGACAAAGATGAACACTTAGTATTAGGCGCCATGGAGCTATATTATGTGTCATTGGGGTCTGCAAATTCCAAGATCTTGAATTGGACAAAGAGACAACCAACAGAGTTGGACATTCAACAGAAATTTTATTTCTTGTGTTTGTACTGAGAATTGGTTGCAAATACATAGTGAAATAAACATGACCTACTTTTCTGGTCCAGTAGAAATTATTTATCAAAATTCGGGGGACGATCATTTTTGGGCTGTGCATGGTGTTTCTCCTCAACCGTTTCAATGAATTGTGTATACTGAGATCAATCAATCAATATGAATACTTCATCAAAGATAGTACACCTTTATTTTTAATGAATTTTTTTGTTTATAATTGAATTTGAATGAATACTCCATCAAAAGAACTACTAGACTGCATGCAAGTATTATACAACCCCTATAAGAATTTAATTATTCCATCTATGCCCGGTTTCTCAGTCGTTCCATAAACTGTTAATCCATTCAACAACTTTATTGAATTGATAAAAATGAGAAATGCATTCTAGAATGCTCATGCGGTTCTAGAACGCTCCATAAACTTGATACCTCCCTCGCGTTCGCTACCTTTCAGCCTGCCGCTCTGCTCTGCTCCCCACGCCACGCATCAACCAAATGAGTGGTTGACCCACCCGCCACCAGGGTGCGCCTCAGTCGCCGCCACCCGTTCCTGCGTTTCTATTGGCCGAGCACCGCCGGCCAATAGCAGTGCAGGTGAACTCGGGGACTGTGAATAAAAGGGGGCTACTCAGCTACCCTCGATAGCACTTGCTCACTAGCAGCCTTCCACTGAAAAGCCAGAAGAGACCACCAGCCGAGACCACTACCAGAGACCACTACCAGCCGAGACCACTACCGAGACCAGGAGCAGAGCAGCGAGCAGGCCAATGAGGGAACCACGGCGAGACTAACCGCAACCTGAGGTGTCTTCCTTGTCTACTACCCAGCCGATGCCTAGGAGGAACCGAGCCGGCCGCCGAATCCAGAAGAGGAGGGCCCTACGTCGGCTTCGCCAGGTGGAGGAGAGGCTGAGGCTGTACACCGCCGCGCCAGCTGCGCCCCAAGACTTAGCGCCCCAGCCTAACAACTGGCGCGCGGTTCTGGATGCGCGGGTTGGGTGCCGAACCGACATCGGAGTGTGTGCAGCGGAAGCCTACGACCCTGCCTGCCCGGGGTTTGACCGAAGGCCCCTTCTAAACGAGGAAGTGGTCGAGGAGGTCCTCCCGGCGGAGATTCGGCACGACCTCTGGCTAGTAGATCACCCGGTCAGCCCTCTCCGTAGCCCGGGTAAACCAGAGTGGAGACTGCGAACCATTGACTTGAGCCCCTGCCGGCCTGCTCTCGCACCAGACGGACCTGCCCGGGACCCTCGCGCGGCGTGGTATCGCGCCAGTCGACGACTACTAAACATCTAGCCTGCCTTGGTCCCTTTTAGGGCCACCAGCAACAATCTTGGTCCCTTTTCAGGGCCACCAGCAACAAACTTGGTCCCTTTTCAGGGCCACCAGCAACAAACTTGGCCCTTTTCAGGGCCACCAAAAGCCATTTTTTTCAGACAGTGGTAACAAACCCCTCGCTCGACCCGACTGACTAGCCCAATTGATGAACGAGCCACACCTTCCGCCATATCAAACTTATTGAATCAATAAATCTCTCGATAAACTATAGTGTCATAATCCAGCCTTTAAATATTTATGGAATGGATAAACGAATCAAATTTTTGGTTGCAATCGAAAAATTAAATTAAAATTAGTGTAGGTCACCAGTATTTTAAAAATAAAACAGAATCAACTTTGTGCAAACCAAACTTTCGTAAAGAAACTTGGTGCCGGTTGCACAAAAGCCGGTTAAATTTTAATCGGGATTAATCCCACGAGAACCAATCAGAAAAGCCGTCTTA
The DNA here is from genome assembly GCF_014356525.2 of Nilaparvata lugens. Lineage (NCBI taxonomy): Eukaryota > Metazoa > Arthropoda > Insecta > Hemiptera > Delphacidae > Nilaparvata > Nilaparvata lugens. Next base: position 74,213,125 of record NC_052504.1, on the reverse strand, counting down.
TCATAAAGGCCTTCTGTGATTGGTTCTTGTCAAATTAATCACGATTAAAATTTAACCTTCTTTTGAGCAACCGGGCATTGATGTTATGGTAACCAACCAAATTTTTGGTTGTTTATTCCATGCTGCTTGATGTGTGATTAAGTTGAAGGTTATTTCCTATGGTACTAACATCTTTTGGCTAATGTCTCCAAAACAAGATGACTGACACCAGATAAGCGCCAGCAATGCTGAATATAGTGCAACTTTGAATCTGTTTTATTTTTAAAATACTAGTGACCTACACTAATTTTAATTTAATTTTCGATTTCAACCGAAAATTTGATCCGTTCCGTTCCTAAAATTTGTCACATTTATCCATTCCATAAATATTTATAGGCAGGATTTTGGCACTTATAGTTTATCGAGAGATTTATGGATTCAATAAATTTATGGATCGTTCTAGAAACTAATTTCTCATGTTTATTGATTCAATAAAGTTATTGAATGGATAAGCAGTTTATGGAACGGTTGAGAAACTGGGCATGAGATTGAAAACACTTCAACAGCTGATAATAGAAAATAGAGAATTGAATAACAATATCAATAATAAATTAATATTAATTCAATTGTTTGATTGTCGGATGGACACGTTAAGCCGTCGGTCCCGGCTGCCTAAAAAGCAGTCATTAGGTCATGTCAGAGGCCCTGAAATTGATCAGTTGCGACCTGAAAACTCTGACACCAGACCTGAGCCAGCCAGGTCACTCGATATTATTATTATTATTCAATTGTTTTTTCTTTTTTGAAGTTTCAATGGAATTCCAATGTTCAAGGCAATGTACCTAGAATACAAGGTAGTGGCCACGAAAAGATGCTCAGTAACAAATCTGAACCAGCTGGTCGGTGTGACGTCATTGGTGCTTTAAAAGTCTATTATTCCTATCTTTTCAATGTTAAATCTAGTCAATTTGTAAGTCTTTTTCTCAAAAAGTAAATAACTTTTAAGTCCCTTCGCCATCTCCTACGATTCATACAATATTTATCTTCAATTTTTCTAAAAATTCAATACTTTTGGACGGCTAGATCTATCAGAATGATCGATTTTGAATACCTGTTGCTCTCTTATTGAAAAATAACATGCATTCCTGGGTCTTTTGTAATTCAATTACTCAATGCTAATGGATTTGATAAATCGATCATAAAATAAGGAATTGAAAACGTGAAAGCATTGATTGTACTATAATATTATTTTCTCACAATCCTTTATCTTGTCTATGTACTGTATATTATGTATAGAATCAATAGAACATCTTGCCGGTTCAACATCTTCAATCCTTTAAGAGTGTACTCTTAATTAACATATCAGTGATAACATATCCACATACTTTAACGAGGTGATAGTTGTCTGTTACGGTCATGTACAATATTTATCTTCATTTTCCCCGAGCAACTTTGTAAGTCATTCTCTAAAAAAGTACATAACTTTCAAGTCCCATCGAAATCTCCTACGATTTATAGGCCTACAATATTTATCTTCATTTTTTTTTAGAAATTCATCACTTTTGAACTCCTAGATCTTCCAGAATGCTCGATAATGTAAGGGCATACCTGTTTGGAGATAGAGAATTTGATACTACGAGAAGGGATACTAGAAGAAGGAATGAATAGATTTAATTTGGCAACATTTGAAAAGGTTTTCTAGTGAAGGTTTTTCATTCAAAGTTTTAATATCTCAACAATATTATAAAGTTGAAAAATGGTACTGAATTTATTTCTCCTAGTAATACTTTGAATGATAATATAGGCCTATATTTTTCCAATCACTGTTTTATCATCATAATATTAGGCTTGGCTTGAATACTTTAATAGTTATCTCGAGCTTTCTCGTTATTTTTTATTAAGTTGTGCACATTCGAGTTGTTTCCGTTGTTCATTGTGATATTCTTCTGCAAACTCAACCGATATCTATCCTTTTAAAATTGATTCCAATACCAATCTCAATGCAGAAGACATAAAGGAAAAGCTAAAATTAATTTGACAAAAGTGAAATCAAGAGCGATTGCAGAGAATAAAGATTGTTAGTGCAGGGCATTTCATCAGTGATTTGGAAGGAGAATGTGGATGATCATTGGATGAAGATGGTAAGCGCACCACTTTCCTTCCTTATCCTTCAAATATGTTCTTTAGACTGCACTTACCACTTACATAACACATGAAATTAATCTCAGCAATTGTTCACATTTAAGAATTTTGGGAACTATGTAGCGTGTAGAGTGACACTCATGTTATTTACCACCTTCATCCTCTAATTCTCTTTACATCAATAATTTTTATAAATTGTAAACAGAAAAAGACTAACCATTTCTGTGGTTACAGTGAACGATTCAAGTAAGAGAAGATTGAAAAACAGATTTTGGTAATTGGGTCATTCTTTCTAAAGCCTGCATTGTCTCAACGTCATTGGTAAAAGATATTTGATGATTTTGTTTGTTATAAACAATCAATTGGATTGATCAACAATTAAATTTCAATTGAATTTTCGATAAAGAACTTAAGTGACCAAGGCACAATCTAGAAACATAATTTTTATCACATATATATCACACACACTCTATGTGATAGAAAGCCCCAATATGGACCAAATTAGAGTATGGGGTGATAGTATAACACTCACATCATAAGTGCATTATAAACTGAATAAATTGCAATTTGAAAATATATCTTCAAATATGCCCAACTATTATCTCTCCGGTTATAGGAAAATAATGTGGAGATTGAAAAGAATTGGAATTTACCACACATTATCATGTTTTTTTAAGTGTATGAGAGTTTAATTCCTAGAATAGGAATGCCCTCCAAGTTGGTTGAAGAGGTTGTCATCCTTTCGTAGTCTTTCAAACAGGCATTCAACCGATCACTTGTCTTAAAGGATTATCAGGTTTATTAGAAGGAATATATTGTAGGATACTTACAGTATGAATTCATATTCATTCGTATACTTTTCAATTTATTATTCATATTTATTGAATACATTATCATTGGATCATGAAGAGTTGGTTTTCCCTTACGAATAAATTAATAAAGAATGAGAGTTTTACAATAAGATAACAAGTATCAATTGAGAATTCCTCTTACAAATAGGCCTATTCAATACAATATTCTCAATTATTGAGAATTCCCCACGCGGTATGCATGCTTTAATATATTAATTTATATTCGCCCTTATATTTTGTTGTAGTTTCCAATTAGAAAGATTCAACCAGAAAACTTTCTCCTAATGAAGTATATGGAAGCCATAATTTTCCTGAAAAAAGAATCCTCTTAAGGGATTAGGCGAGATGTTCTATTGATTCTACATAATATAATATACAGTACACAGACAAGATAAAGGATTGTGAGAGAAATAATATTATAGTACAATAATAATGTTTTCACGTTTTTAATTCATTATTCAATGATTGATTTATTGAATTCATTAGCATTGAGTAATTGAATTACAAAAGAGCCAGAGAAAGCATGTTAATTTTCAATACGAGAGCAGCAACAGGTATTCGATGTGCAGGCTCTTACAAAATCGATCATTCTTAAAGATCCAGCCGTCCAAAAGTATTGAATTTCTATAAAAATTGAAGATAAATATTGTATGAATCGTAGATGTCGATGGGACTTGAAAGCTATTTACTTTTTGAGAAAAATACTTACAAAGTTGCTCAATTTAACATTGAAAAGAAAGGAAGAATAGATATTTAGAGCACCAATGACGTCACACCGATCATCTGACTCTGATCATTAAAAGATCGAGATGCGCGTGGCCAGTACCTTTATTCTAGGTACCTTGAATCAAGGCATCAAATCAAACGCACTCTAAGCCCATAAGTAGGCTATTTTGATTATTTTCAGGCATTGTAGGCATAGGGTCTGCAGTCTAATATTGCATTCCAAGGCAATTCATCATATCATTTTTTATTCAAGTCTAGGGTATTTGTGTCAAATATTGTACGGTATTTTCACCTTAATCTTATAATTTATTTTATCTATTTTGTTCCAGTCACAATTGCAGCTTGGCGAACTGAACCCAGAACCAACTCAACTGTCTGTACTTAAACATTTAAATCCCGAGTTGGAATACGATAAGGCTTATTTGAATCAGATTGCTCTCCTGAATGGCATTGCTAAAAAGGTACATTCATATTTCATTGGTAAACTGGTTTCGTTTTCCAATATTATACTATTCATAAATCTTACACCTGCTACATTAATTAACACATCTTGGGGTGATGTCACACCTAGCCGGACACGAACGGACAAAATGACTGCTCTAACCGAGTGGTTTAGCTTTAGCATTGGAGTAGGTGAGACCATGTCACACTGACTAGTCGCATCCGAACATTCTGCATAATATGTGCCATGCATTTTTTTACAATTGTGTAGTTTCCGGCCTGGTATGACGTCAGGTCACATTTAGACTGCATTTTTTTACTCACATTGTGCGTGGCGATCTTTTCACTCTGTTGTATGTAAGGCTACTTCTACAAAAAAATGGATGTTCAACAGTATATTCACATTACGAATTAATTTTTCAATAATTTCTACTTATATTTGTGTTATTCCAAACAATGGAGCTTATAATGATTCATATTTGTTGGTCATTGAATAAATACTAAATAATAGAATACCAAAGTATACAAAAATATGTTATGTTTCAAAGGTAAAACTTATTGAAACTAATATATATTATTCTTATCTGATATTTAATCATTTTTAATGGTCATTATGTTTTTTATTTTCATGTTCACTTATTGTTAGCTTGTCGAAGTTCGGCTGGCTTCTTCCCCAAGCTCGAGCTTGATCTTTTTTGAGAAGTAGTTCCTAATATTTGATTTTGTAGATTAATTTAATTATTGCAGTGTATATTGTATAGTTTATTGATTTATTTTTTAATTTATGAGGAATAAATATAAAAAAGGTAAAAGGGTAGGTATTCATTGGCTCTTATTGGGAAAACTATACGAGCGTAATAGACACGCCCATAAGAGACCATGCATTCTGAAAACGTGCAAAATAAATTCGTCTATCACGCTTGTATAGTTGATGCCTTACACGTGCTCGTATTTAATAAATCTAGTTTAGTTTTGTATTGTTTAAAAAACAAATTGAAATAACACAGTTTCATTTTTGACGCATTGAGCTGAAGATGTGTTTGTTTCAACACGAAATTGCTGTCCTGTAAATCGAAATAAAAGGGCAGTGTGAATAAAAACGAGTAGGACAAGTAAATACTTGAATGACAAGTAAACGCCAAAATTGAAGTGAATAGAAAAAGTATTTACTCTTACTCGCGAGTAAATACTTGAGAGGCTAGTAAACCCCCGAAAAATGCCAATTTTGGAGTGAATAAACGCAAGTAAATACTCGTCCATTCGCAAGTCAACCCGACCCCAGACTTGCAGTCGTACTTGTACACCAGAGATGGCTGCATTTATGAACCTGCATGGTGTGAAACGTTATAGAGACCGGCGTGATATAAGTCCCGATCTATCTAAGGGACTATTACGGTTTGAGAGCGAAAACGTAGATTTTCTCACTTCGTACTTTCTTGATGAAAACACTGATGCAAGGGGTGGAGGATTAACTGCAAGGAAAAACATGGAAATTTTTCTGAGATAACTTAGTGATCCAGGATTCCAAAGTGGTGTTACCAACGACATGGGTGTTGGAAGAAGTACTGTCGGCAGAACATTTTCAAGTGTATCAGATAAAATAGTGTCGAAGTCTGAAGATTGGATTAAATTTCCACGCACTATTGATGATATTGATCAGGCCAAGGCTGATTGGGCTTCAAAATTTCGCATTCCGACTGTCATTGGTGCTATAGATTGCACTCACGTGCAATCGGCGTTTAGCGGCGAAAACAGAACAAGTCACAACAGGAAATGATGCGTAGTAGTCTGTGTGGCGTTACAAGTATTTACTTGCCTTTCTTGTGAATTCAGTTGTCTCGCGAGTAAATACTTCCTAGTAAACCTTCGGGTTGGCGAGTAAATGGTCACAAGTAAACTCGACGCTTTATTCACATCGGTTTACTTGGAGTTTAAATACTCGTTACACTTTACTTGTAAGTAAATACTCGTCGTACTCGTTTTTATTCACACCGCCCAATGTGGTTGTGACAAGAATAAAACTGTGTTATTTCAATTAGGAAGAAATTCCACAATAGCAAATCTACTTTGTGAAAATAATCAAGGACTGAACATTTTGTTAAGTGAAGAACTGAAACACTTGTGTAACCTTACCTAAATTTGGGAGAGGAGTAGTACAAGGTTACCTTATTTTTCTCTCCCATCATTTTGATGATGTACTTATTGTATGAATGAATGAATGAATTCCTATTCAACGAATTTCATTGTGAATGTAGTTTGTTTAGTAGAGGAGTTGTGATTGTGGTTGTAGGTTGGCGAAGAGAGTGTCGAGAATGATGGCTCCCCTGACGTGGTGTGGTTTGTGGTGACCGGCATGCACCCTCTCATCGACCGCTATGGGCTCAAGTCGAAGCAGATCGTCGAAGCCAAACAGCTGCTGGTCGCCACTCTGCAGAGGCTCACTGAGGCCTACACAAAGGCCTACAACTCAAAGGTATACGTAATATTTATACAGGGTGGTTGTCTTAATTATACTAGTAGTTCTGTGAATAGTAGACCTCACGCAGTATTCTCATCCACAAGAGTACTTGATTGAAACTATAGACCTTGTGGAAATACAGCAATAGTCTGGCTTCTCCACACATCTGTATAATCACTTGTCAGCTGATTTATGATGAATAATTCTATAGTCTGATTTTTACTCTAATATTGGAGTATGAAGGAAGCTCCTTTTTCCTTTTATATTATCCTTGAAATGAAAAATTTCCAAAAACCTTGTATATACGTCGACGCGCAATTAAAAAAGGAACATATCTGTCAAATTTCATGAAAATCTATTACCGCGTAATAGATGTATGTACGCTGATGACATTAGTTTAAGCATATTCGACAAAGATTTGGATATAATCGAAGAAAAATGTAATGACACAATATTGCTTTTAAAAAACGTTTTAAGTAAAATGAACCTTTTATTAAACAATGATAAAACGAAATTTGTACATTTCACCTGTAGAAATCCCAAAAGAAAAAGTACACTGAAGCTAAATAACCTAAATAACATAAAATTTTTAGGCGTAGATAGATAACAAACTCAATTGGGAAGAGCATGTATCAAGAGTATGTAAAAAAGTAAGTACAGGAATATTTGCACTAAGAAGGCTGGCACCCACTTGTTATTTATTAACTTTGAGATCCGTGTATTATGCCACTGTCCACTCTCATATTTCATATGGCATTGAGATTTATGGTGGGACTAGTGCATTTAACTTGAATAGGATATTAAAACTCCAAAAAGAAGCAGTAGGAAAAATATTTAATTTAAATAGACAAGAGTCGTGCAGGACATTTTTTAAAAAGTTAGAATTAATGACTGTGTATGGACTTTATATTTATAAAACAATATTACACGTAAAAAATAATGAAGACAAATTCCCCAGGCAAACCAGTGTGCATGACTATAATACAATAATTAGGAACAACTTTATTATCGAAGAACATAGTAAAGAGAAGTACAAACAAAGCCCGACCTATATGGGCATCAAATTCATCACTTACCTTCCTACTAAGATTAATCATGAAAAAGATATTACAAGGTTTAAAAACAAACTGAAAAAGTATATCGTGGAATTAGAATTATACAGTTATGAAGAATTTTATAGTGCCAACTCATTATGTATTTAGACTACCTATTGTTGATGTAATTTGTTTTTTACTTGTATTTATTTTATTATTTTGAAAATAATAAAGAAAGACGCATTCATGTACATTTTGATGTTTTGAATAAAGAGATTTATTGATTGATTGATTGCGTTCCGCCGTAAATGCGCAACATATAAACATTCAAACATTTAAACATTAAGGGCCGGTTTCCGAGCTCAGGATTTAGCTAAGTCCTAGACTTTATACAGCTGGAGTCAGAAAATTGGTTTTCCAAAACGGGGCGTAGTCACAGTCATTGTCATAGTCACGTTTGAATTAAATTTCGAAAAGCTAGAAAATTGAACACAAAATAAAATAGAGAGAAAATAGTGTAAAGTTTCAGCTATTTTGAATTATTTAGGAATGTCTAATTTTGTCAAGGGAAAACGTTTCCAAATATAGAAATGGGAAAATAAAAACTACGACTACTGTTATAAAAGCTGCGACTACGCCCCGTTTTGGAAAGCCAATTTTCTGACTCCAGCTGTTTAAAGTCTAGGACTTAGCTAAAGCCCGAGCTCGGAAACCGGCCCTAAGAGAAATGTCAAACCGTCAACTTGAATCTTGGACCTCACTTCGCTCGTCAACTATAGCTAGTTGGGAAGTGGTTGAATTTTCGTTAATTTAATAGAAAATATTTTTGCGATTGTTTTCAACATGAGAGAGAAGATAATTCAATCAACAGAGGGAAAATTAGCATTATATTAATTTGGGATTAGAATTCACTTGGAGCAAGGCTGCAATCGAGTCTTGCCTTAACATAATATGAATTTACAGTGTCCCACGAAAGGTGTAACAGCTGAGCATCATAGATTCTTCATGAAACTAGCAAACCAATTTCAGTAAAATTTTCTTGTATCGACCTTAGTTTTCGAGATATATCGAACTTCCGATATTTTTCAAAAACATCAATAACTAGAAAATCAATCAGTCCAAATCTAGTTCTAAGGATATGATTGGAAAGAGGATAAAAAATGTCCAATTTCCAACAGTCATATAATTTGTTCCTTTGTTTGATGGTTTTGAACTTTTCATGAGCGTTCGAACTGTTTGAAATTTGGTTTTGAACTCGACGAATGTACTTTTTTCAACTTTGATCGCTCAAAAAAGTTCAAAAACATCAAACAAAGGGACAAATTATATGAATATTGTTGGAAATTTCTTCCTTCTTCCAACCATATCCTTAGAGTTAGATTTTGACTGATAATTTTCAGAAGGTCTCAAAAACTAGGGTCGATATAAGAAAATTTTACTGAACATTTTTTGTTGCAAATTAATGTAGAATCTATGGTCTTCGACTGTTACACTAAACGTGGGACACTGTGAATAAATTCATATAGTGTCGAGGCACGACTCGATTGCAACCTTACTGCAAGCAAATTTCAATCCCAAATCAACACAATGCTCATTCTCTCTTCTCTCTCATGTTGATTACTTACAAAACTATTTTAATTGAATTAACGTAATCTCTACCACTTATAAAGCTAGAGACTTAAGGATAGGTTAGAAATCTTTGACAATACATTCTTATTGACCCAGCGAAGTGAGGTCTTTCTTCGCTCGCCTGCATATTTCATTTGGGCATTTTTATCATATGTTAGGACAATCCAGTCGGGGTCCACATAATATTCCCAGGATTGAAGTAGCAGTGCCCAATCAATTTTTCCGCGATAAATGCATTTAAATCTTCAACTTGGTGCCAACCTAACAAAGTCAACTCAACTTAATGCCAACCTGACAAAATTATTAATTTTGTTGCCAGTTAACAACTGTTTCGAAGAGGTACTCTATCTAGATTATAGTTCTATAGTAACATTATGATATGGAAATTTCAATTATAATTAAGAGATTGGGAGACGAACTTTAAACCCTTAAAAACAACCCTTAGAGTTAAAATATTGCCAAAAGATTTCTTAGTGCGCCTCTAAAGGGCCAACTGAACATACCTACCAAATTTGAACGTTTTTTGTCCGGTAGATTTTTAGTTATGCGAGTGAGTGAGTCAGTCAGTCAGTCAGTCAGTCAGTGAGTGAGTGCCATTTCGCTTTTATATATATAGATTATTCATCATAAATCAGCTGACAAGTGATTACACAGATGTGTGGAGAAGCCAGTCTATTACTGTATTTGTATAAGGTCTATAGTTTCAAACACCTTAAATAGGTATGCATCTTTAAGCTGGGTTTACACCAAAGTTATTAACAAAATGTTAATAACTTGATCCTTATAGATTCTATTGGATTGAACGGAAGTTGACAAACACACATCTTCATCATGTGTATGATAAGCTATGTTCAATCTAATATAATCAATAAGGATTGAGTTATTAACATTTTGTTAATAACTTTGGTCTAATCGCAGCTTTAAGGTCTTTGGTTTCAATATTTTGTTTTGCAGTCATGGTATTATTATGCGTGCCCATTAGTATCAATATTCTCACATTCGAAAAAACTAATTTAATAGGTGATAAAAAATAAACAAATTAACTAAATAATGCTGGAGAAATTATAATATTTTTGATTGTAAAAAATTAATTTTCATCAGATAGGAAGATTATGACGGAACTGGATGAATTATATCGTATGTTCAAATTCAAACGTGAACTGAGTTTGTTAACATTTAAAACAAGTGACATCAGGTACTTGTGGATGAGATAACTGTGTGAGGTCTACTGTTCACAGAACCACTAGTCATTTCTCCGCCAAATAATAAGCAGGAAATTTCTGCCCCTTTCAGAATATTTATGTATTGAATAGTTGTTGAATGAATTCTATCACCAATTTTACGATTATCATAATGTCTATACTAAAAACGTTGTGCGCAAACTGCAGGAGATTTATTTTCATAATAATTTTAACAAACTTGACTTGTGCATGGGTGGAGAGAAAATTGATTGCGGTAGAATACATGCCAGCTGGAGTGAGAAAAAAGTGCATAATGAGTGCAGTGATAGCAGACTGCATCATTCAGACCATCGGCTATGCCCGCTCGCCGAAATCCAAATAAAACATTGTGTTTAGGGCATATCACAGTTATAGCGTATTTCGTTAGAGCATTGAGATAAGATTGCATAAAAGAAAGGTCGTTTATATTCCACATTTCATGCCGATTTTTGTTAACTCAAGCCGATTACTGTCGGCATAGTCTGAGTCTGAGAGATTACCAACGTCACTTAGCTTCACGAAAAAGAACTAGGCCACTTGGACTATTGGCTTGAGTTAACAGTAAAATTTGGAACATAAACACCCTATGCCGTGGGTTATCTTCTTGAACTATCTTTTCTCTATGGTTAGAGCTTGTGACTGTGTTTAGACATCATGGCTATGTTTTCCTCAGGGCTCCATTACACCTACATATAGTTTGATAGGTTGCCAAGTCATCTATGATCATCAATTTTCGCATTACTCACACACAAGCATAAAAATCAAGTGGACATCATCCTCAGAAAAAAATATGTGTCAGCTCTATGCGATCGCACATGTCTTGTCGCTACTACTCTCAATACTATTGGAAAAGTGAAATTTCCAAAATATTCTTTAATTTCTACTTTAATTTGAGGAGGAACCAAATTCATTTATTCAATTATTCATGTAGATAACAATATTATGATTTATTTTACATTAATTGATATTAGCTAACTATTCCAATGAATGTGAGCTATTGGAAAACCATTGAAAGGCATTGTTGACTTTGCAGACATTGAAAGAATTGTAATAATAGAAGAGCTTTTGATCAATATGAAGATGGATTGCAATTTAAACAGATATGTATTTGAGATAGATAAGTAAAAGAGAATGTTGAAAACTGGAGGTAGATTTAATCAACAGAATGTGTTTTTGAAAACGAAAGTAATTCTTATTTGTTTTTGATAGGTGTTGGTTGCCGCCATTAGTAGTGATGCTCCTCATACTCGACGTTACAGAAGAGATGCACCAACTGAAAATGTGGTAATCAACTTTTTTAATTTTTCAACTCTCTGCTGGTTTCAAAGAGATATCATTAAACTTATTAAATATTTGAAATCTCTTATGATGATTTCCTTCCAATATAATAATTTCAAGAAAATGTGTTAAAACATAATTCCATTTAGTTCATTCTATTTCAATATTGTTGCTTTATTCCTAGTCTGTGTGTGCTGTTTAGGAAAAAATCACTTGGAAATAATTAATATTATTTCCATTCAAGTGAATGTATTCAAATTTTATTAATTATCTGTATCAAGAGTTATGTATGTTATGAATGAATGGTTGAAAAACTTCAGCAAGTGCATGCAATGAATTAATATAAACAAGGTCACTAAATTACAATATTTTTTTCTTGTTCACTTTCAATGTTATTTTTACATCCTGAGAAAGGACGAAGGAATTATGCTGTCCAACGAAATTGAACTGTAAAAAGGTTCGAAGAGGTTCAAAATTTGAAGCCGATTGATCAATTATTTATTAATTTATTATATTTTCAACGGTATACACCAATTTCAAAAAAATACAATAGTAAGAAGATAGACAAAAATAACAAGACAAATATAAATATAAATATGAGATACATAACATTAAGTCAAATAAATAACTTAGCAATCATTCAGAAGTATAACAGTAATATGAATGAAATATACAAATATGCATTAGAAACTATCAGCACAAATTCAACAACTTGAAGCAATTGCAAACAAAATATTTTTAGCAATAGCAAACACAGTAATTCAATAGCATCAAGCGCAACAATAGAATAATAGCTATAACAATAATAAAACAACACTAACACTATAACAAAACACAGCCAACTAATACAAATGATAACAAAATTGGAAAAAATACCAAAAATGCAATGAAGCAAGCAAGAAAAAAACATGCAGCCAGAGAAAAAGCTTTCAAGACATTTGAACTCTGCAAAATAGAAAAACTATAGACCCAGCTGTAAAACCGCTCCCTTGAAAGCCATAGCAGACACACCAAAGAATTCTATCCCAGCTGCAGCAGCCTCACAGCCCGATCGCAATACCCTAGACAGTCCACTGTTATAGGCATAGGCAGTAGTATGAAGGCGTCTGCGGAAAATGGTCCTGGAACGGGTCCCTCGTGGAGCACAAATATCAATGCCAGCCAGTAATTCAGGGCAGTCCAATGTCCCATTCACCAACTTGAAAAGAAGCACCAGATCATTGAGTCTTCTCCTTTGAGCTGAAAGTAAAGGTCCGAAACGATTCTCCAATTCTATCACAGGAACATCAAAGAAGGCAAATCCCATCCTACAGCCAAGCATTCTTACAAATAGCCTCTCCACCCTCTGCAGCTGATCTATTTGATACTGATGATATGGCGACCAGACAACCGATGCATACTCCAGGACAGGCAGAACCAGAGCCCTAAACAGGACCAAGAGGCTATAAGGAGATCTGAAATCTCTTGAGGACCTGAAAATGAAACCAAGCAAAGTCCCAGCTCTAGACGTCATACCACAAATATGTTCCAATGGACTAAGAGAAGGACTCATCACAACCCCCAAGTCCTTGAATTTCAACACTCTCTTCAATGGAGCACCCCTCAAAAAGTACTGGAAGTCAGGTACGTTAGATCCACGCCTAAAAGACATCATGACACACTTGGCATCATTCAAGACCATACCATTATTGAGACACCATTCATCAATCCTGCCAAGCCACATGCCCCAGACCAGGTTTCACCACATCAGAGTTTCACATCATCAGCATACATCAAGAGATGACATGAGATGGCACTGCCAATATCATTCATAAATGAGTTGAAGAGGAGAGGGCCCAGGTGTAACCCCTGCGGAACACCAGACAATGCCCTAAAAGGAGATGACTCTTGACCCTCTTATCTCACAATAAGGGATCTGTCTCTAAGGTAGCTATCCAGCCACATTAGCAGGGAACCATGAACTCCATAACCCTTCAGCTTGGCAATCATAAGAGAGTGATCAACTCTATCAAATGCCTTTGATAGGTCCAGATAAAGGCATTCAACCTGACAAGCATCCACAAAGGCACCCATGACATATTCCTGAAACTCCAGCAGATTAGTTGTAGATCTAGATCTCAAAAAACCATGTTGCTCCAGAGATATACATATACACCTTCTTAGGTAGAAATAAATATGATCCATGACAACACCCTCAAACACCATGGCAATCAATCAATTCTTTCTGAAGTAATTGTAGAACTTACAAACAGACGGACAACGACTTTGGCCGTTAGTAAGTAAAAGTGAGAACTCGCTAACGCTCGTTCAATGAATACAATGAAATAGATTGGTTGTAAAACTTACTCAATTTGTCTTGTATTGGCTAGATTCACTTGAACTATGGTAATGTTTGATTGATCCAGTATGATTATAGTAATAAGGGACACTCCCCAACAATTCAGTTTAGCATATGTGGATTTGTCCATTCATTAATTATTGTGATTTCACCTAATCCTAATCCTGTCATTGTTTCAGAATGAGTTGAATCTGGCTGAGGAATACAGCGACGATTTCCCTGTTATTTTCAACATTATTCTCTGGTTTGGAATCGCCTATGCATTTGTTCTGCTTGCTGTCACATGTGAGTGTTACGTCAATTTGGTCGAAAAACTTATAATTCTTTGAAGTGTCTATGTATCAGAGATACATAGCCTACAAGAAATTCTTCTTATAAAACTCCTAGTGGGCTAAGATCGTTGAATCATCTGATCTTGCAAACATTCATCATCTGCGATTGATCAGCTAGGTGATAATTTATATGCTCACCATGAAATGTGTTGGAAGAATGTCTCCTTCACTGTAACACTACATTTTTGTGTAACTGGTAATATGTTTACATTTTGGGAAAGGGGCAGTTTTGGACTCAGCCTGTTGAAACGAGCAATTTCTGTTTATATGTTCAGATTTTTAGATGTTTGGATGTTTATATGTTTGTATTTCACCGGATCTCGAAAACGGCTCTAACGATTCTCACGAAATTCAGAACATAGTAGGTTCATAATATAAAGATTCGATTGCACTAGCTCTCATCCCTGAGAAAACTAGCTGAAGGACATTAAAAGGATAATTATTATTCATCCTTGGAAAAACACCTGATAATAATTATTTCGTCGTCTGTTGATGATAGAAGTGAGTGAGCGAGTTCATGTGTGTGGGACTGTCAAAATTATGATTCAGCTGTTGAACTTTTGTAATCATTCAATCAGGTACTTAGTGCCGGTTGCAAAAAAGCCAGGTTATTTTCAATCCTGATTAATTCCAGTAGATCCATCTCTTTGAAATGGTCTTCTATGGCTCACGTGAAATTAATCAGGATTAAAATTTAACCGGCCTCTTGTGCAACCGGGCCTTTGTGAGGGAAATTTTTGCATTCCTCTAAGAATTAATATCAATTTACTGTGATTAGATAGAACATTTCTGTATGAACTATGAATGTTATTATAATTTCTTCTTTCGTAATACATTTTTTATGCTTTTGTACTCCAGAGCGAAGCTCGGTCCCCGATATTGTGTATTAATGAATGTATAAATAAGTGAGTTGAATGAGATGATTTATATTGGAACAAACCTGTATATTCATATTTACCTGAGGGTATTGAGTTTAAACTTTGAATTATTTATGTCTGAATGGTTCCAATTTTCAATTTGACTTTCTCCTTTTGAATTTTAGTAGTAATTTGTTTCAATTAAGCCAGTCTACAGTCATTGCTGCAATTGTTACTAGAAATAGTAAATTTTTGTTATTAATTTGTCTAAACAAGTATTGGTTATAAGTTTTAAATTAAGGACAAACATTTTCTACTTGAAAATTCTGATCTTTTCTGAAAGTTTTGAGTTTGTCGTAATCATTTTTTAATCGTGCGTCTCTGAAATGTTTCAGTGGGCATCTCTGATATGGATCCTGGAAGAGACTCAATAATTTACCGTATGACTAGCAACCGTATGAAGAAAGACAACTAGAGCATTGTTATACCATCACAGCACAATAACTACTATATCAGTTATTACTATTCAGAAAAAAAAATAGTGCGAGAACAATGATATTATTAGTGTACCAGTATATTAAGAAATACATCACTGCAAATAGAAATCACAACTGTTCTGGTTAGGCTACCACCTTCCTTTCAACTTATTCCAATGTCATCACAAATAAATCTTCATTCTTCAAATAATGTTAATTAATTAGTATAGAAATACATATTAATATCGATTTATTTGTAGGTATTATTATTCTATTGATTGGTTTTGTGTGGGATGTATATACGAGTAGATGTAACTTTTAACTTGGAATAAATGTTATATGGTTGTTCAAATTTTTCCTTGATCGTCTCATTAGTTTACTGACCTAGAATATCCTTGAAACTTGGTTTCTATTCTGCCAATTTGCAATATCATAACTGCACGGTGAACTGTGCCGGCAGGTTGTGCGCTTTTTACAACTATTGTTTCCATTTCGACGCAAACTGCATGAAAGTGGATGCAATGACAACGTACACGCTAGCTCCAGTGACCTTGTACACTATAAGAATATAAAAGTAACCAAAACTCCCTTATTTTTTGGTATTTTCAGAAATCTGACTTTATTATTTGGAGGTGCTATTTCCAAATCTGAAATCAGAATCTCTATCTTTTTTCTTGAGAAAGTTGGAATTTAATAAAAAATAGATGAGTAATCAATCGATAAATTGTGATTGCGAAGCCGCAAAAACACTTGTTTTGTAGCATATTGGGCTGGCTCAGTTGTTGCCGAGAAACTGACGAGTTGAAATGTTGTAGACTATTTCCATCTCTAAAAGTTACCGTCATTCAAAATCTAGTTATGTTGCTGCGTTAAATCAGTAGTAATGATGAGACTTTAAGCCTAGTTTCCATCATCAAAGATTCAGCGCTGCAATATGATTAGAGATTGAATGACGGAAACTTGTAGTAATGGAAATGGTCTACAACATTTCAACTCCGATCATAGAATTATACAAATAGCAATAGAACGACCGGCTATAATTTTAAATTGAATAGTACTATAATTTATCTAATAGGTACCGGTATCTTTTTTTCAAATTTCCTGGTTTTTTATAAAAAAAACTCCAATTATCCGAAGTGTTAATTAACAAAATGAGGTCCGGTTCAGTCTTTTCTTAGTAAGAAGGCTTTTTATGATGTAGAGTAGAAAAATTTATTCAAATTTTGCAAAGTTCTTGAAGTGTAAAATGTCATTAGTGTTTTATTTCATTACCGTACTGAAACTTTATGTTATTATATTGATTTATCTGTGACGTTTTTAAACTGTATACATTGTTATGCTATACTTTTGTTGAAAATAAAGTATTACCATTATTATTAATCGATTCGGATAGTTGTAGTTGTATTGTACTTTGGGCCCGTATTACATTAGGCCAATGGGATACCAGAGAGCTGTCAGTGGTGAACATGTGTAAAGCAAGCTGTGACAGCAGTGAGACACCAGGATTGGCTAGTGATTCGAGTGAGAAGCCGAGATATGGTGATCGGCCGCCAGAATCTGGTGTCCCGGCTGGTAAACCCAGTGTAATGAGCGCTAACAACTATTCCCCTGCGACTCGCTGGGATACTGTTCCCACTGTTGTAATATGAGCCTCAGGTCAGTCAGGCAGGCACTGATTGAAAATCGATCAGGACTGGTGATTCAATAGCCTTTGAACGGTGTTTTTAACTAAATATAATATCTTTCATATTCGATACTTTGATAGTAGGTATAGGCTACCTTTTATTGAAGACAAAAATAATATTATCGATCCCCAAAAAATATTCACCTTTTTTGCTACCGTAGGAGAACGATGACATAACATATGCGTAGGAGTATCGATCAGGAAAAGGAAAAATGTAACACAGAATAGATACCGTATGTATACTGGGAATGTAATCCAACCCACAGGGGGCACAATCTCGCTATTATATCGGTCAAAAATATCGATGACTTACGAACGTTGGTGGAAACTGGAAATATCGATAATCAAACTTCAGATGAGAAATCGGAAGGCAAATATCGGAGTAAAAGTATCGATAATCAACTTCGATATTAAAAACTGAAAAACGTTTATTGCTCTGATTTTGCCATTTCAATCTGCTGATGATTAATAGCATTTATTATCGTATAAAATATCATTTTAATATATTTTGGATATTATCTGAAATAATGAATAATGTGAATAGAGAGGCTAAATATGCAAACAAGGAACATCTTCACTCAGCTCCAGCGCTCCAGTGGGTGTGTTGTCAACTATTCTACACAGACAAAATCTGTCACTGACAGATTCCAAAATTTTAATTCAAAATTTATTATCAAATAATTTTTAATAATACTTGCATATTGCAATCAAAACTACTAACCAAACCTTTACTTTTAATCCTCAACAAACATCTCCTTTAATATATTTCTAACTCTTCTCCTAACCCCCTCCTAACTGTTAATCCCTGATTTGATTTTTAGCCTTTCGTTCATTCTCCCCTCTCAACGAGAGATTTTCAGTTGTCCACCACTCGTCCTCCCAACACATACACATCGACCAGCGACACAAGCACAAGCACACAACAAACCAGCAAACGGAAAACAAGCAACGAAGCCAGCTACAAACTACACAAGCATCAAAGATGGCGAAAATTTCTAAGGAGGATCTGAAGAAGGAGATTACCGGTAATTCAATTATTTCTGTAATTAATTAAATTAAGCTATCGGTTTTCAAAAATATTGAATTGATTTTAAATTTTGGAATTTTTGAAGTACTTATTTCATAGAGGTAGTAATCAAAATAAAGCTTTTCTCTCTTGATCAAACTACAGGACTGCGTACGGTACTCCAGAGATGCTGCTTTTCTAAAGAAGCTAATGGCTAGTTAATTGCATGTTTTTGTCAATATCTAGCTAAATGTATTGTGTTAATTAATTCATCTAATTCCTAAAACCCATTGATTTAATAAATCGGATAGTTATTGATTTTTATTGTAAATTTTGATTGTCTAGTTTATTGCATAGGCCTATAGTTGGCTAACAACTTTTAGCAACTGAATCTGCCGCTTTTCCACAATATTTTTGCAAATTATGAATTTTAAAACAAATAATTATTTTTCAACTTTTGCACTTGAATTTTGATTGTCACATGAAGAAAAATTAAAAGCCGAAATAGATTTTGTCATTTCTAACGAAACTCATCAAAATTTTATTATGTTTTGAGGTTTCAAATAAAAGCTGAAATGTCCTACTAATTTTTCTACATCAAAATATGTAGGCTATTGTTTATAATTCTTTTGACGTGGAAACATTTATTAGTTATTAGACCCCCGGGGTGCAATCAGACCCCCACAATGGTAAATTAAGTGTTGGTGATATTTAAGTACCTATAAGTTAGCTTATTAGCCATTCGTCAATCTAGTTATTGCCAGTTTGCACTCACTGTTTGTTAGGTAGTTGAAAGTGTCTGGGGTGACACTACAATAAAATAAAAATTAAGATATTAGCCTTTGTTAATGCGTTATGAATTCTATCTTCAACTCCTTATGAACGCATTTTTCCGTTGTAATATTCATACAGGATTAGAAGTAGTACCTACTTATCTCTATGTTTAGGCCTACTGAATTGATGGTAAATAATATTTAAATTTATTATTCATTAGTAGTTTATTTCAAGTACCTGGTTGTATTGATTATTTGAACTCTTTTCATTCATCTACCATTAAAACCGTCTTGGTAGCCTATATTACTACTCTACCACTTTTTTTGTTGGTATTAATACTAATACGAATGTTGGTGTTTTCAGCCCTCCTCGAGGATGCGGATCTCAAGACCATCACTTCCAAGAAGATACGCCAGCAATTAGAAGAGAAACTGGACTGTGATCTCACAAGCAGGTAACCTACAATTAAAATTACAGTACATCATAGCGTTGGTACGTCAAGTTTATACATTATGGTTATGGCTCCAAGACCCACTTATAAGGGCGTTATGTCGTGCTGAATCTTTCTCTCACATTAACCGTATGCATTGTTTCTTATGGGGTAAACTTTACGAGTGAGACGCTTCTCATTAAAGGCCAAACATTCTGAAAACGCGCGAAATATATTCAGCGCTTCTAATACGCCATTATAGTAGGGGCTTATCGCCCATGAACACTTCACATGACTGTAATCCGGGGAATTGAATGAATTCGACTCTTGCTCTTGATTTCAAGCTAAAATCTGTGATCAATTACATTAATAAAAGACGAATTGTTTGTGTTAGTAGGTAACTTCAACTGTCAATTTATCAATTGCCTTTGTTACACGTTTTTAAAAATTACTTGAATCATGATTATAATTATTAAAAGAACTGTTCATATGAACTGATTATACAGAGTGTCCCAAAAGTAAAGTATCAAATTGGTGTTGACTGATTGTAAATGAAATTTCCTAAAAAAATTGTTCTTGGTAAATTTCTCTATCACCGTTTTCCCGCAATTTTAGATTGAAAGTTTAAAATGGCCGCCATTTTGAATTTTCGAATTGGACAAAGTTGAATATTTTTTCTACAATTCATCTCCCTTATTTGAACATGCCTACCGATTTTTATAGCGATCGGTTGGATAACTTTAAAGATAAAAATTATTTTGTAAAAAATACAAAATGGCGAATATCTCGTAAATGAAGCGTTTCAGGAAAAAAATATTCCTCATTTACTCTTTGTTTTGACCCATAGTTGTTATTCCCGAAGTTTGGCACTTTACTTTTGGGACACTGTATATTAATTATTGCGAAAGAGAATCAACTATTGATATTGGATGAAATGGACCGAGATGACTTGAATCATAACCACAGTATCTTCTTTATAGGGTAACAGATATGCTCTCCTATTAAATACAGTAGGCCTAGGCCTAATTATAAAACTTGATTCTCTCTCAAGTAAATCCTCAATATTTAATTGATGTGGTCTTAGTATAACTAAAGTTGACGAAAAATTGTATATTTGAAGAGAGTCGAATTTCAAATACACAATTTTATAATATGGTAATTGAATTAACTTGTTTGATTTCAGAAAAAAAGAAGTAGATGAACTAGTACTACAGTCTTTGAATAGCAAGAAAAAGGGTGGATCGAAGAAGAATGGAAAGGAGGATGACGATGATGAAGATGATGAAGGAGGAGACGACAAAGAAGAGGAGGAAGAGGAAGAAGAAGAGGAGGAGGATGACGAAGAAGACGAGAAACCAAAACGAGCAGCAAAGAAACCAACTCCACAGAAGCGCAAGAGGAAGTCTAGCGAAGAGAGTGGATCTGACGCTGTAAGTAGTGCGATAATTAAATCTGTATCTGAATAGTAAGGATTAATATAAGACTATCTAAAGTTAATTACCGTATTCGATAATATTATTGAGGTATTTCTTGTTTAGGAATATAATAAGTTTCTTCGACACATGTTACTATTTTGCTTTTTATTTGTGTGAAGAATAGTTTTGAGCACAGTCTGTTCTCTCACAATCTTAACTATATGATTTGTGAATATAATTTTATCTAAATTCATCTATTTCTCACGAGCTTCATTTGTGGCTTTTTTTGTAAATCTATTGACATTTACAAGAGTGATTTCAAGACTAATCTCTTGTTTTATGTAATTTAGAAACTGGTTTGATGTTGATGATGGTATAACAACAGTGAAACCAGTCACTTGTTGTTTGAGTGAATGCGTGGATGCTTACTTTGAACATTCAAGTATTAATTATATTTGTGAATTGAAAACATGTTTAAATGTTGATTGTGTTTTGATGCAGGATGATAAGGATGACAGTGAAGAAGAAGAAGAGTACAGCCCAGCAAAGAAAGCGAAGGGTGGCAAAGCGAAAGGCAAGGCCGGTGGCAAGCGTAAGAAGAAGGGTAGCGACTCAGACTCCGATGATGACTGGGGCAAGGGCAAGAAGAAGTCCGGCGGAGCCAAGAAAGCCGGTGGTGTAAGTACACTAAACACTCAACATTTATTTACTTTGATTTGAACTATTTTAAAGCAATTTTATAAATTCCCTTGTATTCCCAAAATTCTCTCAAAAATCTCTCGAAAACAATACAGCGACAATTTGACCAAATATTCCTTTAAATTCTTTAAAAAATTCTTGGATCTATATTTGGAGACTGCTTGGTAGCAGACTGGATGGTCAATTTATATTTTTTCTCAGTTCAAATTCATATGCTCATGAGCATCACCCAAACGTTATTTGATATTCATTTGTTATAAATAACACTTTGAAATATATGAAATACATACGTGTCATTGAATCCAAGTGACGTTCATGGATACGACACTATCAAAATATTACATTTGACATTTTTGATCATTATAATCTAGATCTTGAGTACCTGCATCTAGAGAGATGATAGCATCCCTTAAAGATTGGGCCACTCTTGAAGTGCGCACGAACCGAGTCAAGATCGATGCCACTAAACAGCTGTGCAATGATAAAATGCCAGCGAGCTGAAATCTACATATCGACCTGACCATTCTGCTCGTACCCTTATGCAACGTTCCAATCCTACTCATGTGCGATATTTCTGGGGGCTGAAGGGGTGGTGGTCAGACAGATCAGTTGATGATATATGCGGCATGCACCTTACTAGGCCGATGTCATCACTGGTAATTATAACGAATGCAGTGATTTATGCAGTAATTATAACAAGACATATATTTGAACTATTTTTTTACCAAAATTCGGTAATGAAATAGTAAGGACTAGAGCCTTGTAATCATCATTGCGATTTGCATGATGGCGACGGGATAGAGAGAACTGGTTAAGTTGTTAAATCAGTTGCCGTCTTCGTTATGCAAATCACAGTGGTGTGTACAAGACTTGAGTCTTTTCTCTTTCAATCACTATGATTATTTGTTAATGTAATTTTGTTGTAATTATTGTGTAGGCGAAAAGAGGTGGTGGTGGCTACACGAAGGTGTGCAAGCTGACCCCTGAGCTGGCAGCGGTCGTCGGCCAAGACTCGATGGCGCGTCATGAGGTCATCAAAAAGATGTGGGCCATCATTAAGGAGAAGAATCTATACGACCCCAAGAATAAGCAGTTCGCCATCTGCAATGACGAGTTGCTGAAGGTTTTCGGTGAGTAACTGTAGTCACTTCCTCAAAAATTATTTTTATTACAGTATTTCCAAGAAAATTGAACAGTTCAAGAATGCTAAAATATGGAGTCGTGGAGGGGAATCTCAGAATTACGATTTGATACTTGTGTATAGTCTCCATAATAATTGAGAAATTGAAAAGTGAGAAAAAAACTATTACTTGATATCTAAATGAAGCTAATATTGAGTCTCAATGAATTCACGATTCCAACAGGTATCAACAAACTATAAGCCCATCATTGGTGAACATAAATTCTTTTTGGTAGACCTCATCTCTTTCGTTGGCAATTTAAATACATTCGCTTCAATTATTAAAATTGGAATTTATTAATGAAAATAAAAAATACTCCTATAACTTACCTTTCTTACTCCTCAGCGCTACAGGTCTTTACAACCCTTGGCCTCCCTCACAAAGCCTCTCTATCTCTCCCGATCCTCTGTCTGCCTTTTCCAGTTGCGAACTCCAAGCATTCTCAAATCCCGCTCCACATCATCTGGCCTTTCTTTTCCCCTTCTATTGTATATTCTTTGTACAATAGAAAACATTCTTTATATATACATTCATATTATATTCTTTATACCTCCATATACATTTGTGCAATCTTTTCATCACCCATTCTCACCAAGTGCCCCATCCACCTAATCCTGCCAGCTTTAATAAATCGGACGATGTCTTCACTCCCCAGTAAGCGCTTGACTTCGCTATTTTTTTTCCTTCTCCAAATTCGATTTTCACAAACAGGGTCCACTATTTTCCTAATAACCTTTCTTTCAAAGATACGAAGCCTTTCAGTGTTCCCAGCAATAAGTATCTGTGTCTCAAAGCCATAATATACTACAGGGCGCAGTGTACATTGCAGACAATGAAACACACTGTCTGTGAATGTGACAGACGTGCTGCCTACCTGGGTGACAGTAATGACTTTACTGTGGCAAGCCCTCAGGCGATCCAGTACATTTTAAATTTGGACGTGCACTTGTAAACAGTGCGAAATTACAAGGACTTACAAGGAAGAAAAAATGCCATATGCTCTATGCCTGACTAATGCCTCTGCTATTATGACTAGAAGTCCTATAACCATCCTCGGTAATTCCAGTATCTTCATGCAAAATTTCAAGCTAACCAGTTGCACAGTTCCAACATAAAAATGCGTCAAACATGTATTCCGTATCCCCTACATGTGTATAAGCTGTTTGATAAATGAACTCAAATTAGTTTTCTGTCTATTAATAAATGTATTTATTTTTTCAGGAGTCAAACGTTTCCGTTGTTTCGGTATGATGAAACTGTTGAAGAACCACTTTGTTGCTGACTAAAGAAAGTAGAATGATTTTAATGAATGACCGTTTTCGATTGTATAAATGAAAATTAGCATATTCCACAATAGAAATACTTGAAATGAAAAATAATTTTAAGAACATTTTTATGGACATAAGTCTAGTGCCCTAGCCTTAATATTGATGTAAACTCTTTTTATTGAACAACAACAAACTTTCATCCCTCCTGTAATTGGATAGTGATCCAATTGGACATTCAGATCTAGTTCAGGAAATTCTGTGTTCCTTGAGACATTATTTGCAGTAGACTACATTTCTAATTATGTGGGAAGGAGGTGATTTGTATATATATTGAGCCAGATGAGCCATAGAATTAGTGATCAATTTTAATTAATCTTGATATGGTTTAGAATATTCATCTACCGTATTGGTGAGTTTAGTTATACAAGGATATCTCCTTACCCCTTCCATCATTGCTACTCTATATTATTTGCAATCAAGAGAAGGCTGTGCAAAAGGTTAAAAAAAACTTTTTACTGGTGATATTTTTAGGGGTTTATAGGTTTTTTGATTTGTATACTATCAAGCTATCAAAATGAAAAAGTTTTCTCAGGAAAACATTTTTTTTATCACTGCTTTTTGAGGTATGAGCAACTTTACATTTAAATTTTTGGGACATATCATTTCATATTCGGTAGGAGATAAATCCATGAAATTTTGAGGAAGAATATTCTTCATGGTATTTTTGACTGAATAAAGCAAATGAATTTGACAAGGTTATTCAATTTAACGAAAATCACAACTAAAAGTTTTGGCCATTTTTAATAAATTGAATTTTTTTCTGTAATTGGTATTAGAAAAAAAATTGTTTTGTTCAATGGACAATACCATGAATAATTTATCCTTGGAATTTCATGAATTTATCTCTTACCGAATTTGAAATGATTTGTCCCAAAAATAGAAACTTTATGCGCTCATATTCCAAAAAAAATTTTGGAAAAAAAATCCTGTAAAATATTTTTCATTTTGATAGCTTGATAGTTTACAAATTAAAAAATATCACCAGTAGAAAGTTTGTTTTAGCCTTTGCACAGCTTCAACATCTCAATGTAGCGAAGGCTCAGATTATTTTTTTGTAATTGTCAGCTAAGATTATCTGTATTTGAAGAGTGAGATTGGTCAAGTTGGATGTTTTCTCATATTTCAAGAATCAGTCCAGTTTCAGATATTTAAATGTTTGCTGTTGATTCGGTTTTATTTATAAATAAAGCGAGTGTGTGTATGTATTTCTAAGGATTGAATAAATGTACTGCAGATGTATTAACTTTTTATTAAAAAATATAGTGAAATTTTGTATGTCATACTTGTTTTATTTCAATCTTTACCTCCGTTTTCGTAAGAATTTGAATTCCCTTTTAGTAATATGAATGTTACTCAATTGTTTGGGAGGCTTCTATTCTTATTTGGGAGGCTTATTTCACGAATACACAGTTTTGAGTTATGCACCTATCCCTGGCATTATTTTCATAAATTAGCCAAAATAATAAAGACAAGAAAAAATTACTATATATTATTTAATACAGTACCTGGTCAGTAGTCCATTCAAATTTCAAAGAACGAAACAACTTTATTTGAAATGTTTCATTAACTGACCTGATTGATGATTTTATATGAGTGAAATGCATTCCTTCAGAATTGTAAGCAATTACATTGTCTTGAAAAACTATTACTGTACTGATCAATTTGAATTTTCCAAAATTAATGTTTCCTTTCTCAGCTGAGGAGCTGACATAATGGGCGTACCCGGCTATGGGCTTTGAGAAGCAAAAATATTGGGAATTGAAAATATCTCCAAAGTCCTCTTTCTGAGACAATTTCTTAACATTTTCCCAGGGGAGAGCACCTTGACTTGTCTCTCACTGGGGGGTATTCCATATCTCCCAGGCTCAAAGTGTCTCTCTTTGACCCTCTCCTCTCACCATACATTTGTTAGCCCTGACAGCCTTGGGGATGTTTATATACAAAAATTAAGCAAGAAATCTCCCTGTATATCAACTCAATTACGGTACCAAATCAAATTGTAGCAAGCAAGGTCAAAATAGCTTGCATCAATGCTGATTTAATAACTTGTGGAATAACTAAGCCAAAGTTGCACTGTCATCTCAAGTTTCCGCTGTAACCTAACTTACAGGTCAGTTCCAACTTTCAATTCTCTTTAATTATTCCACGCGTAAGCGTGACCTTTCTCAGTTAACTTTTTTTCAATCATATTGTGAGTCATTCTTCAAAATAATAGGTTTTCATTTGTAAGGCCCAGGCACAGTAGAGTGCAAAATGCCGCATTGATGAAGTACCGGTAGCGTCTATAACAGCTAATCATATACTTTTTTACATATTGTTATTCCTAAATCAATTTATAATATGAAAACTATTTAATTATTTCTTCTTTGTTGGTATAACTTTTATACTATTATGGAGGATAATCAATACCTTTTATCATTTTTTCAAAATTGAAATTACGTATCACAAAATCATCACCGGTACCGTACTATTCATAATAGTATAATACATTTTTTTCAGTTCTTTGTACCGGTAATTTAATTTTCTCACATAATCTTTAGCCGTACCGTATCCAAACTATAAAGAGATGATGAAACAAAAGAATAATCAATAATTGATATATTCGATTGAGTTACTTTGTTTGTGTGAGTTTACTGCCTCCAAAATAATATAATTAATTTTATATATAAAATTATATTTTTTGACTTGACAGTCGGTAGTCGGTCGCACACGCACATTCACAGCTACTACGTTAGTGAATGAGAAGTTAGCGATGTCTTTATTATGGAAATCGTAAATAGTGGAATGTTTAAATGCATTTTTTTCTTCTTAGATTTGACTTTGATGAATTATCTATGAAAGGTTTATTACAAAAGCAAAATTTATGATTGAATAACATTTTAAAACTCATTTTGAGATTATTTTGACCTTAGTAGTCACTGTCAGAGCAGCAGACAGCAAAAGTAGTTTACCAGGAGAATACCTATGAGCAAAATCAATTTTGCCAACAATGTGTGCGTTTATATTCTTAAAAATATTATTTTATATATAATGATCAAATAAATATAATACAAATGTTGTTATAGTATAGGATGGGATTTTCATTAACATTATATAGTATTGATATTATATTTTACAATGATTCATTTCCATGAGAATTTGAAAATCGAGATTTAGTGCAATAGGTTTACAGTTGGCAGCCTGTTTATTACACTAGATTTGACAGATCTGTGTGCGCTACCACCGGCTACTCAAAAGACAAAACACAACACAAGCTTTAACTTCAAAGATGGCGAAAATATCCAAGGAGGAATTGAAAAAGGAGATTACCGGTAACACAATTATTTCTGTAATTAATTAAATTTATCTGTCGGTTATTGAAAATATCGCTTTATTTTTAAATTTTAGCCCTGTCTAAGCACTCATTTCATATAAGTAATAATTGAAATAAAGCTATCCTCTCTTGATCAAGACTACTCAGATGAGTGTTGCTGCTTTATGAAGCTGAGCTAAACTAAATGAGCTAATGACTAGGGAGTATTATTAGTCATAAATTACCCCATTATTTTAAAATTTATTGTTATTCAGCTCAATGTAATTTATAAAATTGATTCAACTCATTCTATTAAAATTCATGAAACTTGTTAGTTTACTGACAGCGTAAAGTTATTGATTGTGTGTTTTAAATTTAGACAATCTTGTCTTATAACAAGATAAAAACTTTAGAACGACCCCTTCCTTCCATTGTCTGGCAAAATATTATTATTGGCTGTTTATTCACACGATTTTTTTACAACAAAAATTGTTTATAATTTGAATTATCAAAGTGAATTATTGATGTGATGCTAACTTGAAGTCACACAAAGTGTATTTCAATGCCAAACAGCCAAATGCTGTTTCATAATAATATTCTAATTGATGTTTTTTCTTACATTTGTATTAGAACGACAGATTGCATTTTTCTGCCAAGATAAGCCCATTTACTGGCGTAATTACCGGGGGGTAGCAGTTGCCACCCCAGAATTCCCAAACCACTTTTTTGCCACCCCAAAAACTTTAATAATAGGCTATCAGATAAATTGGTAATAATCAGGAAGTATTAATATCAGTTATTTGAAAACAAGTGAAATACACAGTTTAAATAAACTTTGCAAGCACAATCTTGATTCTTTATTAATCTTGCCTTGTCTCAGAAACACTTACAACCGCACCGCGCCAGCACCGTCGCCACGTTTGTTGCCCGCGCTGTCACCGACTAGTACAGTTTGCTTTTTGACGGTGACGGTGTGGCATCGTTTAACATAGAGAGTGAAAAACTTATTGAAGAGATACGGAATATTCCAGTTTTGTACGATCAAAGTGATGAGAAATATGGTTTGACGGAAAAATAAGTTAAACCAAGAGTTAAAGTAGAACCAAATAAGTTAAGCCAAAGGTATAATAGACATAATATAATAAATAATGAAATAAACAACAAAAAGTATAAAAGAAGGAACCCGTGACTATGTCTTAAATTTTGAATTTAAAACTAATTACGTGTAGATGCAGAAGGTAGAAGATAACAATTTCATTGCTGATATATATTTCCGATTCATGTCTGACGATGGTATTGTTATATATATTATACCAGCACTATTATTATCATCTTCTGTGTCTACAGGTAATTAGTTTAAAAATGAAAAAAAATTAATTAAAATCGGATGTAACAAGGTTTTAATAGTGTTATATTATTAACAATAGTTTAACACATTCAGAAATCGGACCACACTAGCACTACAGAACTGTGACTGCTGCCGCTCGGCTGTCGCACGGATACGTGTGTTCTCCTACCACCATCACCGTGTTGCGGGACGTACGTCGGCGCAGACACGGTGCGGTAATATGTGTCCCGGCCTCAACATTTTATAATATTGATTATATTCTAACATTTGGACTCAATAAGTTGCATCAAAATAATTTCAGGGACTTTCAGTTCTCAGTAACTTACAAATTTTTCAAACTCAATAATAAACAGAACAATAGGTATCAGAGTCGATTATATTGTTTAAAGTGGCCTGTATGTCATCTCAATTATTGATGCTATTTTTGTTTACACTAATACAGAGCGTTATTGTTACAAATCTTGAAATCTTTGGTATTTTTTCTCATTTCATCTTGGCAGTTTCACTAGGCATTTTCTTGAGTAGAATACGCAATTCTCAAGGTCAAAATATCCTCACTGAACTAGCCAGGGAATTTCTCACCAGGATTGGACAATATTGTGTGCTGTGTTTGGGAAAATAAGAATTGAATCCAAGACTTGGATAAATCAGGTGTGATTAATACAATCATTTCGCCAGCACACGCCACTCTACGTCAGTGGTACTACTCCCCCCTACTACTCGCACTCAAAATGTAAAAAAATAAACATTTTTCTAAACAAGACATATCTAATAATATGAGCAATAGGTATAAATTAAACATTTATACTTGCATAGTATGTATACAAGTTTAAAACTTCAAACTATATTATTTTAATGCCAAATTCAAACCAATGTCCAACCATAGTTACCAACACCCTCCTCCTAAACCCCCCCCCACAGGTCCCCGGTAGATCTTGCCACCCCAGTTGAAAAGCTGAAATTACGCCACTGAGCCCATCTTGTCCTTGTGTGGGACAGGACAGGTTGCACAAAAGCCTGTTACATTTTCAATCATGATTGAATGTCAAAAGAACCAATGAGAGACAGCTGCTTTGAAAAGAAGACTTCTTATTGGTTTTCATGACATTTGATCGCGGTTGAAATTTAACAAGCTTTTATCCAACCAAGCTAAAATTTCTGAGCATAGAGTTCTGGGTTTATGGCTTGGGAGGAGGGTTATAATAATCCCTGCTATAGGTAGGTCCAGTATCATTATTTTACGTATTATTAGCGTTTACATAGATAACTGATACTACCCGTTAGGTAAGTTAGGTACGGTACTCACTAAAAATACTTGGTTGAGAAAAATATTTTTTTCTTCAACTTGATAAAATGAAAGAAAATTCAATATTATCTATGATAATTCGATTAATAAATATATATTGAATAAAACAACAATAAATTGAAATCATCCCACCCTACTGTATTTATTCGTTTAGACTTATTACTTGTTTTAGTTCTTACAATATCATCAATTTCCGATAGTCAGCACCACCAAAAAAAAAAAAATAAAATAATGTAATATTCCATTTCCATTCTACCATTATCACAGAACTTAGCTTTCTTAAAATTGATAATAGTTTAAGAATCAAAACTAACGTTTCAATTTAATAAATTAACGTTTATTGATTTGCAAGTGAATAATTTGTTAATTTTAAATAGGCTGTTATATCTAAGTTCAAATAAATAATTTTTCCAAAATATGTTTATTTCAATTAATTTCTAACAATATCATCCATTATTCCTAGTGTTTGCCAAACGTTTTATCTGGTAATTTTTCAGACAGAACATTACCGTTTTAACTCATTTTATACCACATTATATAGACCAGTCAAATGATAGTTTTTCAGGAAACAGCCGAGAATCGCCCGTTAGATACACTTAATTTCAGTATTTCCTAGTTTGGGGGGGGGGCACACATAAGGATATGTCAAGGATCAAAACTTTAAACACTTATAACTTCTGACAGAATGATCTCCTCGTACTACAGCTCATTCTTCTCAGGTGGTCAAGGTGGTTCAAAATCATTATCATAACTGAAATTTGATCAAAGAATAGAAAATTCCTCCTTGAGTGTATTTTAGCCCATATTCCCATACACAAAAAATGGCCAATTTTTATATTCAAAACTGTGTTTCGAGAAAATTGCGATATTTTCCTCATTTTCAGTCTCGCATATTCAAAGTTGCGTATCTTGTGAAACACTTGAGATTAAAAAAATCCAAAAAGTAGTAAAATTTGTTATTTGTAGAGAATTCACTCATCTTTCCACTCCCATAAATCATACTTCTGATTTCAATACCGTTTAAATATTACAGATAGTTAAAAAAAGATTTTTTTGCGATTTTACTGTTATTCAAGAGTCTCTAAAACGAGCGATTACGATTATACATGATAGAAACTTGCGATTGGTCTCAAATGAAAGAGAATTTCTTTCATGCCCTATAAGCTGAGCTGCCTTAAATCCATCTTTCATCACTGTTTATTATCGAAAAACTGTCGAGACTGTGAAGTGAGGAAAATATCGCAAATTTCTTGATTTTTTTTAAACAAAAGTATCTTACTTCAGAATTGTATTTTTACAAAAAATCATTCATCTCACATGAAAGAGGAGGTTCTGTTCTCTAAATCAAGACCAAGTACCATTTTGTATCATTCCGGGTTACCGGGATACACATTATTGAATATAGAAATTGTCCATTTTTTGTGTATGGTATAATGGGCTAGAGTACACTCAAGGAATTTTCTATTATTTGATCAAATTTCAGTTATGATACATGATTTTGAACCGCCTTGACGAGCTGAGAAGAATGAGCTGTAGTACGAGGAGGTCTGAACATTCTGTCAAAAGTTATAAGTGTTGAAAGTTTCTATCCTTGACATATCCTTATAAATTCGTAGCTCCGGAAAGTAGTCCTGCGCGACCACTCAACTTATTGGAATTTTTATTATCTTTAATTTTGTAGAGAATGCTTTTTCTCAAAAAGCACAAGGTTTTTGAGATTAAATGGAAATTTTGAAAAAGTTCCGAAATTTTGGGAGTTTGGGGGGGTGAAGCCGCCCTCTGGCGTCTCAGCAAATTACAATTTCAAATTCAGCGCCCCAAAATACATATAGAACCGTCGAGAAAAATTCTTTTGGGCTGTTTCCTGAAATCGACCATTTGCCTGGACTAATTTATCATTTATTATTCGTGGACAGAATCACAAATCATATAAATATGATTAGGAAAGAACAACAGGCTTGGCCCAAATCTATTCCATTCCCAAATTTTGATAAATTAATAAAATGTCCAAAAAATAGACCGAATACTTATTTTAGCTATATTTCTAGCTATCCTCGAGGATGCGGATCTAAAGTCAATCACTTCGAAGAAGATGCGCCAGCAGCTAGAAGAAAAACTGGACTGTGATCTTACAAGCAGGTAAATTCAATCAAAGGAAGAGGGTATGATGTAAACTCAAGTTTATATATCATTGAATTCTCTGCAATTTATATTGGGTGTGAAACTTGATTTTTAACCAAAATCTATGATCGAAAATACAGTTGATCAACTAAAGAACACAGTAAATTTTAAAATACACATTAAATGTGTTGGTAGATAATTTCAGATATCGTCAACTCCTCTGCCAAAAACAATTTGCCATTTTAGCTGGAGTAGGCATCACCATCATAAGTCTTCCATCCCCCTCCACAACTATCCATAGCTATTCTATGCTGCCATAGATTTTCATTCAGCCCATCTCTGCAAGCTTGAACCGAGATACTGTCGTACTTGTAGCTCTTGATTATCTGTGAGATATTGATTGATTAATAACATTTTTAATTTAAAAAAGATAGTTTGAAATAAATATGAACAATATAATGCAATTACCAATTATCTTACAAATGTTGAGTACCCACATTGCAATTACAATGAAAATGTATTGCTTGTTCGATTTCAGAAAAAAAGAAGTAGATGAACTAGTAATACAATGTGTAAACAACAAGAAGGGTGGATCGAAGAAGAATGGAAAGGGGGATGACGATGATGATGATGAAGATGACGAAGGAGGAGACGACAAAGAAGAGGAGGAAGAGGCAGATGAAGAGGAGGATGATGATGATGAAGAAGAAGAAAAGCCAAAAAGAGCAGCAAAGAAACCAACTCCACAGAAGCGCAAGAAGGAATCCAGTGATGAGAGTGGCTCGGTAAGCCTCATCACAATTATCAAAAGTAACTGTATATCTATAGTTAAAAACGAAAAAAACACTAAAAAACGAAACTTATAATTATTAATTTATACACAAACCATTTGTTATCGCAACATAGTCTACCTTGCCTTTGAATTTTGCAAGGAAAATATTTCTTGGCACTTCTTAGCATTTTTCTATCTATCCGAAGACTAAAAATATAATTTTGTGTAATACGAGAATGAATTATTTCTTGGTTTGGAAGTGTATAAAATTCAAATTTGATGATACATTATTATTATTGTCGATTCCAAGAAATACGAAGTGCGGCCGTAAAATTACCGGATTATTGCTGCTAAATGTTTTGTTTTGATTTTATGCATGTTTATTTGTAATCAAATGTAGGCTACTTCCCCTACATAGGCTCTTCCCCTATCCCTTACAATGATCCGTACAAATTTCATTTTTTTTTAAAACAGTAGTGGACGTCTTCTTCTTCTTGAAGTTTCCTTCATGTCCGCCGCTTTCTTTTTCGCATCCCCAAGTGCATGATGGATTGACACTTTGAGATTGAGATTACTTACTTGGTACTGGAGGTCGTTGCCAAGGACTGGGGTTTCAAGATAGGAAGTGTCGGAATTCTCTGATCACAGTAAGATTCAGTACACTCTACAAACAAAAAGTTTGCCACACCGCACAAGCAATCGCACAAATTGTCAATCGACGGCGACAGTTAAATCGCATCAAATTACCACCGACCTTCCCAATATTTCCGTCCACTTTTGACTTGGAAGGGGCGTTTCGGGCGTGAATCACTTTCAAAGTCTTCTCCGGCAACTCGGAATCGCTCAAACTACTCAAAAAGATTGTGATAAATATTCATTTCCATATGCTTTAGGACAGAGGTTCCCAAACTTTTTTGACCCACGGCTCCCTTTGAATACAGGCATGGCTTGGCGGCGCACCTAGTAAAATTTATTTGCTTTGAATTGCATTATTTATTATAATCAAAATTTTAGTTTATATTCTTAAACGTTATTTGTTAATATACTTCACATAACATTGTAAATAAGATTGTTACTATTTTTTTAACACATACCTCAGGAATTAATAAACAACATTAAACACACAAGTTGTATTGTATTTATTGCAAAAAAAAAACTTGAAACAACCATAAGAAAAACATGACTCCTTTTTAAGAAATGTTATGATATAAATATAAATGAAGTGCTTACTTGAGAAATGTTACACTTAAATCAAATACTGCCATGCGTACATAGTACGCTTTAATGCTTAAATTAGCAAAAGTCCATGGCAGCAGTCATGAGCCATGAGCATGAGTCTCATTTAGTGGGAGTGATGCACTTGTTTGGCTTTCATAAGTTCATTGTACCTGGAAGTAAAATTTTATGTAGCAACGCGAATTCATTTTTAATGTTAATCCTTGCTCTATATTTGGATTCTATGACTGCAACAGCGGAAAACCACATTCGCAAAGGTAAGACTCAGTCCCAGTGGAAATTCATTTTCAATGCCAATCCAAAACTCAAACAGAGATAGATTGGACTGAGAAATTTCCGTTTAAATGTCAATCAACTGTTCTCTGCTTCATCATTGCTGAAGTGTTAAGGTGTTTCAGTTTAGAAGGGGTCGTTTATCCACTGCTGCGCTTTTATTTTATCTTTTGGCAGGTATTCTTCAAAATAACCCTGTACTCTAGATAAATGCTGAGTCAAAATGTTTTCCTCTTCTTTTTCAAAGAGTGTGACTCTTCGATAGACAACGGCGGCGCCCAGTTTGGGAACCTCTGCTTTAGGATATAGGTTTCAGTGTCTTTTTCCCAAGTTACATGTGAAATTTGTTGTTTTCTATTATTAGGTACACTTTTCATTTTCCCGTCAGACAGTGATACAGCCCTGCAAACAATAAGAGGTCTCAACCAAACTAATTTGCCAAAAACATGGGTGATGTCTCATTCGAAAAAGAAAGCTTTACACTACTAAACTGTCAGTTTAGTAGTCTCATTTAAATGGGTACGCGTCTAGGTGCCACCCCGACTACATGTCCCCTTTTAAAACCGGTTTTTAGGGGACAAGTAGACGTGAGCCATACCCGTCTACTTGTCTCCTTTCTGAGGAGGTGACAACTAGTCGGGGGGACACCCTGTCGCTAGGGTGCAAGGTGACAACTTGACGGCAATGATATATTTTTACGAGGGTACAAATAGTCGTCTACGGTCACGACAACCTATCCCCTCGACTCCACTCCA
Organism: Nilaparvata lugens; assembly: GCF_014356525.2. Classification (NCBI taxonomy): domain Eukaryota; kingdom Metazoa; phylum Arthropoda; class Insecta; order Hemiptera; family Delphacidae; genus Nilaparvata; species Nilaparvata lugens. The sequence continues at coordinate 74,177,744 of NC_052504.1, read as the reverse complement.
CAAGAAATCACCATTCCGGCTGGCTCTTCATTTGAAAGTTGGAAAATGAAGCCTAACTATCAAGTTCTATATGAAAAGGCATTAAGATTCCTAATTTTGTGCTAGCGCAAGTGTTTATAAATAATTATTTATCCTCATATTAATTACCAGACTTCATGTAATACCTCAGTTGATAACCAGACTGATAGCTTCATCTGCCATAATCATTGATGGATGAAAATTTGACTGTCCTAGCATTAGGCTCAATTTACTCGTAAACGGTACGTCTGGCGGGAAAATATAACTGAACAAAATGTGTTTAGAATTGTGCTCTACATCTGGTTCAGTCATCAAAAGGGCTTATTTTTCTTTTTTTTTCAACCAACTCGAAAAATTTGTCCTAAAAATAGCAAAGACGGCGAATATCTCCCGAACCGTGCGTTTGACGGGAAAATGTTACTGAACCAAAAGTGCTTAGAATTCAATTCTACATCATAACCAGTAATAAAAATTGCTTGTTCCCTCCTCCCTACGCCGCGGGGGTGTAAGTTGTGCCATCTGGTGCTTTGTAGGTGACAAGTAGTCCGGGTGACACCTGGACGCCAGCGTGCAAGGTGTCATGTAGACGTGAGCCATCCCCGTCTACTTGTCTCCTTTCTAAGGAGGTGTCAACTAGTCGAGGGTACACCCTGACGCGAGGGTGCGAGGTGTCAAGTTGTCGTTTACGGTCATGACTAGTTAGCACCTTTGGTCCAGTAGGTGTCACGTAGTCGGGGGGAACAAATTGACGACAATGGTAATTTTTACGAGGGTACAAGTAGTCGCCTATGGCCAAAATGACCAGGTGTCAAGTAGTCGGGGTGACAACTAGACGGCTACCCATTTAAATATCAATGGTCATCAACTATTAGTCTTATATGGGACATGTTAGCTTCTTCTGTGAGAGCGTCAATCAGGTTACTTCCTGGCAACCGTATTATTTCTTTAAATGTTTATTTTCGATTTCTATAAACTTATTGACCTGCATGCTGTACCAAAGTACAAGACATATCAGTTTCAAGAAATATCTCTTGCATTATGTAATTTAGAAACTGGTTTGATGTTGATGATGGTATAACAACAGTGAAACCAGTCACTTGTTGTTTGAGTGAATGCGTGGATGATGCTTACTTTGAACATTTGAGTATTAATTATATTTGTGAATTAAAAACATGTTTAAATGTTGATTGTGTTTTGATGCAGGATGATAAGGATGACAGTGAAGAAGAAGAAGAGTACAGCCCAGCAAAGAAAGCGAAGGGTGGCAAAGCGAAGGGCAAGGCCGGTGGCAAGCGTAAGAAGAAGGGTAGCGACTCTGACTCCGATGATGACTGGGGCAAGGGCAAGAAGAAGTCCGGCGGAGCCAAGAAAGCCGGTGGGGTAAGTACACTAAACACTCATTTATTTACTTTGATATGAACTATTTTAAAGCAATTTTATAAATTCCCATATATTCCCAAAATTTCATGGTCAGGGAAATATTCGCAAATCATAAGTTCCCTCCCACTTGGATTCTGCCCAAACCACATCAATATGTACCACTATTTTAAATTCGTATTATTATTAGCTTGTAGGGCACACCTTACTTAAGCGCGAGACACGTAATGAAATTGTTCATTTCTTCGACATGGTGGTGATTTTCTTGTCCGCTCACCAGATCCGTGTTTCGGATGGACACGTTAAGCCGTCGGTCCCGGCTGCCTAAAAAGCAGTCGTTAGGTCATGTCAGAGGCCCTGAAATTGATCAGTTGCGACCTGAAAACTCTGACACCAGACCTGAGCCAGCCAGGTCACTCGCTATTATTATTATTATTACCAGATCCTCATTGCCTGAGAAAATGCACCTTTTCTCTCTCCGCTTCGTTTTGTTCGCTTGGAGCTCTTGCCCCTGTAATACTTACTATTTATTAATTTTCATTCTAAGACATAATATTGACAATTTCATCTTTTTCAATGTTTTCGGGAACCAGATATTTAAAAAAAAAATCCAATTCCTCCGTTAGCAAGTGTTGCTACATATTTAACTTCTTTGTACTGTAATTCTATGTTTAGGAACCTCCATTCTATGACCATGAAAGATAGGCGTCCTCTCATATATGCTGCTCTACTCAATTTAATAAAATTATAATTTCTTTCAATTACTTTGTAGGCTAAAAGAGGTGGTGGTGGCTACACGAAGGTGTGCAAGCTGACCCCGGAGCTGGCGGCAGTGGTTGGCCAAGACTCGATGGCGCGTCACGAGGTGGTCAAGAAGATCTGGGCCATCATCAAGGAGAAGAATCTATACGACCCCAAGAATAAGCAGTTCGCCATCTGCAATAACGAGTTGCTGAAGGTTTTCGGTGAGTATTTGCGGCCAATCAAGATTCTTCAACCCCTGAAAATTGTATTCACAATCCATATACAGTAATTTGAAATATTCAAATGTTTGAAAATATTGAAAAATCGTTGAGGTGAATCCTAGTAACTCAATTGTGTTCATTCTGTGTATGTATCTGAAATACAGATTGAGTGTACCAAGAAGGAATGATCAATTTTGATGATTAACTTAGTTTAGTTTGAAAAAGTCAAGTTTTTACTCTAATTTTTTTGTTAGTGCAAAATTGGGCCGTAACAAGCGCTAGAGCTACAATTGTTTAAAATGGTTGCTCTTGCTGGACACCTGTTTCTACAAAGAAAAACAAATCCCAGGGTCAGTTGGATGTTTTCGATACCAAAGATCGATGAGGATGATGAATAAATTAAATTCTTACTTCATGCGAGACGGTACACCACTACACTAATACACTATCTGACTGACGTCCAATCAAGCGTGGGCTTGATGTAGGTATCTATTTTAACGTACACTCTTAAATACCGCCAGCGCTTGAGACGGTGGTACATTTTTCAGTAACAAAAGATACCAGTAAAATCTTGACGTGTTTATCCTTAAAACAAGACTATGAGTCAGTTATGGGAACCAGGAGACAAACATGCGTGTGCGTGAGTGGATCTTAGAGCAGCAAGAACGATCCACAGTAGCCACCTAACATCTTTGTCATCGACTGAGTTGAATAATCACTTGATTAAGTTAGTGTGAGTGACAGAATTGTGATTTGGTCTTTACAAGTTCAGCATCTCTTTTCGATGAACATTTCTGTATTTATTCTGAATAATTAAATGTTCATGAATCATCCAAATCGGTAATTCCTTTTTGAAACACTTTTTAATTTGTGAGAAAAATTGATAACTTGACATCTAGATCAAGTGAATATTGACTGAGCTCTAGAGTGAATCTACTTTTTCAACTGGTATCAACAAACTACTAGATGATGATAATAACTACTATTTCAGAGTTGTTAGATTATTATTGAACGAACGTACTGAGTTCGTACTGATGACTAGATCCTTGAGTCGTTTTCCGTTAGTTGGTTTGTTTGTTCGACAATATAATTTCATTGCTTTTATCAATCAACTTCACATTTTCAACACATATTCTTTGAACCATTAAACAGATCGTTGGCCAATAAAATTGACTCACTCCTTCGTCCTATTTTTGTTTGCTTGGCACAGTTTCGTATTTGTCTTGACACAGTTTCAAAACTTGACATAATTATCTTGATTTTCAGATATTGAAAAGACTACATTTATCTCAAATCATTTTTCTGTTGTTTAAATTTGTATTTATTTTTTGCAGGGGTCAAACGTTTCCGTACCTTTGGCATGATGAAACTATTGAAGGATCACTTTATTGCTGACTAAATGAAGTAAAATGAGTGACGTGCAACGTTTTTAATGAATGACCGTTTTTGATTGGATAAATGAAAATTAGCATTTTACACTACTTTGTCCTATACTTAGAGTATTATTAGTTCCAATTTCAATCAGTAACAAACATGACACTCGACTTATACTCATAACATTTTTTCACCTTTTTTGGGTTGGGGCTTTCAAGCAAATGATTAGCAATATTGTTGTTTAGTTAGAATTAAATTATTATTCTAATCTCTTTAGTGCTACTATTGTCTGATAATTTAGAACTTCACTTGGTTAATCGAATACCTCAATTCCAGGTTATTGTGACATGTTTCAAACTATTCTCACAAATAGCATTTCTCCAATGAAATGTACTCCTAGATTATATTTTCTAATGTCTAATATGTTTCAATAATGTTATTACAGTACCTTGGAAAAGGTCAAGACAAAGTATTTTGAGTCTTTAATCGAGATTGTACTTTATAAACAAAAGTCTAGTGCCCAAGCTTTAATATTGATGACTCTTTTCATTGAACGATTACCAATTTTCATCCTTTCTGGCTCTTCTGGAATTGGATCCGATTGGATTGTAATTGTAAAGATCTAGTTGAAGGTATATATGTTCCTTGAGATTTGATTTTCTTTTCAACTTGTCTGGGAGGAGGGGATGTGTGTGTATTGTGCAATAGAATTAGTGGATCAATTTCAATTTATCTCGATGTGAATTAGAATATTTAGTTCCCTTCTCCATCATTGATAGTTTAATACGATATATTTAATATTAAAATATGGATCTCTATGTGAAAAAGCCAAGTCTCAGATTGATTCTTATTAATTCTCAGAATTAATATCTATATTTTGAGTTGACTTCTAAGAGTGAATTATTGGTGATGTTGAATAACGTCTTCTCTTATTAGAAAGATTTATAGAATGTGTGATCGATCAGTCCTTTCGATGATAGATAATTGTTTCTATTGCTGCTAATTAGGTTGGTTTCATTTATTAAATATTGTATGTCTGTGTGTGTAAGTTTTAGTGTGAAGGAGTGTGAGAGTATTTTTATATTTTAGATTTGACATCATTGTTTGATGAAAGTAAATACATTTTTCAAAGTATTATTTTATATATATATATTGTTACCTCATTATTTTTAATGGGATTTCAATTGTGTTTTACTTTTTGAGGAGCTATGTACAATCTGAACTTATTTTTATTGTTTTAGTCATTTTCTGTATTCAACGTGCACATTTTCGGCCGACTCTGTCACAGTAGCTCGGTGAAGGTGTCTGGACTTTATGTTTGAGTATTTTTTTTTTTTTAGAAGTGAATAAATGTATTGCAGATGTATTAAATCTTTATTAAAAAAATATAATGAAATTTTGTAAGACTTATTTGTTTCATTACAGCCTTTAGCTTAGTCTTAAGGTAGTTATAATTTGAATTTTTCTCAATTATCTGGGAGGATTATAGAAAATCTCACAAATGAATCATTGAATTTCGTTTTTCATTCTTTCTATTGAAAGAATTTTTTACGAGTGTATCGTACGAAATGTTGAAAATCTATCAGTACCTACCAAAAGAATACGGTACACTATAGTTATAAAAAACCTTGTAGTCCAGTTCAATAATTTCAAACAATAAAACAACCTTAAATAACTCGATATTATTCGTTACAAGTGGTAATTGAGTGGAATATTTCTAATCAATGTATCAATTCAAGCCATCTAAACTCAAAATTTATAGTTTTCATGCTTACTTTTAGACTAAAATTTTGTAAAAATTGTACACGTGAAATTCTAACCTTATCTTGGACTGTGTCACCTATAAATTTGGAAAAAATAGCACAAGGACTACCTTATTATTTTATCTACCAATGTTATTACATTAGTCTCATTTGCATTGTAAATGAATAACCTTATGTGAAGTGAATATGGCCTGGTTGAGGATGATTATATATAGAAAAAAAGCATTCCCAAAGAACTCTGGAATTATTGTGAGCGATCTCATCAGATTATAGTGAGAAATGTTTTTACTTGTAAAATAAAACTCACCATGAGAATAGGAAAAATGGCCAGCTTTTCAGAAATGTCTAGTTACCTATTTCAGGAGAACCAATCTGAGATGAAAGATAGAGGGCTTCTCTGATTGGTAGTCGTGGCATTCAATCATGATTCTAACAGGCTTTTGTGCGACTGGATCATGGTGTGGTTTGTGGTTGATAATGTGGTCCAAGTGGTCACCTCAAGATAATCAGATCAATAACAAATAGCTCCCGGTTGCTCAAATTCCCATCAAGTTGACAAGAATTGAGATTAAATAAACGTTTTAGGTAGCCTGTAGTAAATTAATAGGTGTAAGTTATATAAGTTGGGATCATTATATTATATGCTAATTAAGCCGAAAAGTTATTAGATAAGTTACTTACTGTATAGTTTTGTATAGTGTTTTGTTATTGAGTATGCTACACTACCTAAATAAATAGAATTTTGAAGAAACAATCCATCTAATTGGTTCTCGTGACATTTAATCATGACTAAAATTTTATAGGTTTTTGTGCAACAGGGCCACCATTGTGTGTATTTTCGATTAACTTAATTATTTGGTACCGTACTTGTCATTTCTTGAAAATATTTAACTAATTAACTATTCGGTAGCCTATAGGATAGTATCATGATTAGATTAAGATTCGATCATTTCCAAAAGTGATAAAATTCACTCCTTTCAAATTGAAAATCACTTGTTTAGAATATTTTATTTTCTGAATAATTAACTTGAGTTATCTTAGAAATAACCGCTGATGATGACTTTCCTTTAAAATATTCAACATAGCAGGGGGTTCACAAAATAAACTAATGAGTGGAAACACAATTTCATTACTTCTGACTTGCAATATCGTCATATGCGCCGTTTAGTTGAAAAATAAAGGAAGAGGATTTATATTTTAAGGAAGAAGGAAAAATTGTTTATAAATTGAAGAAGTCAGACAAGGTGCTATCTCCGCGTATGATGAATGTGCTTTTTCTGCGCCCTTGAAAATCCTGCTTTTTCACCCTCTGCTGTTGTAAGTTTATGTTAACCTATTTTAAAAATAATAAACAAAAATCCAAAGCAAAAGGTGAATAATACCACCGTCATCACTGGTAATCACCGTATCATATTTTTTTATTGATAAAATCTCTTGGAGAATTATAAATTGATAATAAGTAGGGGCTATACCTACCGGTACCTATTTTCAGGTCTACTGTATTACAGTATAGGATTTTACAAAGTGGAGTAGGTCAACTAGTTTTTTATTTATTTAAAAAAGTTATAAATAGGCAACATTTTTTTGTTATGACTCATTAGGATTTAATTTTGAATTTATTTTGATAGGCCTAGGCCTATATATTTTTGTGCGGTACCTACTATAACTACGGTACAGATTTTGATAGAGGTTTTTAATTCTAATAACGTAATTCAGTACCTAATAACTTATTCACGGGGATTGATTCGAATCATCCTCAAAATTTAAATTAATAGGTAATAGGTAGGTATCGGTACCCGGTACCGTGTTGCCAGTAGTGACTATAATGATAGAAAAACCACTGTGCTGTAAGAAACAGTTTGAATTACATTGATTTACTTTACAAATGAGCCTAGGCCTACACTGCTTATAAAAACCTAATTATTTAAATTATTATTAAATGTTTAAAATGGTACAGTATTTCATGAAGATGAAATGTTTTAGCTGTGATTAAACTAAATGTTTCTTAATTCTTAGTTGCACAGTGCTGAAAATTTTCCCATTTTCATATTTTTATTAAGTTATAATTATGTTTCAACAACCTTTGTCCCCCGAATAAAAAATATAGATACGCATAGACATTACGTGTCTGTTAAAAATGTATTAATATTTTCTTTGTAAAAATATTTAAACAAGGTAGTCAGTATAATCTCCTTGAGTCCTTGTTTTGTCTCACGGTATTCCATTTTTTTGAATTTAGAACCATCATGCATCATGACAAAATTCATAACCACCACATGACACGAGTTTCAAGCTACTGTAGGCCTATTCGAAAATATTGAAAAAGATTGTCTAAATTAATCCGGATATGTATATTAATTTAATGACAGATATTTGATTTGATTTTATACATTAAGACTACTTCATAGTATACAAATATTAATTTCATGGAGAATGTAAAAGCACGCTAATGAATTCGCGGGAAACTCATTTCGCCCATTCACATAATAGAGTGGCTGTTGCCTGTTGTTCTGAACTGAAGCCGAGTTATCCTGATGTGGTTGTGAGGTTGGATTCAGTTGAAAATTTTGTTAAAATTTTGTGAAATTAAGGTAAGTTGATTGCCAAGTCTTAAATTGTTATTACTAGTTACATTGCATTATCATATATGTCTAGAATTTCATTTGAATTCTTAAAATAACTTTCAACTTATTTGCTTAGATTGTTGAAGAAGATTGCATTAATATTTTGCATTTATTTCTTTTACATTATTTTGACATAAAGAGAATTCACTTAATGTAAGCCGGTAAGTTGGTGTAATAATTAGTTTGAAATGGTCTCTTTACTGTGAGTGGTTTTGGTTTTGGGTAGTTTGGTTACCCAATCCATGTTTTGTACTTTTGTAAATTTAACATATTAAATTAATTTGGGTATAGCCTACTATCAAATATTGATTTTTTAGTACAGTAAGTAGTGTCAAATTTGTATTAATTAAGTTTTTGTGTTATTGGCAATGGTATATTTGGTATTGAATGTTTATGTGTTGGCAAAGTGAATAACCTAACTTCTATAAGCTTCCTTCTGTAGCAACAACGTAGCCTGTACTAAATAATATTAATTTATGATGGATTGAATGGTTTGTTTTTTGAGTAGTTTATTTATTTTATATTGCTTGACATAGTAATTTATTTAAATTATATTGCCCATTTTTTTCTATTTTCTACAGTCAATAACATTTCTCATTGGAAATTTGTTTGGTAAACCTATAGGTCTAAGCTAGGCCTTGCAATTTGAATTTTTCAAAAATGAGTTCATAGATTATTCTACTCTTGACCAAGTCATTTATTTGTTTTGTAACGTTCCAATAAATTAAAACATATTTTGAGATAAATAAACGTATTTTACGGAATCGCCTTCTATTTCGTATTTAATTAATACTGTACAGTAGGCCTAAGCTACATAAAGCTACACATTCGCATTCAAACGTTAAATGTAGCATTTAATAAAGAAGAATAGAATCATTGATGAATTTCTTGTTGTTATGAATAATATTCATTATAGTAGACCAAGCGTATCTGTGTTATTACAAGTTCATACTTTTCCTATGTTAGGCATACTCATTCTATTTCAACTGCTCAGTTTATTATAGGTAAAGTTTTGATTTATCACTATAAATCCTTCTTTTCAACATGAAATTTGTGAATAGAACAAATCTAAATACTTTTGATTTAAAATTAATTTTATCCGCATTTATAATTAAAAAAAAAATAGATCTACCTCAACGCATATAAACCGTAACTAATTCATTAATTTTTCTTAAAACTGTTTTATTGACTAAACTCCAGGAAGGTTAGGTTGGATTTCCGTTAATTGATTTGTTAATCATTTTAGAACTTCCAAGCCAAATAAACCTTCTGTAAACTGTGAAATGAAAGTTTATAATTTTTCTTAATCTTTTTAAATATTACATATTGAATTTGTTTGTTATTCATCATTGTTCAGAATAACAAACATGCATAAAGCTTGACGCTTTAGGTTAGAGAGGTTTAGGGAGGTTAGATTTTACCACTAATATTGTAAACCACAGCAAACGTTGAGTTTGGATCAAGCATTCGAGTAAATTTGTAAAAGTGATCTTGAATAGAAATCTAAATAGGACTGAAAGTTTCTCAAATTTATTCAAATAAGAAGGAAATAAAATGAAAAAGGAGGAAAATATTTATTTATTTATTTATTCACATTATCACATCGGAAACAACAGGTAATGACCCAAATATGTTTCCTTAACACAACAATAAGTACAGTATACAGTTCAATCAAAACAAAAAAAAAGATACTAAAACTAACGTTTGAAAAGAAAAGAAAATAATACTTAGAAATCTACTTCTAAAACATTCCTTAATTGAGTTGATGGTGAAAATGAATATATGAAGTGATGAAGGAGAGGTGCTATCAATAAAGATGATAACACCAGCAAATGATAACTGCCAGCAAAAAAACTTTGAAAATAAAGCCTAGGTTTCTCCGAAACACGCAGCGTCACCGCGCCATGCGGGATGCGCGATGACGTAATCACGCAAAAGTTTTGCTGCAGCTATAATATTGCACTGTAAATAATACCTACCTATAGTATTGCATAATTTATACTCTTTTCAGTTAAATTTGCACTTTGAGTTGAACACAAGAAACACAATTAATTTTGAAAATATAACTTTTACTGAATCTCTGCAAAAATTTGCAAGTCAAGTGTCCCTGGTCAATGATTGAAAATATATTACAAGTACCAATTTTCCACTGTGTTTGATCAAAGACCAATTTTCAACAATTTAAACCAGTTTCTACATTTTGAGCAGATCAAGAATCTTTCTTCCCTCTTGTCCTATAAAAAATTGAGTAAAAACCACCAGGTCAGACTGATCTAGTGGTCTGGGGTAACAGGTAGACCTTTAGTCTACTAGCACTGTCTGGTCGTGGGTTCAAATCCCGCCGGTAGGCATGATTGTTCAATCATCTCATCAGTCACCCACGCAAAGCAAAAGTCTTCTAAAAAACATTTTACAGTAACACTAAAATCAATTTTTAAGCAGTGAACAATAAGTTTTGATAGATTCACAGCTTTTTTGCAGCGGTTCGGCTTCACCATTTGTCTGACTTATAAAAAATATAATTGCAAATTTCGAACTCAATCTTCTAAATATTGCTTAAGGATAACATAGATGATTCCTTTTAATTAATATTGCAAATGGTAAACTCCCTTCATCTATACGATTTATAAAACCTCATTAGCCAATTTTAATCTTCATTAGTTAAAAAATGGTTACAGTTGCGTTTGTTTCAGGCATGTTACTAGATTTCCCTAGCCAATTCAATAAATGGTTAATTCAAAATGGTTCGTCCACCTAAAAAGCGTGCCTGCAACTTTGAGGATAAACCTGAAAGGCAGGTCGAACCAAGCCAGGATGCTACAGATCAGGAGACTCTACAACCAGCTGATTCAAATGGTATCCGAAACGAGTCAAATTTTTAAAAACTCAACATGCAATAGTCTATCCAATCTTATCATTTTTTTCTATGTCCATTCTTCAAAATACTGTTCATTGAAGGAACGCGAATTGAAAGTACTGTACATATGTTTAGACCTGCAAATGTTATGCCAACAAGTAACTTTTAGTTATTTTTGTCTATTATAACAATTTATTCCATCTAAGTAAGCTCAAGATTTTCCATCTTCATTACCAAATCAGTCATTTCAGAAATCAGAGTTGGAGCAAAGTTATATTAGAGTTAAAGTTCCTGATTTAGTTGTTGAATTTCTGGATACAATGAAATTTAAAATAATAGAATAATTTTCAGGGAGAAAATATCAATTGTAGCTTGTTTACATGGTTTTCTATGCTACTTTACAATATTTCATACTGGAAACGTATTCAGTACTGTATTTTCTACATTTCCCAACATTTGGTATTTCTGTAAAAAAAAAAATTAAAATTCAACTCTCACAGTATAAAGGCTGGTAATCAGTTCTCCATTTATCAATTTTCTGTAGTTGTGGTGGTGGCTATCCATATTAAATGTAAACTTATACAACAACCACTTATCTATTAAAATATCTAAGCCTACTAGAGTTTGATAATGTTGTAACTAGCTTGAAGAAGTTTTTGTTATTATAATAAAAATGTTTGTGCCTATATTAATTATTTTTATCCAATTTAATAGTCAATGTCATCATTGCATCATTGTTAATTTTTCTAACATTATTTGTGCCTGTTAATTCTGTTCACTTGCATGTAGTATTTCAACGTATATTAGTGCCGACTTGTTTAGTTTACATGATTGCTCATTCAAGTAACTATAGCTACGCAGTGAAATAATTCAACTCAATTCCGCAATTTATCCAAAAAATCTATTATATTCTACAATTCAGTTATGAAGATTCAACCTGAAATTTACTCCCATAAACACTAAACATTTCAAATTTTCAGCTCAAATTCTCAATTGAACTTCTTTGAATATACTGATAATGTTTTTCTTCCCCTTTCAACCTGTTTATTTTGAATCTGAAGCACGATGAAAACGGTAATTTTTTGAAACTTTTTAATCTTAAAAACTAAACTTTGAAATTTTTATAAACTCATTTTTTTAAGATGTAAAGAAATATGATATTGCAATGGTTGAAAAGCTAATAATTAATACACGATAATTTTCAATTCAACCTAATTATTATTAAACTAGAATTATCTGAACTTATAATTTTTTAAACCCATATTATTAGTTGGGTACTGTATAATAATTATTTCAAATATCAAATGACAGCTATATAAATAGAACTAAGGACTTCTGCTACTGCGAATATGGACCGAATAACTAAATAACTAGCTGGAGGAAATTTAAAGAATGAAACTGTCTGAAAATTGTGCAATTTTTGGACAGTTTCATTCTTCATATTTCCTTCTGCTATTTAGTTCTTCGGTCAATATTCGCAGTAGCAGAAGTCCTTAGTTCTATGTATATATCTTTCATTGGATATTTGAACCAATTGTTGTTATCAATACAGTGATAATATTCCAGCAGTTGGTTAACTGCAATTTCTAATAAAAATAATCCATCCATTGTGTGTACTAATATTTTCGCCCCATTTTCTTTGGTAGCCGAATATGTAATCATCAAAAAGGAATCATCGACGGAAGTGGAAGAGGAAGAGGAAGAAGGTGCGATGAATGCAGACAGCTCGCTGCTGGAGGAGAGTGTGGTGGGGGGCAGCGGTAGCGAAAGTCAGACTGTGACGCCGACCAAGAGTCGCTTCGGTCGCTCGCACAAGCCGAAGGTGCTCGGTGACTTCGTCTCCACCGACAAGAAAGTCAGCATCGTGTTGAAGGTGAGCCCCGTCAACCAGTTCAAGTACTACAAGGACTCGAGTCGAAACCCCAACAAGCCGAAACATGAGCGACGTGGCCGACCTAGGAAGTCGCTGCTCAGAGACAGCTTCGATGCCCAAAAAACGGAAAGCTCGCCCAAGTCGCAAAAGGAAGCTGATCCAGTGGCGTCAGCAGTAGACGAGGCTGCAGCAGCAGCAGCAGTCAGCGACGAGGTGGATGTGAAAGTGGACCCAGCAGAAATGCAGGTGGACCCGAGCTGCCAATGGCAGGTGGGTGACCTGGCATGGGCACGCATTGGCAACCACCCTTTTTGGCCGTGCATTATTGCTAGAGACCCTGAACTGGCAATCTTCACACGCATTAAAAGTCAGTACTCCATTCATTTATGTATTTTATTTAAATATATAGCCTAATAGGCTTAATATTTATATTATTATTATAGTTTCCCCAAATTCTTAAATATGAATTTTTAATAATAGTACGGCATTCAATTCAATTCAAATAGTTTTATATTCCTCATGGAACAAACAGTATAATTTACAATATGCCAGTTCAATAACTCTTGAATAAGAAAAATATTTTTTGAAAAACACATAAGTATAAATAACAGCTTAGAATAATAAAAAAAAAATAGTTCTTAATATCATTTGTACATTAACATTCAAAATTAGAGTAGCTATAATGCATTGAAAAATGTAGAATTGAGTAAAATATTTTAATTCTTATTACATACGCTTGAAATGATTTATTAACAAAAATCTCTTATTTTCATGAGAAGATTATCCACAAGACAAACTAAAATCTAGTTTTCATCTTTAATGACCTTTTTATCTTCTTGTAGATAGAACTTGTATGTTTGGTTGCATTAAGGGAGATGAAATTAAGGCGAAAATTATGTTGAGTATAATCAGCATAATCTTCTTTAAATTTGAAAAAACAATTATTTTATAAATGCGATAAACTTGGGACACTGCGAAAAACCTGTTAAGATTTTATTAACTCATCACTATATTATTGTATGATAGAAGGATTTCAGTTGTCTAATTACTGATACTAATAGTCTTGGTTTAATGGACTCATCAATATGAAATTTAAGTATGCAGCTGATTGAATGTTCTTTTACTACAAAATCGATAACTGATGTCTTGAATGGAAGACATTCACCCTGACATTCATTAGTGGGATTTCACACCAAAGCTGGGCCGGGCCGAGCCGACCGGAATCCGCGTGCGCGCTAACTATGCAGGATTTAGTCGGGAGCATTCAAATCAACGCCGGGCCGAGCCGAGCGGATTTGTGCAGTCGACGCCCAACCCGAGCGTTTTCGGCCAAGCGGATTCTGCCTTCTTTCAGTTTAGTTCGATCTTCCCACATATTGAGTTCTCACTAAAAGGCTAGAAAACCTGAGTCGGCTTCAAAGGCTAGAAAATCGGCTTCAGTGCGAACGCAGGCAGATTCCGCTCGGCCGATCCACCCGGCTCGGCTCGGCCCGGCCCGGCCCAGCTTTGGTGTGAAATCCGCCTTAGTGTGAAATATAAATGCTGAAGAAATTGATATTACTCTATATAACTTAATTCAAAATTGTTTACATATCTTTCTATAAAATCTCAAGTTAACTAGATGGTTCACTTGATTCTCATTTCCATGTTATGTTGTACATCTATTCATTCCATAATTCTGATTTTGTAACTTCTATACCCACTTTGAAACGACAATCTACTGTATTATTTCTCTTGCTCATAATTTTGAATTTTTGATGTGTGATGATTTTGAATAACAATTTGAGTCTTCTCTACAGGCCTGAACTATTTGTTTTTTCAGTGTTCACCAAGAGTTTGGTGCCGCACAGAAGATTACACGTTCAGTTTTTTGGTGATAATGGCCGAAGGAGTTGGTTGTCTTCCACGTCAGTCATGAATTATACTGGTCGTGCTGCTTTTGAAGAATTGTCACAATCGATATTATCTGCTGTAAGTAGATTAGTGTCTTGTGTAATTTCTAGAAGTAATAATAATTCATTATTCTAATATTTCAATTGACTACTAGTCTGGTTACACCAAACGAATTCAATATCTTCAACAAAATTGTTATTTATTTATTTGAACGAGCGTTAGCGAAGCTCTCACTTTTAAAATACTAAAATTATTGTCAATACCGTTGAAAATTGAACAGAAATGCGATTAAAATTTTGATGTGCCTCGATTCATCATCATCCAATGGAAATGCTTCAGTTTCTGTATAAACTCTGATACTCTACTCATTAGAAAATTCAATCATATATAAGCTAAATAGTACAGATCAAGTCGCGGATGTAACAATCAAGAGCTGCATTGTGTTTTTTATACTTTACGGCTCAAGTGAATCACATTGATGAATTTTATTGATGTATTCAATAATAAAATTGCAGGTTTTGAGTAATCTAATCAATTTCCATTTCATCTTTTACAGAGAGGAACGAGTGCTTCACTTTAAACGCCTGGTGCAGAGGAATGCTAGACTTGCCGAGAGAAAAGGAGCAGCAAACCAATCTCCATCTTCACCAAAAGTGAAAAGGCAGTATAGGAAAAGAAAAGCCGAACAGAGTCAAGAAGATTCTGATTATGTGGTTGCAGAGAAGCAGGTAACATTTTTAATTAATTCATTTTTCTTGAGTTGTTAATAAGAAAAAAGAAGACCATTGAAAACCAATGACACACGCAAACTATGCGCGTTAATAATAGGATATTCTTGAATTGTTCCAGTTCATTCATAGAATATTAATATATTACCAAACAGAACTCACTAGATTAGAGTAGCATATAAAAAAGTTATGAATTTACTTTGTAATATGAGAATTCCATTGCTATTTTAATGGAATAATTGATAAAAGTTATTACTTGATTTTTTCTTGATTTCAGATCAAGCTCGACAACGAGGCTGTAGAGAGTCAGTCATCAACTCCTCCTGTTTCAACGCCTCCTGTTTTAACTCCTCCTGTTTCAACCCCTCCTGTTTCAACGCCTTCTGTTTCAACCCCTCCTGTTTCAACGCCTTCTGCTTCAACTCCTCGTAAACGGGGACGTCCCCGTAAAAGTTTGACTCCATCTACAGTAATAAAAACAGAACCGATTCAAGAATCTACACCGAGTTCTAGACCCGTTAGACAGTGTACTAAAATCGTAATTAAAATGGAAGTGGATGAATCGAAAAACGACAGTATACCTGATTCAAAACAAGTTCCATCAACATCATCCGTAAGTAACCGTTTTTGAACAACAACGTTTCACAGCATGCCTTTTGCCTTTTCATAAGTCACGTTGTAACAATTTCGACCACTATTCTAACTCCAATTTGGTTCGATTCTAGTGATTTTTTAATTTATTTCTTTCTATTTTAACAGTTGCTGCACTTTTTCCAATTCTTTGCTTGTAATAAAAATGATGATTTATCATTTTATGAAAAGGCATAGAATCGTATTAATTCTATGCTTTTATCAAAATTATTCTATAGTGTGGAGAAATACATAATACACGGTTTTGATGTATTTTACTTTGACATGCAGTCAATTATTTAAGTAAATGAACAAGTTTGTTTACTTGAATAATTTATTGCAGGTCGTTGTTGAAAGCATCAAAACCATGACTGTGTTAATAGGCTACATCGCAGCTCAGAATGCAAAGAGAAACTATAATATCAATGTATAATGCATAATTTTCTCGGATCTATGTACTTGTACTGTATAAAACAGTGAAATTTTAGTCATGTTGCCCTATTGTAAGTGTGTGGTAATTTATTTCTTATAAAGGAGAATTCTGTTTTGTCGTACGAAGTTGGTAAATCGTTATAATACACGGCAGTGCGTTGATTATCCTTGAACTCTTTAAGTGTGTATTCTGTGTGAATGTCCAGTCTTCTTATGAACGGAATGTGTTTTACCATAGATTCTAAAGGAATAGACTATCAAACTTTATTCTTTATTGATTCATATAATAAGTACATCATCAAAATGATGATGAAAAATAAGGTAACCTTGTGCTATTCCTCTTCCAAATTTAGATAAAGATACACATAGTCCGAAATAACACTTATCTAAGAATTAATTGAAATTAGATGACAATAACAATTCTCAAGAAATCAAACTTTTGTCACTGCATTAATATGAGAAATAATGCTCTTGTTATAAATATTTTTAATAATATCGTTTTAAAATTAAATTTTTCAGGGAGGACAAGCTAAGAAAAAATTCAGGTCTCCCACTGTGCCAGCTCCCACTCTTCCACCATCTTCAGATCAGCCGAGTAAAGCCAAAAATAAGAAAACAAAATTGGGCGCCGAATTCAATAAGTTCAGTAGTAAGCAGTTCAATAAAGTATCGAGCCAAAATCCAGACATGGGAACTAAAGAAATTGAAATACATTTGGAAAGGATGTGGAAAGAACTCCATGACTCTCAAAAATCCAAGTAAGACATTTTTCATGAACATCCTGTTTTATTGCTCAATGACAAAATGTGGACTTGCAATTTCCGACAATGTTCGGATTTTTGAAAGTTATGCAATATACTGAGCTGTACAATTTGTACTGTTTGTACGGATATTAAATAGATTTGGAAATAGTGAAATTTCATAGATGTGTGGGTCGAACTTTCGTCAAGTCAGTTTATAATCTCATCAAGCTATAAAGGTGCGTACAGACTTTCGCTCTGCTCCGCAACCGAACGTCATTCAAGCAGAGCGATTGATGATAGACCGGCGAGCAAGAGTGGTTCGACCGGGGAACGCGAGAAGATCTAACATCTTCCGTAACGTTCATGATGGGTGCGTGGGCGGAGCGACTGTGGTTCGATGGTGGTACGAGGGCGGTACGAGGGAGGAGCGTGCTCGGTGCTGGTTGGAAGCGCGAATATGTGTACGCAGCTTAAGAAAACTTTTTTTAATAGTTTGTTACTAATTGATAATTTTCAGTCTCAAAATATACTGTCAACTAAAGGATTAACTGTTGACTAATTTGAACCAGTGCTATGGACTGACCTGCTTCTGTGGTGAAGGGCACTGAACTGTAAGGCCCAGTTCCTAGGACATGTATTAATCTAATGTACCATTAAACCTCTAGATTAAATGGTTCATTATGTTTAATAAGTGTACTAGAAACCGGGTTTTAGTAAGAGTAGAGCACCAAATGAAATACTGTACAAAAACGTACTCTCTTTTCCACTTTCAGAAGCTCAATGAACTTTCCTCAAATCTTGATGACATTAATAAATTAATAATAATAAATAAATTTTATTTCCATCAATATACGAACAAACAAATCAATAAATTGTAGGCCTACATAATATTTAAAATACAATATAACATTTACTACAGATTTAAAGAAAAAAATATCGTTCTTGATTTCAAGATATCACGATCTAGGGAAGTGCAAACCCCAAATAATATTCATCATCTGATCTGTATTTGAAAAAATTCAAAATACTACAATAAACCTATTTTTCAACTTTGAATTTGACTGTTATATATTATAATGTATATAATATACATTAAAAATATAAAATTCAAAATACCACAATAAAATTCAAAGTTAAAAATTAAGTTTATTGTAGTTTTTTGCATTTTTTCTAATACAGATGATGAATATTATTTGGGGTTTGCACTTCTCTAGATCGTGATATCTTGAAATCAAGAACGATATTTTTCTCTTTAAATCTGTAGTAAATGTTATATTGTATTTTAAATATTATGTACAATTTATTGATTTGTTTGTTCGTAAATTATTAATTATAATTGACTCAAATATACATTATTTCATTTTTCACAGGTGTCGTATAAAAGTGAACTGCAAGGACAAGGAAGATGACGAGGAGGAAGAATCGGTGACGTGGGATCCGGAAGACACCGACGAGAAAACGTCCACTTCTGAGATGAGCGAAAGCCCGCTAACGCAGCCACCACCCAAGGCCAGAACGAAAGTGAGCATTTTCAACGGCGCATTCCAGGGCAAAGTGTGCCAGGTGTGCGAGAAGCCGGGCAACACGTTCCGCTGCAAGGGGCCCTGCTACGGCACCTACCACCTCGAATGTGCCGCCAACCCACGCGACTTCAGCGCGCGAATCAACGAGATCTTCCAGTCGGTGAACGCGGCAAGCAGCCCCGCCCTGCAAAGCCGCAAGAAGAAGGTCGACAGCCGAGGTCGCAGGAAGTCCATCGTGTCAACACCCACCAACGATGATGATGCCACTAACAAATCAGTCACAACTGAAAGTGAAGATTTGGAGGAGTCGTCGACGACTGAAGAGAATGTTGATGACAGCAAAAAGTCTTTGGTTCTTAACGAAAGTGAGGATGTGAAGGAGACAACTGGGAGTGAGGATAAAATTGATAAGAGAAGAAATAAGTCGTTGTTGAATACAGAGAGTGAGGATTTGGAGGAAACTGGGTTGAATGAAGAGAAAAAGAAGAAAATTGATGAAAGAAGGAAGTCGAGAACGGAAAGTGTAGATTCGGAAATGAAGGAAGATTCGTCGAAAGAAGTGAAAGGAAAAAGGAATTTGCGAGAGGAAAGCGTAGATTCGGAGGTGGAGGGAGATTCGGTGAACGAAGTGAAGGAGAAAATTGATGGTAAAAGGAAGTTGAGAGCGGATAGCAAGGATTCGGAAGTTAAGGAAGATTCGGCGAATGAAGTGAAGGGAAAAATTGATGGGAGGAGGAAGTCGAGAACGGAAAGTGTGGATTCGGAAGTGAAGGAAGATACGGCCAACAAAGTGAAAGGTAAAATTGATGGAAGAAGGAAGTCGAGAACGGAAAGTGTGGATTCGGAAATGAAGGAAGATTCGTCGAAAGAAGTGAATGGAAAAATAAAGTTGAAAGAGGAAAGCGTAGATTTGGAAGTGAAGGAAGATTCGGCGAATGAAATGAAGGGAAGCATCGATGGAAAGAGGAAGTTGAGATCGAAAAGCGTGGATTCGGAAGTGAAGGAAGATACGGCGAACGAAGTGAAGGGGAAGATTGATGGGAGGAGGAGGAGGTCGATTGTGAAGAAAGAGACTGAGAACTCGGAGGATGCAACAACCACTGTAAAAAAAGAGGATGAGTATTCGGAGCAGTCCGCTGGTGGGAGTAGGAAAGCGGTGAATAAGTTGGTGAAAGCGGAGAGTGAAGACTCGGAGGACTTGAATGATAGGAAGAAGGAAGACGAAGGGGCGGTGGATAAGAAGAAGAAGAAGGGTGCGGCGAAGGAGTCGAGCGACAGCAGCGAGGAGGCCGACAGCCAGAGTGCCGACTTTCGATGCGCCGCCTGCACCGAGGGTCGTCTCCAGCCCTGCTTCGTCTGCGGCCGCGACGAGATCAACGGCCACTCCAGTCGGCAGCGGTGTCATGTTGGTTAGTACATTTCCCAGTCCATATTATTTTAGTTTATGCTATTGGTATTTCCAGTTTAATCGTTCTTATTCCTACAATAGGTTTATGCCAACAGGAGTCCTACTAACAACTTGATTATCTTGATTATTTTTACATAAAATATAGTGAATAGTGTGATAATTCAGTGATAGATCAATGCAAGTGGATAGTGCCGACTTTCGATGCGCCGCCTGCATTGAACTATCACTGAATTATCATACTATACTATCTATAATCAATGAAAACTAGTTGAGATCATAGTGAATAGTGATTTTAAATAAAAGCTCCATGTACACAGTACTATGAATTGTAATATTAGTATTCGATTTTTCTTGAGAATGGTTAGCCAAAATAAATTTATTCCTCAGATTATAGCTTCCAAATCTAAAGCAATATTAATCAGGAGTGTTTTGATTGTAATACATTTTAATACTCTACTTTTATATTAAGTTGTATGGTGTATTTGTGAAGAGGTGTATTTTAAAATGGAGTTACCTGTTGTCTCTATAGATAAACGGATAAAAAATAGATGAAGAAATAAATAATGTTGTTTGACGTTACAGCACAGTGCGGCAGGGTGTACCACTTGGAGTGTTTGAAGGCGTGGCCACAGGTGAACTGGCTGCGGAGTGGTGGCGGAGGCGGGGGCAGTGGTCGACGGGGGGGCGAGGACAGGGGGGACATGCCGCCGTTCGCGTGTCCTCAACACGCGTGTCACACCTGCATCTCGGACAACCCCAGTGTCATGAAGGAGCGATTTGCCAACGACCGACTTGTCAAGTGCCTCAGGTGTCCCACCTCTTATCATTATGGTCAGTGCACTTCAAATAATATACATTACACAACTTTATTATTCAATACTGATAAAAGAGTCTAATATTAATTTATAGACTTTTTAGACTTACTTTGAAAGTATTTAAAAAGTTATTCATTGACAACAAAAATAATGACTGCTGTGCTTTTAGAATTACGTTTTTTTTGGTCCTTTAAAATTGTTTCTCCAATATGTGAATATTTCTTATTTTAGTGATAATAATGTGATATTTTTCTTCTATGTTTGGTTTTGAATTATCTAAATTTAAAAATATACTTTGTGAAAATAATTAAGAACTGAAAATTTTGTGAAGTGAACAACTACAAGTCTTAACCTATTTCGGACTATGTGTAACCTTATCTAAATTTGGGAGAGGAATAGCACAAGATGACTTTATTTTTCTATCCCTATCATTTTTTATTATGTTCTTATTGTATGGATCAATAAAGAATAAAATCAATAAACATCAAGGTACAGTCCCCGGGACCTTTAGCTTTGCCTGTCGATGGAGGTCCACTAGAGTTCATACCCGTTCAAAGTCAGCGACCATCTTTTTAGTATTGTTCCAATAACTTGATCCTATAAAACTAATAATTATGCACCCTTTGAATTTCTAATGTAAATCATTCTAATGTAATGTACTCATTCAGAGGATAAATAGAATTTAATAAGAATCTAATAAGAATCAGAATGGAATAGTGTTCCCTTTCCATTTTCCAACACACTCTTAAACTAACAATCACAATTTGATGAAACTTTGGTAATATCATGATAATTTTTGAAGGATGCCAATTGTGTCAATTAAATTGCATATTGGTCAACTATCTCTTGTAAACGAGGTACTTTAATCGAGAAATTTACAACTTTAAATTTTCATGACATGAAAAAGTTACTGATCGAGGAAAATTCTTGATTTTGATAATCGTGTATACATTGCGTATGAAATATAGAAAATTAATTAAATTTATTTGAAAAAAGGATCATGGAACAAGGTCTTTTGGCTGAAATTCTCCAGAGCGTTAAACATACGCTTGCATCTATCGCGCTGAAAAAGTTTTCTGGTAATTTTAGTGGCTTATTAGCTTTTTAGGGAGCTTCCTTCGTCTACAGGGCTCTGTAGGGAGCATCCTTCATTTATAGGGGCGGTCGTGCCCAATGCTTTTGCAAAGACATGGATATCACTCCGCGAATCCTGCCTTGCCTATTTGCCATTTCAAGGACACAAGGCTAGGAGACCACAATTGTAGATAGATAGAGAAACTCAAACACAACAGCCAATACTGCGTGAATTCTTTCATTGAATTTCAATATGCGTGAATTCTCGTGCTATAGATTTCAAAATAGAATTTATAATAGTTGATCTTATCTTTGTGAAAGATAAATAGTGTTGAACATCACACTGAGGTAATCTTCGCTGTCTTGAAAATTATGTTCAATGTCATATTGCATTTTTGCAGGAAACCATTGTTTACCAGCTGGTACTGAAATAATTGCTGCCAGACAAATAATTTGTCCTCAGCATTACAAGAAACATAAGAAGGGATTGCAGCATGTTAATGCTGCCTGGTGCTTCATATGTGCCTCAGGTAAGTCTGTGTGACTGATTCTATTTGATAATTGATACTTTATCCTCTCAACAATCAGTTGTGCAAATTGCGTTCTATTAGATGCCATACGTCAGATATGAAAATATACTTTTAGAATGGTATCAAGTATAAAGACTGAGCGGAAAATTGAAATTGATATTAGTGTATGATTTTTTTAGTCTTGATAGTTACTGATTGGTAGTAAAATGGAATCAGGACTATGTTTCAATAACATGAAAAACTTCATCCAATTTGAAATTTTCGATTACTTATATGCCGATTATATTTTCAATATTCCGAACTATTTCAACTTGAAATATCAGTTGTTAAGACTATTGATCCTTCAATGCACTATACTGATTCCTCCTCCAGTTGAGCTTTAGGTAGCTCCAACATTAGAAACCGAATCTCCATTTCAGAAAGCAAAAATGTTTTCAGCTCTACTGTAGGAAGGGGTACGGTGTGCCATGCAATTTTTTTCTGCAGTTTTCCTGCAAATAAAGTAGATTTATTGTATATGACTCCACGAATAAATTGTTACCTAATGATAAAGCAATTTCATTACTAAGAATATTGCATTGCTTCATAGCCACCTGTATTAGAGGTGGCTATGATTGTATCTCATTTGAAATCAATTTTCTTGCTCTAGTAACCCAGTTTAGTTATTCTTAATAGTAAGTGAACTTTATTCTTTTGATGTTTTATGTTCTCATTCATTTATTGTATAATGAATTAATTTCTGCATTTATTCCTTGGAAGAGGATAACTTCAATAATGACATGACTGCCCTATATTGAAAAATTCTCCCTTGTATTCTATTTTAATAACACAGTTTTACTTTTGTAAACTGATGTATTTCTGAAGAGAAGTTTCATTTCAACTGGCTATGTAGGTGGTGTTTAACACAAAATGCACATTTATTATTTCGTTTATTTGATTCACGTTTTATTCTCATTGTCATTTATTCATTTTTCAACATGTTCATGAGTCAAGTTGACATTCTTCATTTGTAATTTTCTTTAGGATTGAAATTGGTAACCTAACCAGACCTTTCAAATCCAAACAAAAATGCTGAATCTAACCTGAAACCTTAATATTTTCTTTATAATTTTGTGTAAGAGTGTTGTTGATGACAAATGAATGGTGCGGTGCAGGTGGGTCGTTGATCTGCTGCGACATGTGCCCGACCTCGTTCCACGCCGACTGCCTGAAGATCTCGCCGCCCGAAGGGGGTTACATCTGCGAGGACTGCGAAACAGGTCGCTTCCCGCTCTACGGCGAAATCGTCTGGGTCAAGCTGGGCATCTACCGGTCAGTCATACAACATGAGTTTCTATTTCACCTATGAATGAATGAATGAATATGAATAATTGCTTTTATTTTAACATTGTTTCCTAGATAATATTATACAAGAACATAATTTTAATTATAAAAAGCATTAAACCCTTGGTCAACGACCGTCAGGGTGAGGTTTGTCATGAGTAGACTCCATACAGAATTACACATTCTTGTTATTAAAATACTTTTCCCTTAGTGTTCATTCAACAGTTCACAACGCACTATCCATTGAACTCTGAAATCAAGTAG
The DNA here is from genome assembly GCF_014356525.2 of Nilaparvata lugens. NCBI lineage: Eukaryota > Metazoa > Arthropoda > Insecta > Hemiptera > Delphacidae > Nilaparvata > Nilaparvata lugens. The sequence goes on along the minus strand of NC_052504.1, from coordinate 74,153,530 downwards.
TGTCTGTATTTCCATGCACCAACACAGTATGCACCTATCTTTAGCCAGTCATCTCCGTTTAGGTAGTTCTTCAGATCTTCCCGTGACAATGCTGCTCTGCCAAAGTGTTGCCATCTGAACTCGACAAGTATGGGACATTTTCCAATGAAATGCGTGACATCCTCCTCCTCCTTCCTATTGCACAATGAGCAGAGTCTGTTCCGTTGAATGAGTACTTATTGAGTCGGATCAATCATTTCTTGCTTTGAAGAACCACTTGATGAATTGAAAGCTGGAATCTTGAAAAATGTAATCATTCCAGTGATTGAGCTCTCGGCGAATGGTGTACCGCTGGCTCATGGCGACCCGCTGCATCTGTTGATCTCGCAGCTTACTTCCAATCCTGTCAATCGTCTGGTCGATGTTCAAACTACCTGCTCTATTTCACCTATCATTTATTGGTCAATTCACAATTTCATAATTGGACTCATATTTTTATTAGTTTTTGTCAGAATTATTTTAAAAGTCAATTTATATCAAGGTTGTATAGATTACCTCTCTCTCTCTCTCACTCTCTCTTATTGTAACATACATAAATAAAGAAATCTAATCTCTCTCTCTCTCTCTCTCTTTCAACAGGACATAATTTGAAAGTTCTTTAGTTTATCTGTTAGATGATTATTCTTGCTAAATATTGGGTGAAAGAGAAATAATGATTGTGTTACAGGTTACAATCTGTTACCTCTATAATCGCTATCCTATTATATTAAGCGAGCAATTATTTCTGTATATGGTTATCTGGTTATGTATGTCCAACGGATCTCGAAAACGGCTCTAACGATTTTTACGAAATTTGGAACATAGTAGAATTATGATATAAAAAATCGATTGCACTTGGTCTCATTCCTGGGAAAACTCGCTGAAGGACATGAAAAGGATAATTCATCCTTGGAAGAACAGATGATAATTTCGTCGTCTGTTGATGATTGAATTGAGTGAGCGAGTGCATATGTGTGGGACTGAGATAAAATTATCACTCAGCTGTTGAACTTTTGTAATCATTCAATCAGGTACTTAGTGCCGGTTGCACAAAAGCCGGTTAAATTTTACTCCTGATTAATTCCAGTAGAACCAATCAGAGAAGCGATCTTTTTCAAATGGTCTTCTCTGATTTGGTTCACGTGAAATTAATCAGGTTTAAAATTTAACCGGCTTTTGTGCAACCGGGCCTTTGTGAGAGAAATTTTTGCATTCCTCTGGGAATTGATCTCAATTCACTCTGATTAGATAGAACATTTCTGTATGAACTATAAATCATATATTATAATTATTTCATGCTTTTTTACTCCGAGCGAAGCTCGTCCCCCGATATTTAAGTAACTTATCAGTGACTTCTATTTTTGATGATTTTAGAACTTGCTAAGCACTTGTAATGAAGTAATTTTAGTGAAGATTTAAAGATGGGAATCACCTTTGCAATTTTGAATGGTTCTGAAAATTTCCCAGATGAAATGCTGAGGTTTATCACATACAGGAGCGGGATTAGTAGCTCATGCACACTCTCCTTGAGCAGTTGAGTAGGGATGGCATCTTTAAATCTTGTATTCAGGTATAGCTTGTTATCTGAGTTATTGGCGTGTTATCGCCTTGTAATTCAGTATTATATTGATTTTTTTTATTCTCTCCAATTAAAATAGTATTTCTTATTTATTCAACATTCATTACATCACATCAATAATTGGGAATAATCCCATTTTATAGATTATTTGTCATTATTGCAATATTCATTATTAATTATATCAATTACCCATGTATTTTCAGATGGTGGCCCGCTCAGGTTATGTTTCCACATCTGATTCCTCCCAACATTCGGAATCTTGCTCATGCCAGAGGAGAGTTCGCTGTCAAGTTCTTCGGTTCACATGACTTCTACTGGGTCAATAGAGGTCGAGTTTTCCTTTATCAAGAAGGGGTGAGAACATTTTTCAATTCATGTAATATATTAATGAATTATAGGCCTTTAAAATACTTGATACTGCTATAATTACTTGATACTACATCTTATGATTATTAAAACAATTTCATAAATTTGTTATGACAACAAGAAATCTTGATATCTTCCAAAATATTACTATTCATTCACTTGAAGTCTCAATGGATGACTTGCAAAATATTTTTACCAATCTACGATTGAAATTATATAATATATTAATGAATTATAGACCTATAAAATACTTGGTACCACATATTATGATTATTAAAACAATTTCATTTGTTATGACAACAAGAAATCTTGATATCTTCCAAAATATTTCTACCAATTTATGATTGAAGGTTTCATATGCGGTACCGGTATGTTATATTACTCATTAAAACCTCGCAATGCTCATAAGAAACCTGAATGACATTCAAAAACTGTTGTTAGAACCAAGATAAAAATTATTGTAATTACCTTGGTTCAACCCTCAGTTGAATTATTGAGTCATATACTAACTAGAATACTTTTGGAGCTATCAAAGACTTTCAAAATTGCGAATATGGAAGGTTTCAGAATTCTTGTAAGCACTTAGAGAATTGGTGTTGAAATTGATTATAGTGAATTTCCTATCAACTATTGTTACGTTATCCATTGATTACTTCTATTAATTTACAATCCAGATGAATTTTCATTATAATTTTAGTCTGTTTGGTTACAATAATTTCATTGTTTCAGGACTCGGGTGGCCGTTGCACTTCCAAACGCAAAGCGACTGACCAGATGTTCCTGCGAGCAGTGGAGGAGGCTACGGAAGCTTACACGCGAATCAAAAATGAAAAAGCCAGTCGCGAGGCCACACATCGCTCTGGAATGGTTAGTCACAACTCCATACCTCCATACTATTCACTTTCATTTTTTACATTAACGAATGAAATATCTGATATTAAATGAAATGAAATTAATTATTGCATGATCACTCTTCTACTGAGTAGTGATAATCCAACTCTTACATATTCATAAAGGTTGTCTGTGAAAAGAGTGAGTATTGGTAATTCTAAAAGTTGTTACATAAAAAATTCATTTAGTCTCCCTAATTCGTAATAATTTTTGGCTTTTATACATTGATAAATTCAATAAATCTAATAAGAGGTATAACTGCAGTAATTATTTAGATATTTTGCAAAATATCCTGAAAATTATCCTGAGATAGCTCGATTTAGCTGGCTAACTGAAAAATTGTGAATCTAAGGGCCGGTTTCCGAGCTCGGGATTTAGCTAAGTTCTAGACTTTGAACAGCTGGAGTCAGAAAATAGACTTTCGGAAACGGGGCGTAGTCGCATCTTTATTTTCTCATTTCTATAATATTGGAAACGTTTTTCCTTGACGAAATGAAGCATTTCTAAATAATTGAAAATAGTTTAAACTTTACACTATTTTCTCTTTTCTATTTTATTTTGTGTTCAATTTTCTAGTTTTTCGAAATTTAATTTAAATATCGTTAGTCCTTTTACTGCGACTACGCTCCGTTTCGGAAAGCCAATTTTCTGACTCCAGCTGTTTAAAGTCTTGAACTTGACTAAATCCCGAGCTCGGAAACCGGTTCCAAGTCTAGTAACTCACACATCGATTTTTGGACTTACGATTTGTGTTGCCCTCCATATGAATTCTATTAGATTAAACATAACTTGGCAAACCGATGATGTGTTCATGTGGTTGCCAAGTTTTCTTTAATCGAAAAAAATCGATGTGTGTGTAACTGGCCAATAACGTGAAAGTACTTGTTTTCAATAGACTATTTCCATTCGCTTTAGCCTGTATAAAAAACTTAGTACCACACCTTTCTAATGGTTGTACTCATTGCAAAGTTTAATGTAAATTTGAAGAAGATAGTGTTGATTGGTTGATAATGAGATGAGTGTATTTGTATTGCAGAAACCGCCTTCGTACATAAGAATCAAGACGAACAAGCCAGTGGGGCAGGTGCGAGCCATGGAGGCCAACATCTCCAGTCTGACGCCCTGCGAGTGTGACCCGAACAGTGCCAACCCATGCGGCCTCGACACTGACTGCTTGAATCGGTATGAAATAGCTCCAGTTATTAACTAGAACTACACTTGTTTTCCAGTTCTTAGGACTTGAGACTTCGTATGTTACAACCAATCAAGAATTCAATCAATAATACGTTTCAAATCTTCTTAATGATCAACTTGAAATTTTGCATCATAGATTCTTAATTAACTGAGGATAGGCCTATTTTCAATTCTTAAAGATCTCATTACGTCAAGTTTTCAGTTTGTCAAGTTTTTAAATAGACCCTTGCGGAGCACGGGTTACCTGCTAGTTTCTAATATGTAATTGATTTATTCATTCAGTTCACAAGCAATATCGTTTTGAAAATATTATTTCCATGAGCTCTGATTGAACTGTTGCCACTGAAAACGGCCCAACCAGTATGAAATGTCCATTTTGAACTTATGGAAATTATATTCTCACTGCACCGGTCACTTGTGTAGGAATCCAACTATACCTATCCTAGGAGTTCTACCTTGTCGACTACACAAATCTTTGTCGCTTCTTGTAGCGTCCCGACTGTAGAATTTACCTCTGATCATGTATTTTATTCCTGAACGTTTTTTGATAATGTATGAATATTTAATCTGGGAAAATGATTTGTTCCAACTGTTCATACTATATTCATGAATAGATCAATAAATAGTTTTTCTTTACTTATTCTTCAACATCTCTGGTAACAGTGTTCAGTTAATAAATTAACTATTTTTTTCCAGGATCTTGATGATCGAATGTAATCCGCTAATCTGTCCAGCCGGTGAAAGGTGCAAAAATCAGCAATTTGAAAAAAGAGAATATCCACCTCTGATGCCTTATCGAACTGATGGTCGAGGCTGGGGCCTCAAAACACTTGTCGATTTGAAAAAAGGTCAGTTTCTAACAAAAAGTCCATAAGTTTCGCTGTCCAAATTCTGAAATGTCAATCATTCCATATTATTTCGTGAAGCTTTACAATATTCAAATTCTATGTCTATTTCAAAATAGATCTAAATTTGTAGTTAGTAATAACAGCTCAGACTGTAGTATTGTACTTTTGGTCAATTTGAGTTTTATTGTATCAATGTTACCATGTTACTATTGCAATTGAACTAGACATTGAAGTTGAAACATATTATTTGTTGTCTCAAACGGATACGATATGAAGTTACTAAACCTTATTCTGCCATTGTATATCGTCTATCGTTTGTTGTAATTATTTTGAGAGGTGGAATGGACATTTTTTAAACCTAATTTTAGTTTGAAATTGTTTGTTATTCATTCTACTGTAAGTAGTGACATTATTTAATTATTCTGTTGCTGCTTTTACAGGTGAATTTGTAATAGAATATGTCGGCGAAATGATTAATGAACTGGAGTATCAACGACGGCTACAGAAAATGCATGAAGCTAATGAAAACAACTACTACTTCCTAACAATCGACAAAGATCGCATGCTGGATGCCGGACCAAAGGGCAACGTGGCGAGGTATCTTCAACATTCATTCGATTTTCAAAAGTATTTTAATCCCTGTATAACTCTGTTTTTATGTCGAGAAAGTTTATAGTTCAGTTCTTAATGCTCTATATATAGGCTATTTTCTTATAAAATAACTTATTGGTTTGAAATAAGAATTGGATAACGGAACGTTTTGAAAAACATGCGGTTTGTATAATTACATATATTCTCTATATGAAATCAAGAATTATCTATATAGAGTGTTCTGAAAAAAGTCCATAAGTCAGGGCGTGATTCCGCACATCAAAAGAAGAAGAAAAAATCTAATTAACATAGGTCCGAAAATGCTTAGTTAGCAAGATTTCGTCTGAATTTCAGTTCCCCTGCTGAAACGAAGCCCTACCGGTATTTGTTGGCTGTTAATTAAGATGTACTATTTAGCGTAATTTATCTCAAATGAACTGAGAAATTAAATAAAACCGTTTCCAGACCTGTAGCTACAGTAATTTTTGAGATATGTGACGAAATAATTACATACAAAACGCATGAAAAATAGACAAAATCTATGAAGCTCTCTTTTCATGCAATTTGTATGTAATTAAGGATTATTTTTTTAAAGGTTGCGTTTGTCTATTATAGACTTATTTTGCATCTTTCTCTTCAAAATAAAATTTTCTACAAGTTCTGTGAAAAAATATATTGTGTTTATTGTACATTTAACATAGTAAATCTGCTTCAAACCTTAAAGGAACTTGTTTTTCGGGACTAAGTTTCGCGTCACATATCTCGAAAATTACTGTAGCTACAGGTCTGGAAACGGTTTTATTCAATATTTCAGTTTATTTGACATAAAGTACGCTAAATAGTACATCTTAATTAACAGCCAACAAATACCCGTAGGGCTTCGTTTCAGCAGGGGAACTGAAATTCAGACGAAATCGTTCACCCTGTGAAAGTTGGTAACCAAGCATTTTCAGACCTATGTTAATTAGAACGTTTTTCTTCTTTTGATGTGAGGAACATCGCCCTGACTTATGGGCACCTTTTTCATAACATTCTGTATGAATTCTCATATATCAAATCAAGTATAAGGGCCAAGCCATACGAAGCGTTTTTTCAATTGTTTTCAGACGAGTCGCCTTGCCGTGGTTAGATCTACGGTATACTTACACTACCGCGACTGAAATCGTACGACTCCGGTCGCGGGTCGCGAGTTTTTCAGACCTTTCGACTTTGAGCTATTCAAAATTGTGTTAATAAAAGGCTTGTTTTAATGTATTTTTTTAAGACATGAAATGAGAAATTTTACTACTTTTTCAACAAATTTCTACGTGTTCTCGTTCATATTCACGCTATTTAACATCAAATCCCAACGTCACTTTTTGAACGTATAGTATATCAAGTCGCAAGTATCTTGGTCTCTTGGCGACTCGATATGCTGGTCGCCAAGAGACGTGAGATATGAGTATCCTATATGTATAATAAAGTGGTTATGTAAAGTAATATGGGCACGCAGGTGAATAAAGCAGCAGAAAATAACATAATAGTGACCTAAAATATTGATTATACGTACTGTCTCAAACGAGCTATTCGAAAAAAGTGAGGTTAGGATTTGAAGTGAAATAGCGGAATATAAATGAGGAAACGTTAAAATTTGTTGAAAAAGTAGTAAAGTCTCTCATTTCATATAATAAAAAAGTTTGATTAAAATAAGCCTTGAATTACACAATTTTAAATGAGTGAAGTCAATGGTCCAAAATACAGGTACTCGCGACTGGAGTCGTACGATTTGAGAAGCGGTAGTGTGAATTTGGGCCTGAATTTTCGTGATGTTGTGATTTAGGTTCATGAACCACTCGTGCCAGCCGAACTGTGAGACGCAGAAGTGGACGGTGAACGGGGACACGCGCGTGGGCCTGTTTGCGCTGCACGACATCAGCGCCGAGACTGAGCTGGTCTTCAACTACAACCTCGAGTCGATCGGCACCGAGAAGAAGCAGTGCATGTGCGGTGCGCCCAACTGCAGTGGATTCATTGGCGTCAAGGCTAGCAAGGTAAGCATTTCACCAGCACCTCAATCACCACTTTCATTCATCACTTGTCTTTCATTATGTTGATTAAAAACAATCACTAGTTCCCTTTTTCCCCTCTTGATAATTAGTTATCAGCCATTACTAGCCATTATCAATCTTGATAATGACATGATAGGCCGAAACTAGGCCTAGTCGTGTCTGAAAGAAAATGAAAAAATTTACTATTATAAATAATACAAATAATTTAGGCTAAATGAATTTTATGCTTATACTAAATTAATTTCATTTATCTTCATATCAAAGATACTTAATGATAACAAAAGATCTTTCTTTCATAATTTCAAAGTTGAGCTATCTGTTATATGAAGAAGCTGAAAGTTTTATGAAATATGCGTTATTGAAAAGCTCAATTGAATTTATAATAACAAATCAAAAGAAATTCATCTCAAAATAAAATATGATTATTAACAAATTTTTGTTTCTCCGTTGGGGATACTCCGTCTGGGAACACTTCAACAAATAATAAGTCCTCTTACACACAACCTGAAACAAAAAATTTAAAAAATGCTATTGGAATAAATGTAAATTTCTGCTCAAATTCTACAATGTTGAAATCCAATAAATGATAATCTGGTAACTAACTAAAAGTATTCATCCAACTATTTAAATAATGATTTACTGCTTTCAACAATTAATATATTCTGTTATTAATTTTTTTACTTTGAACATCATTCCAGAATGGTAATGGCATCAGTGCAGAAGATTCTGTCCTGGAGAAGCTTAAAAAACCTCGACGCCGGTCCAGATCATCGAAGCAGCCGGCAAAGCTGTCCGATGACTTCTGCTTCATCTGCCAGGAGGGTGGCGAACTGCTGCTGTGCGATGGAAAGCACTGCACCAAGGCCTACCACCTCAATTGCCTCAGTAGGAATAAGAAGCATCCAGGTAAATAGAGTTCCTTCCAATTTTTAATTGAAATCTGAACTCCATAGTTCGTCTCAAAAACTAGATAGCAATAGTAATTACTGAACAAAACAATGGAAACAGATTGTTTGGAGGGAAGATTTGGCGGCTGAGTGGATGCACTTACAATGTTACAGTTGAACAAGTTACTTGAATGTGAACGAAATCTCAAAGTTATTGGTTTATTAAAAACTAGCATCTAACCCGTGCTTTGTACTGGGGAAAATATGGTGTTGTAAAATGGAATCCTTTTGTGTCCAGGAAACACAAAAAATATAATAATTATTCATTATTTTGTTTGAAATCACGTGGATAATCTTTATAAGAGTTGAAAATTACCAGCAAGAAAAATAAAATGGTGTTAAGATGTCTCGAACCCGTAACCTTTGAAACATCAACCGAGATAGCTACCAACTAAGCTGTGGAGTCACTTGGAAAAAGCCCTGTTTGGTTGGGCTTCTATAGCTACGTAAACTTTTAATCACAAATTGAATACATTTCAATTTTTAAATTTGAATTAATCTATTAATAGAAATAAAAATAAGGCTATGTCCATCCTTGGTAAATTCAGAATCTTCAGGTAAATTTCAAGTCAATCAGTTCAGAAGTGATGATGGTCATTCATGTATTTCCTATCCTGTAGGCCGTAAGACGATTCTCTCCTTTATTATATTATAGATTATAGATAAAATCAACAGAACATGATGCATTTTCACTAATTGAGATTTTTGATAGATTTGAAAGTGTCAGAGATAAAAACAATCCTGAAGATATACCAGTCATAGAGCCTGTCATTGGAGAAAATAATCCCTGATAAAATTAAAATTGTTTATGTTTACAGTCGCAGTTTTTTTTAATTGTTTGAAAGTCTGAAAGTCTCAATGAAGTAACTTAGATGTAACATCAAATGCTCCAATTGATTGGATGTATTGAAGTGTGATAATACGAAGAGCCTGGATAACAGAGAATAAAGTTAGCTCATACTTGAATCAATGTTTTGAAGAACACTTCGGCATTAATGATTACACCTTAACTTCTCAAATGTATTAACAATTTGAAGTACTGATAAGCGATCCTTATAAACTAGACTTCTTTAAATTGGATAATAATCACGATGCATTAGTAACTTGGATATTCAGTTGTGTAAATTTATCATTAGAATTGTTAGTTGAAATGACAAATTAAAATTGGGCGATATTTCATTCAAAGTGTAGATAAAAAATGTGTCATAATAATATCCAATATTTTCGTCTACAATTGCACAAAAGTTTTGGACGATAAACGAATGATATTCTCAAAGAAGTTGAAGAATATTTAGTGTCTATTTGTTTATTCTGTATATTTGTATGAAACTTTTGTCAAGTAAAATTTTATTTGAGTGATAACTAGAATGGACGATAAGAAAATAGATGACAATGAAAATGGAGGACAAGGAAAATTAATGATAATAACGCCTCAAGATTAAAACTTATTGAACTAAAAAGTTGTTAAATTGAAAATTATATGTTTCTCTACTTGGATGCTATGAGAATGTTTGAGACTTTATTTGTAAAAGTTAAGCAGCCAACTGCCTTCAGCAGCAGTTCTTCACTAGATAATTTTGAATTTTCAGTCCATTCATTGATTAGATGAACTACAAATGAAATTATCTCCTAGAAAATGTATATTCATAATTATGCGAATTTATGTTGGCATTGACAGCATATTCATAATTATGTAAATTTATGTTGGCTTTGACAGCCAAGGCTCAGCTCGAGAGCTCGTTCTTTCAAGTAAATTCTTGAAAAACTAAATTCAGTGTTAGGGCAAAAGCATTTTTTCAGGCGTTTTTTGCGCCAGCAGCGGACGAGTTGGCAGAGCAGGAAGCTCTCCGATTGGCCGTTTATCAGCTAATTCCCAACGCTGAATCCCAATCAGCTGATAATTGGAGAGTTTCCTGCCCTGCTGGTTCGTCCGCCACCAGTGCAAAAACGCCAGAAAAACGCTTCATGTGGCTTGGCCCTAACACTAAATTTAGTTTTCTAAGAATTTAATTGAAAGAACGAGCTCTCGAGCTGAGCCCTGACTGTCAATGTCAACATAAATTTACATAATTATGAATATTCATTTTCTATGAGAAAATCTCATTTGTAGTGATGTGTTTAATCTTCTTTCAACCCACCTTTCTTGTTTGTTCTTAGCTTTAATTATGTTAACATGAAAATTACTTTGGATTAATGCTTTTTTTGTCGAACAGCTGGCTATTGGCTATGTCCTTGGCATCAGTGCAATGTCTGCTGCAAAGGAAAGGTGTTCCGCTGCAACTTCTGCATCAACTCCTATTGTCCCACTCACGCTGAAGGCAACATTCGCCTCGAAGAGTCCATTGGATATGTCTGCACAAAGCATGGCTGTACTAAGGTTGGTGTTGCACTCTCTTAATACGAGTTTCAAATTTCAAGTACAGTTGAAATGATCATCTAGTACCCTTTTTTATTTAATATTTCATTAGTACATTACATGTTTCAACTCGTGTGAGCCATTATCAATTGCAAATACTGGGTTGGTTTTTTAATGCACTAATAATATATAAAAGGGCACTGGATGCTATTTTTATTTTATTTCAATAGTAGTGGAGCCCTATATAGAAAAAGTGAATATTCACATACAGGTTGGGTGAAAAGTTCGAGAACGGCTCAATATCTCATACACAAAGGTTTTTTAACGGTGGGAGTGATTGGGGATCCTACTCAAATTGAAAATACTACTTTACTATGACTTTAAGAATCTGGTCCGCCATCTTGGATCCGCTATATTGAATGCAACTTTTTTTTTTAATAGGAAGATGGTCATGCGATACATGATTTCGATACGAAATTTCAAGAGAAAAAGAATGGCAAAAACCGCATATCGATATCTCAAACTGTTCAGAATATATTCACATTATTAATCAATACTATTCAAAGCAGAAAGGAGAGAAAAAATTATGAGAACGGCTTAGTATCTCATAAAAGATTGTGATTCCAAGGTGGGTGTGATTGGGGATCCCTCTCAAATTGAAAATACTACTTCACTATGACTTCAAAAATCTGGCCCACCATCTTGAATCCGCCATATTGAATGCAACTTTATTTTTTTAATAGGAAGGTGGTCATGCGATGGATGATTTCGATACGAAATTTCAAGAAAAATGAATGGCGAGAACCGCATATTGATATCTCAAAACGTTCAGAAGATATTCACATTATTAATCAATATCATGCATATCAGAAATGAAATACATACGTGGTATTGAATTATAATGTGAATATCTTCTGAACGGTTTGAGATATCGATATGCGGTTCTCGCCATTCATTTTTTCTTGAAATTTCGTATCGCAATCATCCATCGCATGACCACCTTCCTATTTAAAAAAATAAAGTTGCATTCAATATGGCGGATCCAAGATTCTATTCCGATGTATTCCAATGTTGTATTCTGTGGTACTACGTATAATATACGTATATGAATATATATATATTCAACATTTGTAAGCAATTTGAAATAAGTACCTACGACCGTAGGCAAGGAAAGTATTGCTTTGAAAATTATTATGGTACCCAAATTTCATTTTTTTTGTTTGATTTGTTACAGAGTGATAAAAATAAAGCTGATGATAGGTTAAAGTTGATGATTAGCGCCGAAGTGAAGCCGAAGCCTGAAAAAAGCAGCCCATTGTCCGATGTGAAGGTGCCTGTTGTTGCTGATGCTCCATCAGTCGAGCCGCCATCATCTGATGTGAAGGTGCCTGATGTTTCTGATGCTCCACCGGTGGAGCCGCCATCATCTGATGTGAAGGTGCCTGATGGTGCTGATGCTCCATCAGTTGAGCCGCCATCATCTGATGTGAAGATGCCTGATGTTGCTGATGCTCCAGTCGAGCTGCCATCATCTGATGTGAAGATGCCTGACGTTGCTGATGCTTCACCGGTTGAGCTGCCATCATCTGATGAGAAGGTGCCTGATGTAGCTGATGCTCCATCAAACGAGCCGCCATCATCCAAATCATCGGCCAGTTCTGAGGAGAAGCAGAACAACAACGTTGAGTCAGTGAAATCAGTTTGGAGCAGTCCGCGAACTCGCCGAGCTAGGAGCAATTCCGATGTGAACCAAGCTGCAGCATCAGCAAACATAACTGAATGTAGTGTGAAACTGCTAAGATATATCAGACGTCCGGCGTCTGTCGATTCATTGAAGGAAACTGAAGTGCCTCTCAAAGAAACTCTACTCAGGACCGCTGTGTTGAAAAGGAGGAGAAGCCTGAAAACCACCTCACAAGAGGAGGAGCAGGTGAAAAGAGCCGTTGTTGATTCAGAGTCTTGTGAAACCAGTAAAGAGAATACAGAACCAAAAGTGATGGATAATCATGGAAATGGAGAAACACTCAACGAATTTGATGTTAGCGATTCAAACAATATGAACGGCGTTGGAAATGCACAAGTGAACGGCCATGTGGAGAACGAAGAGAACGATTTGAGTGGGAGTATTCCGGCCAATAGGGAACAGAAAAATGAAGAAAGTGAAGAAGTCACCGAAAGTACGACTAGTGAAGTCAACGAAATTGAAAAAGTTACCTCTAATCAGGATGAAGATGTAGTCGCAAAAGATGTCGTGGAAGGGAAAAATGTTGTTTCTGAAATTAACGGTGACAAAAATGGTATGGATTTATTGGATAATGATGGAAATAACGAAGAATCCAAATCGAATTCACAAGAAAAGCATTTGCCAGTAGATGAATCTAAATTCGAGGATAGCAAAATGGAATGTGAAAGTGTATCATCAGCAGAAAAAAAGATTGACAACGATAAGACTGATGCCACCGAGAAGTCTGAAGTCATGTCCAACAGCTTCGGCTGTGATTTAGACATGGAAGTTACTCATGAAACTGCCGATGATGATGATGATGATGATGTGTGCAGTGGAGGAGAGCAACAAGTACCAACAAATGAAAGTTGTAATGAAAAATCGACCAAAGACGAAAGTTGCAGCGAAGAGGCGAAAAATGACGGAGCTAATGAAGAATCTCTTCACAAACAAACTGAAGAAAACCCGGAACAAGTGAAAGTGAATGGTGTTGCACATGAATGTACTGATGAGAGAATGGAAGTCAATGAAGATGATAAAACTAATTATATGAATTCTAGTGATAACGAAACTAGTGGAAAAACAGTTGACAATTCCAAAATTAGTTTAGAAACAGTAGCGGAAACTAATGGTGATGCTGAAATGTCGGAAAGCAAAGATGAGTGTGTTTTGAAAAAAAGTGCTGACTCTAAGAAACTTATTTTAACTGAAGACCAGGACTCATTAGTAGCCTGAAACTTAATTTTGTGAATTAGGTTTTACAAAAACAATATTGTAAATTTTTTGTATGTGCATTTCTTTTAAAATTTTCCAATATATAGGTAGGCTTTTCAATACTCGTTCAATATGGAGCTTACACTCCTTGAAGTTAAGCTTCTTTCTTGTTTGTTTTAAAGTTGAATGAAAAGCAATATCAATGCTGGTAATTTAATTATTCAATTAAGTTTATTTAATAGTGTAAATTAGAAATGTAGCTTTTTTATAGTACAGTATAAAATTCTTCTTGATCGCTCATACTTAACTCTTTTACCAGTACATCACTTATTGGTTTAAAAATTTATGTTTACTGCATTATACATGTTCTATAATTAATTTATCTTATTAATTCTATGCAATCCTCATTATATTTATTTGGAGATAATTGAACCAGTAACCTTTGTTAACATGAGAAAGGGCTAGGTTTAAGTAATCAGTTTCAAACTATATGATGATTACATTGATTTATTAAATAATGTAAATTAAAAGAGTAGCCCGAAATAATGTAATGGATTTATAAATAGGACACTGGGAAGAAAATTATTCCGTTTACATTATAAAATAGGAAAATAATATATTTGTTATTATTGTGAGCCACTGTCCGTGTAGTTAATTCATTATGAATTAGACAGATGTAAAATTTCTCTACAGAAACAAGAAAAATAACATCGTAATATTGCAATCAAGGGTTTGAGCTGGAATTGTAATGTCTCATAATGTGATTTCAAAACTATTAGTCTACCCAGAAATTAACAAAAAAAGAAGAAAACAAATCATTTATGTTGAAAAAAATATTCGTTGATTTATGATAAAAGTGAAGAAATTTATTGAAACCTAATAAATTATAACTATTGATAACTCTATTCCAAATGAAACAGTTACCCAACACTCAACTGGACAGTTATTCAAATATTTTCATTTCATAAATAATTTTACTATAGAAGACCATTATTATTCGATTTCTAATTATTGTAAATTTCGTATTCGAAAGAGCATTCAAAAAATGTTGAAAAGTAACATAAGCATGAACTATCAAAGATATAACGGCTACTCACCATTGTAGCTAAATTGTGTAATGATTTTTTTATTTTATTTTCAAAACAATTATTGTTGAAAATCCAATATTTTAAATAACCATGCCTCAGTATTACCAGTTCTATTGAACTTGTTTAATTCAACCTCAACCAAACCATGTGAATGTAATCACTCATCAGAAACGCAATTTTTTAAGTCTATTCGCTTAACTCTATTTTCATAGTTCTTACCATGGAACTGTTTAGGCATGATTATTATCCTTTCAATTATTTAGCTGGCTATGTAAAAATTTAAATTCTTGATTGATGAAAATTCATGTAATCTAATCGACGAATGCTTCAAAAGCTGAATGCCCTCCATTGATGCTATTGAATGGTTTTCTAATTTAATTTATTCACTCAAAGATTGTATTTTAACACTTTTGACTATTCGTAGTTTATTGTTGTATAGTTTATAAATGGTAACGGGTTAACATCCAAAAATACAAAAAATCGTGAACCAATTAATGTTAGCTGATTGTAAAACCGAAGGCGCATGCCTTCAATTGTAACTTTCCAATAGAAAATCATACCTCAATAATTGTGACGTTGTTGGCAAGCAATAACCATGGGTGCCTTTTTATCTTGATGATTTGATAATATGTTCAAACAATAGGACTTCAATAATTCAAACAAATTCTACGTGTCTACTTGTCAAGGGGTTTGTGGTTAAGAAAAGGGCTCTGACGAAGATTTGTAGATATTTTTTGAAGGTTTTAAAATATGTTTACACTATGTCGAATTATAGAGAAAATATATCACTGTATTTTTTGAAAAAAAAATAACTTGATTATCTAGTAATTTCACTTTTTGCTTTTGTCTGGATATTTGTTAAAAAAATGTTTTAGAAATTGCACATGTTTTTCACAAATTTAAGTATTTTTATGTACTAGGGAAAGTCAATGTTCTGTTTTCAAGCTTCGGTTGTTATTGTTTCAAAATAAGCTCTGATTGGTTATGACCTACAATATTTGATTTTCTTATAAAATTACATAAATCTTCAATGGATCCTTACAGAAATGAATGTATCAAGTAATTGAACACCAGGGTTCTCTGTCTGCGTAGTTTTTTTAGCTGTAATTCTACGGTTATATACAGAAATATTTTCTAGTCATTACCAGGCATCCTCTCTATTAAAAATAATATCATTGACTAACTTTATTGCAATACAATCATTTAGTAAAATTATACTGCTAAATGAATGTAATTCATCTACTAACCTTTAAAGTTGTGATATATTTTTTAAATACTTTCTTTACAGCACCTTTTCTTACCAGTAAGTTGAATAGGGTATTGTTTTTATTTGGAAAGAGTCATTCATTTCATCCAAACACGTCTATAAAATTAAAATATTTTATTATTATTTGTTGAGTTAGCTTATCCAAAAGCATTGAATACCGAAAAAATAAATAACTTTGCATTTTGGACATTGGATTAGGATTAAGCATAAATACTATTTTTAGGTACCGTTCCGTTTTTGAAAATATATTTGCCTGTCAAATTATTTTACTACTTCGTCTGAAATCCATTGATATTATTTGTAGCTATTGAAGCTTGAAAAAATACAGTGGGATTAAGCAATTAATTAACTTTACTGAATTGAAAATTGACCATGAAATTAATTAATAGTTTTAGGAATTGATATTATAAGTTATTGACCACTTAGTGGCTTGAATTATTTTTAGTGGTTTTATTATATGCACATTATTTTATGTTTCTAGTAATCACTCCTGTATATTAATTGATTGAATAAAGTGTGGTGTGTTTTCAAGTGAACAAACATTTTATAGTGTCAAGCATTGTTCTAATGAATGATTACCAAAGACTATTAACAGACTAGAAAGACTTGAAATAATGAAATTCAACTGTGGGATTGTGAGTGAAAAATACTTGGAGTTTGAATTAACTGCCTTTCAAACAACAACTATTTTTGATAGTTTTAGTTATTAAGTGTTGTGGCAATCTATTGTAAATTTTATTTTTATCGGATTATTCTGTATCAATTCTAATTTCTCGAGTATGTACATTATACTTTGATAAAATTTTGATCAATTTTTGACCAAGTATAATAATTATATTGTGCAATGTACAATATAATTTTATGCTCACAACTACGACGATGTTATCAAAATCCTACATTCTTATCACTTGCTGGTATACTAGAAAATGTTTTCCCTATTTTTAGTAGAAAAATAAGTTACAGTATGAAAATATTTTAGCCTTATTTCGTTTTAGTTATTTCCACCTTTTTATTAATATATTTGTCAAATATTTTAATTGATTATAAATTATTAAGAAATTTTGGAGTTCATTTTCATCCTGGTTCTTTGCCTACAAACTTTTAAAAACATTTCAGTACAGTACGATACATACTTTACTGTAAGTTGAATGCAGATTGTAAAATCTTGCTATATGAATAAGATCATCATTATTTGATGATGATGATGATAAGGTGTAGCCTAGTAGTTATTTGAATGGTACAAGAGAAGATTTATAGTAGAAAAGAATAACTATTTTAATAAGTTTATTGTTGGATCCATAGTATATTACATAACGCATTTTCTATGAAACATTGTTTTATTTCACAAAATAATATAAACGAATTTATTAATAAAACATTGAAAGCAAATAATTGTTGAATAGATTTTCCAAGCAAGCTCGAACTATTTTGGCTTACAAACCTATTTGGTTTGACTTTGACAAAAAATACTGTGGTGGTATTAATCAAACTTTGCTTTTGATCCCCTCTCTTCATTTCCTTTTCGTGATTATACTTTGATTAGGTACTAAGTCTCTATGAGTGCGAAATACCGTTTATTAATATGTACTAACATTACGATAAGCGGTAATATTAGTATTATAGATTAAGGATGACCAGTATATTTCCTCCATGTTATTAGGCTATACTGATTTGTCTGGCGTTACTACAGTATTCTAGTATCATATCGATTAATTCAAATAATTAGTATTCCTGCAGAGCAGTATATCGACTTAGCAAATAAAATTGACTTCATGATGTATTTGGTAACCATGTGAAGATGATATATTCTCTGCTAGAGTTTCTAAAATTTGGACACTTCAGAGATAATTTGGACATTATCAGATACGTGATGATGCATTTTATCATGATTAAAGTTATGATCCCTTATCATCTTAACATGGTTACCAAATACATCTATTTTATTTACTAAGTAAGTCGATTTAAATACTTGGAAATCAACATAATACTCTACTTGCTTCTCAAGATTTGATTGTCCCTTTAAATTTTAATTAATTCTAAACAATTTGATGCAATTTCTAGGTTTATTAAATTACGAATAGCGTCCGAAGCTGTAGGCCTATCTCAAACTAGGAGATGCCTATCTCAAACTGTTTTGACTTGCCATGTTTAATTCATTTAGTCACTGATTCACTTGTATAGCAGATTCTTATAAATAGAAGGTCATTTAAAATATTTGAGTTACAACCCCTCATTTCCTTGAAAACTAAAACTTCAATCAGTCACCATTTTGGATTCAAGTATCATATAGCATTTTAATTGATGTAATCTATCTTGTTTTAAAAATACATTTAAAATGATGTACCACACAATGGAGATGGACACCAAAAGAGATGGACTACACAACTCTGATAGCTAAGAATGATTAACTGTATAATAATTAAATATTCAAGTACTAATGTTTGATTATGAGTTGATTTCGACTGATTTAAGAGTTGTAAATGAATGAAGAAAGTTTGTATAAATAACAGAGAGCAACACTCACTATTTCCTCTGACATCAGTACTCAGCCTTTTTGGAAACTATTTATTAAGGTGCAGATCAGGATGGATAGAAATTGGAAAACGGGTTGCTGTAATTTCCTAGGCTTTTGCAATATTTTACTAGGCATTTAAAATATTCGTTTTACAATCCGTAAGTCACCCCCTTATGAGTGGTTGAATTTCAGTTGTACGTCAAAAGGTAGAGTATTTGACCAATAACTCATCCTGAAAGTTACATTATTATATCTACAACAGTAGATATTATTGAAGGGTTTCCATACATATGACTCACTCTGTATATGAAGTGCTTGTAGGCTACCTAAATATTTGAAAGCGTAATATAGTTGTGATTCTTTATCATTTTTCAATCTGATAATTTTTAGTCGAAATCTGTGAGCAATTTCACCCTGTCACTAAATCAGTGACTGCGTAATGAGGCATATACAACGAAGAACATCGCGTATGAAAATTTAGACGGATAATAATAATTTCTGCATTAATGGACTTGAGCTTCTGCAAGTGTCATGACTTATAGCAAGACCAGGAGGCTTATTCCTCCTCTGCTAAAACCTCTTCTTCAGAATAGGATCTTAAAAAAATCTAGATAGGCCGTTGACCGACTCCAGTATAAAAACGTATACTTGTTCACCTTTTTCAGGATGCAGGATGCAATTTGATCCCTACCGTATGCACCTCTCGATCTCCCAACAATAGAGAAAAATGTCTGAAAAAATTGGTCGCTCATGGTAGATGCACGCATGCGCAATACTCGATAAGGGTCAGTGACCCCACTTTTCTAGGGTGAAGTGCATAATTTTTCCTTGCGTCTATGCTATTAAAAAATCCAACAACCTAGAACCTCGCTATGATGAAGTTACAGCACATCTTTATTCGGTAACTTGACACCGTTTGACGGCGAATATAGAGTTACTTCAAATGTTTTCGAGTTTTTCTACATTATTAACGTTTCATGTACCCAGCGGAGATGTGGGCTGGTCTCTTGGATAGTTGATGACGTGACTTTGTTGAAAATACTTCGATAGGAAAAATGTTCTAAGAGAAAACTCCATCTACAAAGTTATGGATGATAATACATTATTTTATAGAAAATTTTTGAGGTGTAAAATATGTGTAAATGAATAGGTGTGAAACGTATAGGCTAAATATATTTTAGATATGCAAAATATCGCTTTCCAAAAAAATAAGGTAAAAACATGAATTTTGAGTGTTGGTCTGTGTGAATATGTTGGAGAACAAGATAACTTCATTCATAATAATTAACGAATTGACTTGGAAGTTTTTAACAACTAGGAGAAATTTAGTAATTTTTTTTCACTTTTTGTGTAGTTGAGAAGTTGATATTGTGGTAATTATTCATATTAAATAAAAGACTATGAAATTATTGTCAAAAACCACAGATTTATTGATAGTTAGAAAGACGGTTGTTACACCATTGTCAATCTTTGATAAACTAAAATCTAAACTAAACTATTCATCAATAAATCTGTGGTCTTTGACAATTTCTTAGTCTTTTATTTAATTCAGTAAAATTAATGAGAAATTGTCGAAAAATTTCAGTTAATGAGTAAAAAATTACGTTTTCATGGTTTTCTGGAAAACGCCTCCAACAAATTTCTAAAATTCATTCCTTGGATAGATTCATGATCATTATCAACTGACATAATATGAGTCTCGATTCTTATCTGGCGAAATTGCAGAGCTCCGCAACATTCTAGAGAAAAATGGATTTTGTTAAATTTCTTTCACAATTTTCTCGAAATTGCCGTGACCGAGTTTTTTTTCAAATTGATACCCTTGGCTAGTCATTTATTTGTTCTATCAACTGGCATGAGTTCTCCCTGGGAGACTAGCTAGGGCTCCACCCTATCCTTTGTAACCGCCTTCTCATACATGAGGTAGATTGCAGATGGACAATCCGCAATACAATGCTAATTGTAAACTGTGATGAGGAATTCACTTCACAAGTTTCATTGACTACACAGCTGTTTTGAAATCTTAAAACTAGGAATCTTAACAATCTTTAACAATGTAAACCAAAATTTTGAGCATTGAATTGTCCAACAATTTTGCATTGAGTCTTTTGTCACCAAAATGACTAGTCTAGCTAGAAGTTTCTCACATCACTCCTGTTTTGTATCTATCTATTGAGATACTAACAAACTATACAGTACGGTACTCATACTTATACTAACAGTAAACTCATATTCAAAAACTAATAATAGTATTAGCTGGCTGAAGATAGTAAAGAGGAGATAGTGGTCTACGTTGATAATATCAAACGAAGGCGAGCCATTTTCTGCTGTGTGGCTCCCCGCTAATACATTTGTTAAAACGTTATGTGTGCGTTGTATGCATTTCGATTTTAATGAAGTCCTTGTTACCTGTACTCGTACATTTTATCTTCTTAGTAATTCAACGCCCATTACAGTAATTGCTAAATAACAATAAATTAAGCTGCAATGAGTTTTGCACAGTGACTTTTATTTATCAGCTCGAATTATTTATTTATAATCTCGAGTGTTAATTTGCGTTGTGTGATGTATAGGCAATCAGAGCCGTTTTAGCACGGCCTTCATACCTTCGTGGTCTTAATTAAAGATGGTCTTGTTACATGTCTTCTCTCATTTCAGTGCTGTGTTTTGGTACACCGATAAATTACGCACGATTACTACGATAGTGATCAATAGTGATAACAACCGTAATAATGTTTCACGCCACAATTTATGGCACAGGACTTTTATGTGAATGTGTTCTCTATTCAGCCCTGAACTGTTTTATCACTATGCAATACCACAGAGAAGAGGGATTTTCTCCTACTTTGTGGCAATACGAAATACTGTTCCAAACAGTGTGAAATGCTTCAGACTTTTTTTATTTTGTTGAGTGACTATCATTTTGATAATGATTTTCGGCTGAAGCCTTGTGCCAGAATCACTGCTTTAAAATGGTTGATATCTTCGCCGTCGCCATCATGCGAGGTCTCAGTGATGTGAACAAGGCTCAATGAAGAAATTCATTTGAATATCCCTGTGCAATGTGTATAACTCTGCAATTTAACCGCCATTTACAAATTTTTCCGCTTCGTCGTCGTCATGCGAACTGCAGTGGTGGTCACAAACTTAGAACACATTTCGTTCTTCATTCGATCTAATTCTCTTATTCAAGTAATTTTTTTGCCGAATGCCCTAATTTAAGTAAAAGTGTGAAAGACTTGGATCGTTGAAATAGGGAAGTTATCATGAAGAATCATGAAACTTATTTTGAAAACAGATATTGGAAAAAATGGGGGTTATTACACACACCGATTCTGCGCCAGCGCGACACAGACGCGATGTCGCCCCGATCAGGGGTGCCCACAGCATGTTTTGATGTCGCAAGTTGCGACATGAGGCTGAATTTGGGGGGGGGATTTTTGGATAAAACTAGGGAAAATGGGGGGGATTTTTTAATGGGCACCCCTGGCCCCGATGTCGTTAGGTTCGAGACATAATGATGTATAAAAGAACAGCTTTCACACAATAATTGTCCAAATAGTATATTGTCGATAAGAGGCTTGGATGATGTCGGTGTCGTGTCGGCGAAAAGTCGGCAGCTTCATACAGTAGCTTTTACACAACTGTTGATAAGAGGGTCTCAGAAAACCATAGTCCATTTGTCCAAGAGGCTTAGTATATTGTCGGTAAGAGGCTTATTGGACGATGTCGGTGTCGTGTCGGCGTAAAATCGGTGTAAGTCAAAACGCCTATTTCCAGCTTCGAAAACAGAAGAGATAGGTTTATTATCTCACATAGATAAGCTGTAGCTCATGGAGAAAAAATAGTTCCGAAATCACATAAGCTTTATAATAGCTTATAATATATTTTCTCTGAGATTTAGTTTATAGGCCTACCGTAAATTGTAACTAATAGAGGACTTGATGCACTTGTAGTGGTATTAACATCATTGTAATTTTTGTTCACAGCTCGAAGCTAACAAATTATAGCTTACAAATCGGAATGAACAAGTCCAAACTGCAAGATAATAATAATAGACAAGTAGCTTAGTGTCACTCACTAGTCACTAATAAGTAAATGCGAACAATGTGGTCGCTCAAGAACTACACAGCAAAAAACAAACAGGGAGACCTTGTGCTTGTGACACTATGGAGTTGACCAATAAATTCGAATTGCAAGCCATTTAATAGTGTTCACTCACAATTGTGAGATGAATCTGTTTGGAATCACATAAAAGGAACAGGTTGATTCAGAGAACGTTTGTTTATACTTCTTCAAAGTAATGTAACTTTCAGTAGGCCTTGTGGTACGCAATTAAATACATTATTCATTGGCTACAAACTTGCCGCTTCATTGGACTGCATGTTGATGCGTAGTGTTGCCAATTCAAATTATTTTTCAATGCATACAGTACTTAGTTGACTCGTGCAACTGAAGGGCCGGTACCCGCTAGCTTTCAAACACGTCTGTTGTACGGTAACTTGTGAAAGCAAGCAGTTCATGAGTTCCTAAAAATCGATGGATGACTCCAGAGGTATTTTAACTTGAGTTTACTCGCCACTTTTCACCCATTATGTTTATCAAAATGCAAATAAACCTGACAACATAGAGCAGCTTTACTTTCTGTACAAACGCAATGTACGTGGTCATTGTAATTTTTTAATTACATAATTATTATATAATTATAATTATCTATATAATATTATTAATATTCTATTATTATATAATATAATTATCGTAATTTTGTACAGTTCAACAACGTAAGATCATAGAGGAAACGATTTTAGTAGTAGAATGTAGAAAGAGGGTGGAGTGGTCACCCTTAGATATGACCTGAGTGAAATGTATTGGAGCTGCTGCACCTTGACATTCAGTTCTAAGAATTTATTGTAATGAATCCTCCTATCTTAATTATGTTAAGGGAAGGTCTCAAGGATGATATTATGTCAGTTGCAAATTCAATCAATTCAAAAATCATTTTACAGGATATGCATTTTAAGCTTGGCAGGCCTTCAATACATTTCAATGAAATAATGCTTACAATGTATTAGTTGAAGATGTAACTCCTCATCTACAGTACCATTTATTCTATTTATCTTGCAATCAGTATGGATTATTCGTCTAGAAAGCCTTCATGACAACTGACCACGGTAAAAACTTGAGAGGTAAACAGCTCATTGAAATTCTAATTCACAGAGTAAAACATTGCAGGTCTCCTTTTTACTTCAATTCAGGCTTGCAGCTTCGAGGAGACTATCGTATTGAAACTCATAAGGTTATAAACAACAATGTTAGGCCCTAATCATTTCTCATTCTAAATATTCTTGATGCGTTCAAAATTTGTAGAGTATAGAGTTGAGAAACGCGGAATATCGTTATAGTATTGTTATGATAAATTTCTCTCCAACTCCGTTTTACTTGATAAAGTATTATTAGTTCTTCAATGTTGTTATCCATCACGAACTGCTTATTATTAAGTAACTTTTTGCTATTAAAAAGAACGACTAGCAATCAGATTTTTTACAAAAAATAAATTAATCACTCACTGTGACAACGTTTTTCAAGATTTGGTTTTGTTGTATATGTTGGAGGTATATTTCAGCAAAGATACTTGATATGGGAGAGCCCATTGGGAGGCACTTTGTCACAGTGATTGATTAATTCATTTATTGTAAAAAATCTGACTGCTACTACGAGTTCTTGATAGAATTAATTACTTTTTGTTGTTTGATGATCACATAGAGAATGTCTAATATATTATACAGCAAAATCCACTCGATCATGACTCTCTGTATTTTGAGCACTCATTTCCACTGAAACCTTGCAGTGATAACTCAGAATCTGGTGCTGCAAAAGATGGATGACAACAGCTGGAATTCGAAACTCATGTGCTCGATGATACACACTCAATGTTGGACATGTAATTCTCCTGAATTTCAAGAACACATGAGAAAATATAAGAGAATTGTTAATAAATGTATTAGACTCAAAAAAATGAATAACAGTGATAGAGTTAGGATCGCCAAAAAACAAGACAAAGATGGCATGGAAGATAATTAAGCAGGAGACTAGCATAAACAAAAAAGAATTAAGTTTGTCTGAAATATTCAACAATGCTTCCATAGAATCTACCTTAAACTCTTTCAATTCTTTTTCACCATGCAAACAGCTCTTAACTAGTGTAGTAAGCAATCCAAGACAAATAATATTCTAATATCATTTACTTCCGTAAAGGAGAAATTACATAGACACAAGACTTCTCAAAAACCCAAAAATCCGTGACACTGTGAAGTATGAGGTGAACAAAGCCACGAGAGAGTTTAATGTATCACAGGTAGACAATGTAGAAGGAAAGTGGGATGAGGTACAAGTGACCTTAAGAGAAATAGCGACGAGTCACCTGGTAGATAAGGAACCCCAAAGGAAGAAGAAAGCATGGATGACATCTGAAATTCTGGATCTTATGGAAGAAAGAAGGAAGAGCAAGGGAAAGGAGAAAGAATATAGATAACTACAGAAGAGAATTCAAAAGGGGATAAGAGAGGCTAAGGAAGAGTATCTGACATTGCAATGTGAAGAAATAGAAGTATTGGAGAAGAATTTTGACAGCTTCCATGGCTGGATGTCGCAAAAGCAGAGCGAGTACAAATAATATAATAAAGAATAAGGACGGGAGTATTATAACTGATGTGAAGGAAAAACTAAGAGATGGAAAGCATATCTCTCAGAGCTCTTCCAAGACGAAAGACCGGTAAGACCAGTTGTAGAGAGAGGGGAAGTACATTTGAAGATATTGAGATCGGAAGTGGAATATGCTCTAAAAGTGATGAAAGCAGGTAGAGTTGCAGGTCCAGATCAGATCCCCATAGAGATCATCAAGCTCTTTGTTGAAGATGTAATTAATATTCTTGTGAACCTCTTTAATTATATTTATGAGAAGGGAGAAATCCCCACACAATGGTTGATCTCCACTTTTGTACTCATTCCTAAGAAACCTAACCCAAGGGAGTGCACTGATTATAGATCTATTGCGCTTATGAGCCATACCCTAAAGTTGTTTCTAAAAATTATACACAAAAGGATATATAGAAAACTTGAGGAAGGGATAAGCAATACCCAATTTGGGTTTCGTGAAGGGCTCGGAACAAGAGAAGCTCTCTTTGGGGTTAATGTGCTTTTCCAGAGATGCCTAGACATGAATCAAGACGTTTATGCCTGTTTCATAGATTTTGAAAAGGCATTTGACAAGGTAAGGCATGGAGTGATGTACAGGTTGCTTGACAACAAGGGCATTGATGCGGGCAATATAAAAATAACCAGCAATCTTTATTGGGGTCAGAAGGCGGCTGCAAGAATAGAGAATCGATTGACCGAGGAAATCGAGATCCGCCGAGGGGTAAGACAGGGCTGTATTTTGTCTCCACTCCTTTTTAATGTCTACAGCGAAGCTATCTTCAATGAAGTCTTGGAGGAGGAGTTGGCGGGCATAATTATAAATGGAGAAGCCATAAATAATATAAGGTATGCTGATGACACTGTCTTGTTGACAAGCAATATGGAGGATATGGCAAAGATTGATCCAAAAATTGCATGACAGATGTGGTGAATTTGGTTTGAAATTGAATCTGAAGAAAACCAAATTAATGGTGGTCAGGAAAGCCTTGAATAGACAAATTCAGACAAACCTAATGGTGGACGGTACAGTCATAGAGAGGGTCCATAGGTATAGATATCTGGGGACGTGGGTAGAGGAAGGTGGGGATTCGATGGGAGAGATAAGAAAAAGGATTGAGATGGCCAGATTGACATTTGTAAAAATGAAAAAATTGTTCACGAGCTGGGACATAAATATAGAATTGAAAATGAGGATGTTACGCTGTTATGTGTTTCCCACTCTCTTGTATGGGATGGAATCATGGACCCTCAAGAAGAGCCATATGGATAAGTTGGAAGCCTTTGAGATGTGGTGCTACCGCAGGATGTGGCGGATACCGTGGACGGATAGAGTCACGAACATGGAAGTCCTAGCGAAAATGAAGAAACAATGTGAAATTGTTTACACAATAAAAAAGAGAAAACTTCTGTATCTTGGACATCTAATGAGAAGCCACAAATATATAACTCTGCAGAATATAGTTCAAGGAAAAATCAGCGGAGAAAGGAGTGTTGGAAGACGACGTGTTTCCTGGCTTAAAAATTTGAGGGATTGGTTTGACTGCAGCAGCAAAGACTTGTTTCGAGCGGCAGTGAATAAGATCCGGATTGCTGTACTGATAGCGAACCTCCGATAGGAGACGCACTAGAAGAAGAAGAAGAAAGGAGATGTATGCTGACAGGGAAAATAAGGGCATCAAGAACGCCTGGCTGGGATGGATTCTTCCTTTCCTACTGAAAAAATCGTTGAAGTTCTTAGTTAAGCATTTCGTGATTTTATTAATCAATCTTTCAAAGATGGAGTCTTCCCAAATCTATTGAAATTCAGTAATGTATTGCCATTTCTTAAGGGTGGAGATCTGAAAGAGCTTAGTAATTTTCGACTGATAGTCATTCTATCTCAAGTCTGCTTTTTCCAAGGTCTATGAAATAGCTGTTGTAACTATGTTGGCCACTCATCTTGAGTCTTGTTTAATGGGAGTCAGTATGCGTTTGATTGCGTGAATCATGAACTACTACTAAGAAAACTGAATTTCTATGACTTAGCTGACACTTCTCTAAAATGATTCAAGTCATATCTATGCAATAGACAACAGTGTGTGAAAGACTTGTCGTCTGCAAAATTATCTTCATTCACACAGGCTCCAAGCAGAGTTCCCCAGGGTTCTGTTCTGGGACCCCTGCTCTTTCTAGTCCACAGAAATAATTTACCAAGAGCCACACCTACTACAAAATTAGTAATGTGAAATTCTCAATCCTCAGGGATGGGATTTTCAATATGTTACACTCCTAACTAGTCTGAATGAAGCTGCACTGACAAATATTGTGTTCCAGATATTGTGTCCAAATTACATTGTCAAATGGTCAATTGTTTTAAAACTAATGATTTCACACTCAACACTAAAGCTGCTATAACAATGATTGATGGAGAACATATAATGGTGAAATGAAACATCAAATAAATTATAATTGAATGCTCTACAACCCTACGTTCAGAACTTATTTTTTCGATGTATTGTTGTTGATTAATAACCCCTGGAAGTGCAAAAGTTGGAAGAAAAACTGTCTTTTCAAAGAATTTGCACTTTTAAAAGAGAATATCTCTAAAACTAAAGAAGATGTCACAAAACTCTACTGAACAAAACTTTCGGAAATTAATAGACTAGATGAATATCTAGTTTCATTTTAGTTCAGTTAGTCATGCCGCTGTAATGCATTGTTTTTAAGATACATGAATGTAAGCCAGAAATGAAAAAACGCATCTTTTAAACCACCCTCATCCCTTAAGCACCAGGGGTAGGGATGAGGACTTATGATATGTACTTCTAACTAGTCCAATCAAAGCTGCGAAGTCAAATATTGTGTTCTAAACATTTCCTCCAAATTTCCCTGTCAATCGACCTATTGTTGTTAAATTGAAGATTTTACACTCAACACTATAAAGGCTGCAACAATAAGATGCTCTATGAGCTCATGATTAGTAAGGACCTTTCCAATCAATCGTTAAAACGTTATAAGGCCTGAAAGATGAAAATCGGTGCCGGAAGAGTTTTAAATGTAACACCTTCAAGAGCTCATATCTAGAAAACTATGAGCGATATGGGGAAATTTTACAAATGAAACTTGTAGGCTAATTTGTAAGATTTAATTTAGTATTTATCAAATATTTCCGAAAGACGCATATTGTTCCGAGCTATATACAAAAAACAAAATATGATACTTTGAAACCAACCCCACCCCCTTAGCACAGGGGGTAGGAGTGACGACTTTTGATATGTTTACCCCCTAACTATCCTTAAAAGAGCTGTGAGGTGAAAAATTGTGTTCCAAACTTTTCCCTCCATAATCTTTCGTTGATTGGACTATCCGGGATAAGATATTTTAATAAACTCCCAGCAGCCATCAGAAACATTGAATCAAACACAGAAAAACATGGCAAATTTGAAGCATTCAAATCATCCAAGCATTCACTACCCAATGAAACACCAAATTCATACAAATCTATGCAATAGCTAGCCTATCTTCTTCTTTTAGATGAAAATCATGACGAAATCTGGTTTCAAGCCTCTTTTTTCCCAGGGCTGAAGCAATTGCTCGTTGCATGAGAGAGCTCCAGCTGCTAACCAAACAGAGGGCTGTCAGATCTGGGACTATTGAGACTGGACTGTGGAGAGGTCTGCAACATTGAGAGACCAGAGATGAGTAGGGGTGACGTAGGGTTTAGATGACCCTCTTGTTTCCCCCTCAAAGGGAACAAAATGCTCGGACCAAGTAAACATCTTCTTTTCTTATTCGTACTCATCCTTATGCAATGTACTGATAGAACATTTTGTTCCTTTCGTTGAAGTTGCAGTTCAAGAAAAAACTGACAAGAAATGTTATATCAATAGAGTAGAGCAAGCTGTTTATATAAAATAGAGTAGTACTTATTTATTATTTTACAAAGGCGACTTTCTAGAAGTATTTTAAGCCTAGGTGATGATGATGATGGGATGAATGATAATACAATGAAGGTAGAGTTATGAATGAATATAAATGATAGGTTATGCTATCCACTTTAATTGATTTGAGTCCACTTTTCAGTCCAGAAATAAATAAACTATAAATTTTGAATTTGATTTGATCAAAAACCAAATATAATAGAATAATTACACTTGAAAATATTGAGTTATTAAGGAAAATTTTGAACCAGAAATAAAACACAAACTAATTCACAGTAAGTAGTAAATGAAAGATGTCTTAGAAAGGGAGATTCTATAGTTCAATCAAATTGCTTTTCTCTCTTCTTTTTTTCTTCGAAAATGCCTTCATGCTTCAGGCCTACTGTAACTTCTTCATGAGTTCTAACATTAGTCTCTATCGAAGTCCCAAATATTTCTCAGTAGAATTGTTTAAAAGTAAAAATAAAATCGATATCAGCGTTTTAGGTAAGATTGATTCTTTATTCTACTGGTATTGATTTAATATCAAATTCTACTACTCACTTCATTCATTATTTACTTCACTATTCTTGCAGCCTCCAGTGTGCTATTCAACTGAATGTGTGTTCATTTTTACCAAGCAGTATTGGCTCCAGTTTTTTTGTCTTTTTTCAATGAATAAATAAAGTTTTAACAATATACAGCTTAAGCTTTGTATGGATTCAGTCCTTTTTGGTTTCTCAAATTTTACGTATTTCCTCTCTTTAATCTTAGTTTGTCTATTTCCCGATGTCGTTCTGTTCAGTCTGTCTCACAAACACAGCATTGACACACCCGTCTCCTTCTCGACTCATACTATTCGCGCCGGAAAGACAACCACAAAGGAGCCGAAGCCAGACTTCAATGAACGGAAGGCCGTAAAATTTTAGCCTCCAACGTAGGAGGTCCTCAACCTCAACCACTCCTCTCCTCTTTCTTTGATCTGCGCATGTGCTGACAAGGCCACAACTAATGCGATTTGCGGCTCTAAATCTATTCTATACACGAATGTGGCCCAAATTAGATTGGGGTGTGACCTCACTTGTCTATGAACTCCTGATCCTGATCTGCCTCAACACAAATTACATGGAGAAATATTTTCTCACCATCAAGATGAAATACAATCTACTGATGGAAATTACTGAGATATTGCAATTATTCAAATGCTAATGAAACAATTAATATTATTAAACGAAAATCCAAATTAAATGCTGTAATATTATCGTTTAATAATATTAATGAAATACAATGATTCTCTTGCAATACTGTGATCACGATAAGCTAACCTTATTAAATTTTTGTGTTTCTTTCAGTGGACAAGGATATTTCTTTTGAAGTGAATTATATGGAAAACTCTAGTACTCTGGCGCAAAAATCCGCCATCTTGTTAGGAAGCTCCGCATTGTAATAGTATTGATGGGAGGTTCGGATCACTTTAATGATCCGGATCAATTGATCTCGTTCACTGCCACGAGCCAATCAGAAGACCAGGATTGGAACTTCCTAAGGTCACGTGACGTGTCTTGTATTTGCGCCATGTAAAAAGCATTGGTTGTATAGGCGTTTGATTGACAGTTTCCATTCTTTACCTATTCTGTGACTGTAGTAGGAGCTTACTACTTCAAATATTGATGCATTTATGAACTCGCTAATCATTCTACATGAAAATCAATTAGAAATCAATTATTGCTGCTATGTTATATTATCAATCATCTCCCATTTTTTACATTTCCCTCTCTATCTGTTATATGCCTCTGAAATTATGTTATCTGAATATGATAAAATATTGTAAAGCTGCGTTATTAACAAAATTTCAAGAACTTAATCCTTATAGATTCTTTTAGATTGAATATAACTTATCATAGACTTAATGAACTTATGTGTTTGTCAAGTTCCGTTCAATCTAATAGAATCTGAAAGAATTAAGCTATTAACATTTTTTTGATAACTTTGGTGTAAACCCAGCTTGAGAGTTTCAGTTCTGAGCAGAAAAATTGGAACCCTACTATAATAAATTTATGACATTACATTGGATGAGTTCCATTTGGATACTTACTTTTGAATAACTGATGTGGGAAGCATTTTCCTCATTAACTTTTTTGATGTAAAGTCTCTGAATATAATTTAGTTAGCGTTATAAGCTTCATTAGCGTTTAGCTGCTAGTAGCTTCGAAATTATGAGACTAGTTCATAAATGTGGAGGAAATATGATAGGTGATGATACTCATGAGTGATTACAGAGTTTAGCAATAATTAGAGAAGGCACTGTGGATATTAGAGGTTCTGGAGTGTAGAAAATAATTGATAAAGAGAATATATTGGGACTAGATTACTCTTTCAAAAGTAACTTGTAGTATAACAGGAGGAAAGTAGTAGAAGAGGAAGATGAAAGAAGCAGAAAGAGTAGAAGTAAAGGATAAAAAGGATCAAATCAGAAGAAGAGAATTGGAGTAAAAATGATATGGATATAGAGAAAAGATAAAGATGGATCAAGAAATACAAGAAGAAATAAATTAATATGATCTATGATACATAGTACCATGGAAAAAAGGTTTATTACAAAAATAATGTGAGTATGGTATTTTTATAGATAATTTTATATGATAGTTATGATAATTTTCATAAGTTTTGGAATTTTGAATTCTCAATTTGTTTTATTTTTACTTTTTTCATAAGTATTTGAAATATTTGTATCTTTCATTTTTGAATTAGGTAGTATTTTTGTTTTTTGTATTATTTATTATTGCATAAGATCGTATTATTTTTCTTTTTTCATTTTTATCTATACAATTTTTAATTGTTAAGGAGACATATTTGGGGAAACCCGTTGTCTCCTTTGTTAATAAATAAATAAATAATGATTGTTTGAGGTAACTATCAAGCAAGATGTTGATTTCTTGTCTGCATTACAATAATATATTATGAAAATGCCGATAGGTGTACCCTGATTCTCTCTCTTCTTCTTCAGCTACTTCCTTCATCTTCTTTCTATTTCTTATCCTGCAATTACTGCTACTTCCACTTCGTCACCACCCTCTGCTCCCGTTCAAAATTTTGCTCTTCTGCAAAACAACATCCTGCTCTTCTTTCAACATTTTCCCACAAACGAGAGTGAGAGTAAGCAAAAGATTGGATTCAAGTAGAAAAAGAAATACAAATTGAAGGAGAGGCGAACACAAAATAAGAAGAATAAAAAAAGTTATCGATTGTGGTTGGAGGGAGGGAGTTAGGCAACCAGCATCCCATCTGTCACCACCAAGTTGCAGGGAGATGTGACCTTGTGCCAGGTCAATGACCCCGAATCAACCCTCGCCGCAACGTGTCATGCATTGTCCCAGGTCCGGATCACCCGTCTTATCAACTATTAGAGACCAAACTCGTTCGGCAACCCCGACCTATCCAATCACTCATCTCCTTCCCCATGCTTCGCGCTCTTCACTCCCTTCTTTTGCTACTTCCATCCATCTGCTTGAAAAAAATTTTTGTTACCTTGTCAGAAATGCCAACTCTTCTAACCTGTATTTTATACGATTTCAATTGCAACGTTGCAACTTTATAGTTTATCAAATGTAATTAAGTATTCAATTCTCGATTACTCCCTACTATATTAAAAAGTATTCTGAATTGCTACCGACTTCGTGTACACGGTATTTATTCAATACTTGAAACAGTTTTACGCTCTAGAAATAATAAATTGCTAGTCTGTCAATGCTCGAAATGCTCTAGTCTCTACAAATAATAGCCGAGTAGGTCTCCTAAGTTGAGTTTCCCCATATTTGATGGAAACTCTCCATCAATTTTATGATTGATAACTATCTGATCTTTTTCAGACATAGCAGACAACCTACAGTAGCACTTGAAGATAGTGGCAATTCAAATTTCATAGAGCATCCAAACTGATTTCAATTGAGTGGGGAACGGTATAGTTAAACTAGCCAACCAGACTGACTAGTTATGAAACTATGCTCCTAGCATATTATGTTGTGTAGTTGTAGTTCTAGAACAGAGGGGATGCATTTTTTTCAGCGGTGCGCCGACAGTGCAACGATGCACTTGTGATGCAATATTATGATGACGTGTACACACTGCAGGCATACATGTACGGATCAAACATGTTTGCCTGCAGGGGCAGAGCAGAGGCCTGTATTTGCCTCCCCTACGGAATCAGACTTCGAACATCGGGGAATATTTTACGTCGTTAGTTTTACCCTTCGGGCCCCTTCACTCAATTCTGATTCCCTGACGGTCTAATGACGACTGTTCCTAGTCGTGGTGTGGAGGAGGAGGGGGAGGATCGAAGTAGGGGTGGGGCAAGTCGAGACAAACAATAAAGACCTGACTCAATATACGACCACCTATCCACATATGATTCCAGGCTCAGGCTAATGTTTCCTGTGTTTCTCCATCTGGAAGCTCGAAGTAGAATCAATATCATTAACATTAGCTATTTCACTATGTATATACTAGTAGTTCTGTGAACAGTAGACCTCGCGCTCAGTAAGTTACATTTTTGACCTGTTGTTCTGTTTTCTCAAAAATTAATAAATAATTTATCAATTTAAAATGTCTAGGAAAAATCCTAAATAAACATAGAGCTTTCAGTCCTATCGTACCGTGGCATGTCGTCCCGGAATGTGAGTGTGAGCGCTGTTATCAGGTCTGGCTGCCGTCGATACGCCAATCCAATCAACCCATCAGAGAACAAATATTCTGTGTTGTGTTGGCGAGAAATAGGTGTGTTGAAATCAACAAAATAAACTACCATAATGCTGATTTCCTACAAACTTCATTTCTCACTTTTCATGATTTTAGAAATAAATTTCTTTTCAATAATATGTGTTGCAATTTTAATAATCAGATTAAAAAAGAAAAATGTAAAAAATTGTTTTCTATCAATAACTCCAAACTCCAAACTAGAATAATGGCCTTAGC
The DNA here is from genome assembly GCF_014356525.2 of Nilaparvata lugens. Classification (NCBI taxonomy): domain Eukaryota; kingdom Metazoa; phylum Arthropoda; class Insecta; order Hemiptera; family Delphacidae; genus Nilaparvata; species Nilaparvata lugens. The sequence goes on along the minus strand of NC_052504.1, from coordinate 74,119,318 downwards.
TTATGGAAAGACAAAGTTAGTAGACAACTTTCTACTAAAGTTGATACATTTTCAAGATGTTTGATGTTTTTGAACGGGTCGTATTATAGTCCACTAGACTGCTGATTTATGATGAATAATTCTAAAGTCTGATTTTTACGGTAATATTGGCGTTCAAAGGAGACTCCTTTTCCTTTTGTATTATCCTTAAAATACAAAATTTCAAAAAACCGTATGTATACGTCGATGCGAAATACAAAAAGGGACATACCTGTCAAATTTCGTGAAAATCCATAGCTGTGTTTCTCTGTAAATGCGAAACATTATTATAAACAAAAATATAAACATAAAGAGAAATGCAAAACCGTCGACTTGAATCTTAGACCTCACTTCGCTCGGTCAAAAAATCATTTGTGTTCATTTTTGTTATAGTTTATGAGAAGAATGTTTCATTTTGCGTTTCAGAATATGTTTTAATACTCTCCTGGAGAGAAATTTGATTATGCTTTTTCATAGTTGTCTCATAGTTGTTGTTTCATTTGTTGCTTTTGCTTGAAATGGCATCATTCAAGCTACACATTATTGTAATAAAATTAGATTTTTGTTCATGAATAAGCCTGTAGCAGCTACTTCAAATAATCCATACTTCATAAGCCAACTCTGTATAAGAGTAGTCCAAATATGAGGCTATGTCTCACCAGAGAATTCAACTCAGAAGAAAGGCAAATTGAATATATGTGAATGTTCAATTTCGAATCTTTGTTGACAACATTCCTATTTTCTCAAAATCATAATTTTATTTTACTCAGGAGAAATCGACCAATGTTTGATGAATTATATCATCGTCAGAATTTTCTATAAACATTTTAACTGGATCAGGACGCTTTTCAAATACATATTTCTTATATTCAATTTGAGAGCTTTCCTTATGAACATTCAACATTCTATAAATCATGTCAACAATCCAACAATGGAGATCAACAATCCAAGTAATGACTGAACAACCGCGTTCTCAAATAGGTCGCTTAGAACAACCAACTCCTCTAAAACAAGTATACAGTGGCCCGGTCGGCACTAACAGCATAATCCTGTTCAATAAATGCGCATAAACCCCAAGCAATAATACCCTAGGTAATGGTAGTATAACATTACATACGTAGTGAGTTAGTCCACAGCGCAGTATATAGGTAGTTTGAGGTATATATGTACAGTAGTATACAATCTACAGGTATAGCATAAATAAAGAAATAATGGCTGTATAGGAAGCAATTGAAGACGAACGAATCTTCTGTGAAGACCTAGCCTGCCTAGAGAGTTCAAGTTAGTCATCCTTGCTGGTCCTGTTGTTCTTCATCCGTTCTCTCTCCTCTCTCTTCCATTCTCTATCATTCTTCTTTCTTTTTATCTTGTGCAGTATTTGAGAGTGCAACTTTTAAAGTTTATTGCCAGTGCAATCTCGAGACAGACACAGAGCCATGCTGTGGCTATATAGTCCGGGTCCGGGTCTGCTAGCATTCTTTATGACTTTTAATTAAACTGTTCTCAAGCTGCACAGGCAGCAGCCGACGACAGACGCCTTCTTCTTCCTCTACTTCCATCTTCACCATTTTTTTCTCCTTCCTCATCTTCTTCTTTTTTATCTCCTTTCCTTCCATCTTATCCATGGGCATTGGAGTTCAAATCATTTGGACAAAAAAGGCTGCAAGGTTTCTCAAAATACAAGCTTAACAAAATAATAATTCGGGCACAAGGAGGATTGCTGGTGGTGCCGTTTGCGTCCGAGAGAGTGTTGCCTAATAAATAACTATACAGGGTATGGATTTGAAAAAAATCGTTAGAGCCGTTTTTGAGAAAATCGTGAAAAACATGGTTTTTTAGTAACTGTCATTTTTCTCAAGAATATTACGGAGCTCCTGCAATTTTCACAGAAATGAGACTCATGTCAGTTGATAGGCTTATAAATAGCTATCCATGGTATAAATATGAAGAAAATCGTTAGAGCCGTTTTCGAGAAAACCGTGAAAAACATGGCTTTTTAGTCATTATCCGCCATTTTTCTCAAGAATATTACGGAGCTCCTGAAATTTTCCCAGAAATGAGACTAATGCCAGTTGATAGGGCTTATAATAGCTATCCATGGTATAAATTTGAAGAAAATCGTTGGAGCCGTTTTCGAGAAAACCGTGAAAAACATGGTTTTTTAGTCATTATCCGCCATTTTTCTCAATAATATTACGGAGCTCCTGAAATTTTCCCAGAAATGAGACTCATTTCAGTTGATAGGGCTTATAAATAGCTATCCATGGTATAAATTTGAAGGAAATCGTTAGAGCCATTTTCGAGAAAAACGTGAAAAACATGGTTTTTTAGTAATTATCCGCCATTTTTTCCGCCATCTTGAATTGAATTTTATTGAATTTCTTATTGTCGGGTCCTCATGGTATAAGGACCTTAAGTTTAAAATTTCAAGTCAATCGGTTAATTAGGAATGGAGTTATCGTGTTCACAGACATACACACATACACACACACACACACCACACATACACACACACACACATACACACACACACACACCAATACCCAAAAATCATGTTTTTGGACTCAGGGGACCTGAAACGTATAGAAAACTTGAAATTGGGGTACCTTAATTTTTTTGGAAAGCAATACTTTCCTTACCTATGGTAGTAGGGCAAGGAAAGTAAAAGGAACATACCTGTCAAATTTCATGAAAATCTATTGCTGTGTTTCTCTGTAAATGCGAAACATTATTATAAACAAAATATAAACATAAAGAGAAATGCAAAACCGTCGACTGAATCTTAGACTTCACTTCGCTCGGTCAAAAAATCATTTGTGTTCATTTTTACTTTCTTGCCCTACTACCATAGGTAAGGAAAGTATGCTTTCCAAAAAAAATTAAGGTACCCAAATTTCAAGTTTTCTATACGTTTCAAGGTCCCCTGAGTCCAAAAACATGATTTTTGGGTGTTGGTCTGTGTGTGTGTGTGGTGTGTGGGTGTGTGTGTGTATGTGTGTGTGTGTGTATGTGTGTATGTCTGTGAACACGATAACTCCATTCCTAATCAACCGATTGACTTGAAATTTTAAACTTAACGTCCTTATACCATGAGGACCCGACAATAAGAATTCAATAAAATTCAATTCAAGATGGCGGAAAAAATGGCGGATGATTGCTAAAAAACCATGTTTTTCACCGTTTTCTCGAAAACGGCTCTAACGATTTTCTTCAAATTTATACCATGGATAGCTATTTATAAGCCCTATCAACTGACATGAGTCTCATTTCTGGGAAAATTTCAGGAGCTCCGTAATATTCTTGAGAAAAATGGCGGAAAAAGGCTAAAAAACCATGTTTTTCACGTTTTTCTCGAAAACGGCTCTAACGATTTTCTTCAAATTTATACCCTAGATAGCTATTCATAAGCCCTATCACTGACTTGATTCTCATTTCTGGGAAAATTGCAGGAGCTCCGTAATATTCTTGAGAAAAATGGCGAATAATCACTAAAAACCATGTTTTTCACGGTTTTCTCGAAAACGGCTCTAACGATTTTCTTCAAATTATTACCATGGATAGCTATTTATAAGCCCTATCAACTGACATGAGTCTCATTTCTTGGAAAATTGCAGGAGCTCTGTAATATTCTTGAGAAAAATGGCGAATAATCGCAAAATAAAAACATGTTTTTCACGATTTTCTCAAAAATTACTTCACCGATTTTTTTCAAATTCATACCCTTTATAGTTATATATCAGCTCTATAACTAGCATGAGTTTCCTTCCTGAGAAACTAACAGGGGGTCCACCCCATTCTTGAGAAATTTACTTTGTAACCTCCTTCTCGTGCTTGAGGTAGGTGGGTAGAGCAGATTATTCAAAAGAACACACGTCGATTTTATTTGTAGAAAAGCTGTTTTGACAACTTTTAAAAATCCTTAAATTTCATAATTCAAACAAGGAAAATGTACTCTGAAAACAATAACAATAGTATAATCGTAGTTTTAATAAAATTACTAAGCCGCCAATCGACTAATGTTATTCCCCTAGATTATCCTCGTTTAAAAATGAGGCTTGTAGATCAATGAGCAAGGAAAGTAGTGTGAGTGTACCACACCAGATTTTTACTTTCCTTGCCCTACTACCATAGGTAAGGAAGTATTGCTTTCCAAAAAAAATTAAGGTACCCCAATTTCAAGTTTTCTATACGTTTCAAGGTCTCCTGAGTCCAAAAACATGATTTTTGGTATTGGTCTGTGTGTGTGTATGTGTGTATGTGTGTGTGTGTATGTGTGTGTGTGTGTATGTGTGTGTGTGTGTGCATGTATGTGAACACGATAACTCCATTCCTAATTAACCGATCGACTTGAAATTTTAACTTAAGGTCCCTATACCATGAGGACCCGACAATAAGAAATTCAATAAAATTCAATTCAGATGGCGGAAAAAATGGCGGATAATTACTAAAAAACCATGTTTTTCACGTTTTTCTCGAAAATGGCTCTAACGATTTTCTTCAAATTTATATCATGGATAGCTATTTATAAGCCCTATCAACTGGCATAAGTCTCATTTCTGGGAAAATTTCAGGAGCTCCGTAATATTCTTGAGAAAAATGGCGGAAAAAGGCTAAAAAACCATGTTTTTCACGGTTTTCTCGAAAACGGCTCCAACGATTTTCTTCAAATTATTACCATGGATAGCTATTTTTAAGCCCTATCATCTGGCATAAGTCTCATTCTGGGAAAATTTCAGGAGCTCCGTAATATTCTTGAGAAAAATGGCGGATAATGACTAAAAATCCATGTTTTTCACCGTTTTCTCGAAAACGGCTCTAACGATTTTCTTCAAATTCATACAATGGATAGAATCCATAAGCACTATCAACTGGCATGAGTCTCATTTCTGGGAAAATTCCATGAGCTCCGTAATATCTTGAGAAAAATGGCGGATAATGACCAAAAAACCAGGGTTTCACGGTTTTCTCGAAAATGGCTTAACGATTTTCTTCAAATTTAAACCATGGATAGCTATTCATAAGCCCTATCAAATGACATGATTCTTCCTTGGAAAATGCAGGAGCTCCGTAATATTCTTGAGAAAAATGGCGGATAATTACTAAAAAACCATGTTTTTCACGATTTCTCAAAAATAACTTGACCGTTTTTCAAATTCATACCCTGTATAGTTATTTATCAGCTCTATCAACTGGCATGAGTTTCCTCTCTGGGAAACCAATGGGGGGTCCACCCCATCCTGGGAAATGGACTTAGTAACCTCCTTCTCGTGCATGAGGTAGGTAGGTAGCGCAGTCATAAAAAGAACACATAGTCGAGATATTTCATCTGTAGCTGTTTTGACGACTTTAAAAAAATGACGACTAAAAAATCATCGAATTTCACATTCACACAAAGAAAAAGTACTTTGAAACAATTATATATCACCATATACAGAAGTCTGATCGTAGTTTCAAATATGAGCAAGGAAAGTTGTGTGAGTGTACCACACAGATTTTTGCTATAGTTTATTAGAAGAATGTTTCATTTTGCGTTTCAGAATATGTTTTAAAACTCTCCTGGAGAGAAATTGATTATGCTTTTTCATAGTTGTCGTTTCATTTGTTGCTTTTGCTTGAAATGGCATCATTCAAGCTACACATTATTGTAATAAAATTAGATTTTTGTTCATGAATAAGCCTGTAGCAGCTACTTCAAATAATCCATACTTCATAAGCCAACTCTGTATAAGAGTAGTCCAAATATTGAGGCTATGTCTTACCAGAGAATTTTACTCAGAAAAAAGGCAAATTGAATATATGTGAATGTTCAATTTCGAATCTTTGTTGACAACATTCCTATTTTCTCAAAATCGTCATTTAATTTTACTCAGGAGAAATCGACCATTGTTTGATGAATTATATCATCGTCAGAATTTTCTATAAACATTTTAACTGAATCAGGACGCTTTTCAAATACATATTTCTTATATTCAATTTGAGAGCTTTCCTTATGAGCATTCAACATTCTATAAATCATGTCAACAATCCAACAATGGAGATCAACAATCCAAGTAATGACTGAACAACCGCGTTGTTCAAATAGGTCGCTTAGAACAACCAACTCCTCTAAAACAAGTATACAGTGGCCCGGTCGGCACTAACAGCATAATCCTGTTCAATAAATGCGCATAAACCCCAAGCAATAATACCCTAGGTAATGGTAGTATAACATTACATACGTAGTGAGTTAGTCCACAGCGCAATATATAGGTAGTTTGAGGTATATATGTACAGTAGTATACAATCTACAGGTATAGCATAAATAAAGAAATAATGGTTGTATAGGAAGCAATTGAAGACGAACGAATCTTCTGTGAAGACCTAGCCTGCTAGAGAGTTCAAGTTAGTCATCCTTGCTGGTCCTGTTGTTCTTCATCCGTTCTCTCTCCTCTCTCTTCCATTCTCTATCATTCTTCTTTCTTTTTATCTTGTGCAGTATTGAGAGTGCAACTTTTAAAGTTTATTGCCAGTGCAATCTCGAGACAGACACAGAGCCAGGCTGTGGCTATATAGTCCGGGTCCGGGTCTGCTAGCATTCTTTATGACTTTTAATTAAACTGTTCTCAAGCTGCACAGGCAGCAGCCGACGACAGACGCCTTCTTCTTCCTCTACTTCCATCTTCACCATTTTTTCTCCTTCCTCATCTTCTTCTTTTTTATCTCCTTTCCTTCCATCTTATCCATGGGCATTGGAGTTCAAATCATTTGGACAAAAAAGGCTGCAAGGTTTCTCAAAATACAAGCTTAACAAAATAATAATTCGGGCACAAGGAGGATTGCTGGTGGTGCCGTTTACGTCCGAGAGAGTGTTGCCGAATAAATGAGTATATATATGGTCACCGATGTAGTAATAATGGATTATGTTGCAATAAATATTTGCCCTACACCCTCAGTAATATTGTTGAACAATGTTTTTCATTCACCAATAAAGCACTCTCGTTACCTTTTATAGAGTGTGGAAGAAATAGTATACTATTCTTTGATGTTTTGAAAATGACCATGGACGGTCAACCAAATATAGACTGTGATTTTGGTGAGCTTATCAATTTAAGGTTGGCTGTCCCAATAGCTACAGAACTGGTTGGTTGTCTTGAGATCATGGGAATGATGTATAACTTGAAGTTAATAATAGCCTATTTCAACTGTCATATATACAAGAATTCTTTCCCTAGCACGTTCAGTATGTCCTGTGTAAGTTTATAGTACAGTAGATATTGTAAGAGATTCATACTGTAGTTTTTGATCATTTGCATTCCCTAACAATGGCATTACTCAAATAGTATCGAACGAGCCTGGCGAGTTTCTACTTTTGACTTGAGGCTGAGAGGCTCTATAGTAGTTTTCCGTTTGTGGGTTTGTTCGACGATAGTTTTCGAATACTCTCATCGATCAACTTCAAATTTCCAAAAAAATATTCTCTAAATCATCATACAGATCGAGGCTGTTGACCAAGGAAATTGGGAATGTATGAGGAAAAAATTGTAGTGATTCTCCATCCAAATGAAAGCTGAATGTTTCAGGTGTATGACTTTGTGTAACTGTGATAGTAGGTCTGTATCCACATACAATGGGATATTTGTAAGAATACTCAGAGAGTGGAAAACCATTTATGTGAAGTTGAAGTAGAAAGACGTTGCTTGTCAATTGATTAGTTCACTGATGTATAATTTCCTTTCCATTAATATAAACTTCATGAAAAATCAATTCCTTGTTCTTCCACTGTAGCATTGTAGTTGAAAGCAGCCTAGTTCGAGTGATCAGCATAGTAAACATTAAGACTAGAATCAAAGACAATACAAGTAACAAGTAGAGTTCAATTTCTTTCGGTAGAATAAAAGGATTCCAACATCTACTACAGTACTAAAGTAGTTAGTTAACTTTCCATTATCTAGTTTTTAAGCCTTCTTGCTAATGTGTTTTTTTTATTTACAAAATCTCACCTATCTTTAGGTTACAGGTTTCAAGTCCTGAAGTTTTCATACTATAAAGATTTATCAATCTTTTGTGAACCTGTATCACGAATAAGAACATTCTTATGATTGCAAATCAAGCAATCTACTTTGAAAATAATTCTTCTTCTTCTTCTTCTCTTCTCTTCTTCTCTATACTTATAAAAGTCTAAGCCCCGACAGACTGAAATCACACCACAGCCCAAACTACTGAGCCTAAAAACTTGAAATTTGGCACAATTATTTATGGTAGCCTGAAACATCCACTAAGAAAGGATTTTCAGAAATTTTCCCCCCTGAGGGAGCTGGGCCCCCCCCCAAAATTTTGTACTTTTTAACCGCTCATTGCACAGCAAGGTCATGAGGAACTTTTTTGTTCAGCTACGAAAAAAAATTAGATCTATGCAGAAAAATTTTGATCAGGAGCACAGGGGGGTCCAGGAGAGGGCATTTTTCGAAAATTTTGATGTAAAATCACACTACAGCCCAAACTAATTATCCTACAGACTTGAAACTTTGCACAAATATTTTTCAAACATGCTAGACGCGCACTAAGAACGGATTTTGAGATATTTTGCCTGTAAGGGATTCAAAGGATGAAAAAGGATCCTATTAAGTAAGGTTATGAACATGGTAAGGTGAGTGCCATAAGGAAATAAGATCATTTATTTATTGACATGTGATATTCTAACATATGTTGTAATCATTGGAAATAACAAAATAATATGATAGAAATTCAAAAAAGAACATCTGTCTATTATTGCTTTCTACCTGATTCCACTCAACCTCAATAATATTGTTCTGATAATTGATAAATATGTTTAATAATAATATTACTATTATTGATATAATGAAAGTATTGTTTTAATAATTGATTATTATCATTATTATAATAATAATATTGTTTTGGTAATCAATAAATATTTTTATATTCACAAACTCTATATAATCTATAATGGTGGATGTGAAACAGCTGCATCAAAGAAATTATCTCAAAAACATATGTTTAGGAAAACCATAGTTTTGAACTTCGTTTTCCTGATGCAATGTATAAGCCTACACGTGGCATGTATGATTAATTTTTCAGCTATAGTCAGGTCCACGTTATAATGGCAGTGAAGAAAGATAGGAGAAAAACGTTGCCAATTCTCTCCATTTTGTCACTGACTGTACACAGCTGTTACTCAATTCATCCCATTAAATTAATCCAATAATAATTATCATTTTCTTGATAAGATAATCAATTTAATGTAAAATTAATCAAGAAAATATTTTTTTTCATAATTTGATTCAAAAATTTGCTTCCATAACTGAGATCAGATTTTTATTTTAAAACAAACCTGAAATGGCGGCTAATTAAAAAGCTGTGATACACCGATCTGAATTTCAAAACAACAGAAATCCTTTTTAAAAATGAGTAATTTCAATGGATTAATTTTGAAATAACTTTTCAATGCTATTTATACCGGTACGAGTAGGTCTAACCTATACGGGTAGGCTAACTGAAGCATGGATGAAGTCTAGGATGGTTGGTTATCAACTTTTAAAATGTCATTTCAGGTATTTTAATTTGTGTTTCTCATACGGTAATGTTTAAAAATTATTTCATCGTTTCAAAAATACATTTTAAATCAATTATATGACTTGTGTACTCAAGTATTTTGATAGAATGAAGAAAAAAATGGCGGCTGAGAATTTTTTGTTCAGTTTTGTACAGTCACTGTCAAAAGTAAATATAAAATATTCTGGCAAATAGACAACATTGCAAATCGAGAGAGATATAGGGCTATCTGTTTCGTTGTATGATAGAAAAGGACAGCAACAGTATTGTCAATCGTACACTGCCATTATAATGTGGACCTCACTATAGAACAGTTTTTTGAGACTGCTAAATAAACGTCTACAGTTTTATCAATGCTGTATCGGCAATATGAAAACGCATGCAGTTAGTATATCTTTAAATAAGGTGTTGATATCTACATGATAATTATTCTCTACCATTTTCATTTAATTAAAATTTCAAAATTATTCAAGCCTTGATAGAATATTTTGCTGTACAGTCAGTCGAAAATTTTAATATTGAAATGAGGGGTATTTTGGCAAGCTGAACAAAAAAGTAAGGTCCTATGCACCTTTTTGATATTATTTCTTCAGATGAAAAATGAGTTTTGTGGGTTGTCAAAACTCCCCCTGAAAGAGAACTATTCATTTTATCCTATCTTTTAGTAAAATAACAATGATTTCTGCATTGAATAACATTCTATCTTGCCAACAAGAATCGAATTCTTTGTGAATTTAGATATGACCTAGATTTATATAATTCTATTGATAAATTCACGGAAATTTAAGTCCTATTTTCAGTTAGTTGATGATTAGTTGATGAAATTGATTATCAATAGAGAAAATGATTATAATTTTATCAATACAGAATTAGTTGAATGAATTGTCAATTTACTGAGTTCTTGGTCAACAATAATTCAATATTGGTATTTATCCAATCATTATTTTTTTCAGAAGTTATTTCATTTGAATTAGAAAATATTCATAAGCTCCTATCAATTTATCATTCGTAACAATGAATTCTTCAAAACATGAATTTAATCAAATAAAAAATCGCCCATACTTCTGTATTCATGTTCTTATGTTTTCCACTTGTGATGGATAGCCAAAATATCACTTTTCAACCATTCACAGCAAAGTCATGAGGAACTTTTTCGTTCAGGTACGAAAAAAATCAGATCTATGTAGAAAAATTCCTATCAGGAGCACAGGGGGGTTCAGAAGAGGGCACTTTTCGAAAATTTTGATGTAAAATCACACTACAGCTCAAACTAATTGGCCTACAGACTTAAAACTTTGCACAAATATTCTTCAAACATGCTAGATGCGCAGTAAGAACGAATTTTGAGATATTTTGCCTGATTTCAAAGGATGAAAAAGGATCTTATTAAGTAAGCTTATGGTAAGGTGAACTCCATATGGAACTGAGATAATTGACACATGATAGCCTATTCTAACATATGTTGTAATCATTGGAAAACTTAAAACAATTTCATCAATTAGCTGATCGAATTGATTTTGCATTGATTGAGAGCGCGAGCTTAGCACGTGTTTGTTACATCATTGTATGCTTGGCCAGTTGGTTTGCGCCTTCTATCAGCTGTATAAGGAGTCTCATACACTCCGATTAGAACAGAGCACAAAGGTTTTCTTTGGTTAGGAGTTTGTTGATAATTCTTTTTTCAAATTCAAATTTTATTGCCATCAAAAATCACATTGAAAACTTTCTCAATAGACAACAAGATTACAGAAACAAAATGTCAAACATATACCTACATTAATTTGTAGCACGGCCAGAAAAAGACAAACTTGAGTACTAGCCGTGAGTTTATTAAATATAACTTGAAATATATATTTTTTGTTAATATTTTGTGAATAAAATTTATGAGTTGATGAGAGATGCGTGTAATTCCTTATATTTGATCCAAATGGTTATTCATAATACAGTAGTCGGGGTCACTGCAATTAAAATTTTTTTATTCTGTATGGTAGCTAATAAATTTCATACTTATTGATTGTCCATAATGTATCCAGTGTCCATAATGGAAGTAATTGAACTACTCAAAATTAATGGCTTACTGGTCCCTCATAGATTTATAGTATTCCTGGTGATTGAGCCTGTCTTTTTCAGCATTGTCTATTAATAATAAAGCTTGATTTACAATTAGCTTACCCAGCAAACTTCGTACTGCCAATGTATCTCATGTTAAGCTGCATACACATATATGCGCTTCCAACCCGCACCGAGCACGCTCCGCCCTCGTACCGCCATCGTTCCTCCATCGAACCACAGTCGCTCCGCCCCCGCTCTGCAGTCGCACCCATCATGAACGTTACGGGAGATGTTAGATCTTCTCGCGTTCCCCGTCGAACCACTGTCCACTGTTGCTCCCCGGTCGATCATCAATCGCTCTGCTGGAGTGACGTTCGGTTGCGGAGCAGAGCGAAAGTCTGTATGCACCTTAAGGAACCATTATCAAGAGCTGGTACCAATCAACTACACTTCAACTCCAAACTACCGTTTTAATAACAGTACAAAATAATTTATCACAGGGTGATATGTTTATTACAGCTGGTAACTTTAAGGTGCGTACAGACTTTGGCTCTGCTCCGCAACCGAACGTCACTCCAGCAGAGCGATTGATGATCGACCGGGGAGCGACAGTGGACAGTGGTTCGACCGGGGAACGCGAGAAGATCTAACATCTTCTGTAACGTTCATGATGGGTGCGTGGGCGGAGCGACTGTGGTTCGATGGTGGTAGGCCTACGAGGGCGGTACGAGGGCGGAACAAGGGAGGACCGTGCTCGGTGCGGGTTGGAAGCACGAATTTGTGAACGCAGCTTTAGATGCTAAATCATATTATCACAATATGATCTTGAATCATGATAATCTCTTCGTTCTTCAGTAGCCACTCGGCCGAAATTTCGAAAACATATGTCTGTAACATTTCTGTTCAGAATCCATCCCCAATATTCACACAACATATTCCCAAAGTTTCATGCCGTTATGTCAAGTAGTTTTCAAGTCTACAGGGAACAAACAAACATACAAACAAACACACAAACAGACATTCATTTTTTCATAAATAGATTTCCATTCAGCTCAAACAAAAGCCTCTCTAAATGAAAGTAGAATGATAAGGATTCAGTTCTGTTGTTTTAACATTTTTTCAAATCACTTTCAAAAGTTCATGTAGTACCTACTATTGTGTTTGAGACACTTCTGGCGCTATCATAGTTTCACCACTATTCTGTTCCACAGTCCTATCTCTTGCAGTCGTTAACTATATCTATAATAATTATATAAAGTAGAGAGCTGGCTTACGGGAGTACGGGATAGGAAAATTATGTTTGACGCATCATCACGTCTGAACTACTGGACTAATTAACTTGAAATTTTGCTTATAGATTCTTAATTAACCAAAGATGGTTATAGGCCTATTCTCAATTCTTCAAAATTTCATTACGTCAAGTTTTCATTTTGTCAAGTTTTAAAATAGATCCTTGCTAAGCACGGGTTCTTGCTAGTATTATTATATACTACAAAGCACAGATTAATAATATCCTATTACATCAAGCGAGCAATTTCTGTATATATTTGGTTATTTATATGGTTATATGATTATATATTTATGTCCAACGGATCTAACGTTTTTCAAGAAATTTGGAACATAGTAGGTTTATGATATAAAAATTCGATGACAATTTATTGACATGACATGGTATATCATTCTGAATTGGAGTATCATAATTTTCAAAGTTAATGATTATTTTACAGTTTTAAGTGATTAGTGAGTGTTATTTTGTTATTCAATTTGGTTTGGAAACAATCTGAATTAGAACTTTTCTGTTTTCAAATGTTTGGACTGAAAGTTGGACCTGAATTCAAGTGTATGGAATATAACCTACTTTTTGGACTATTTATAGTGTATAAATTAAAATTCGGGGAAGAAACAGTTTTGGGCTGTGCCTGTTAATCCTTCCCCAATCATTTTAAAGAATAAATTATTGTGTTCTGTTTATCAATAAATAAATAACGAACGAAGCTCAGTGCCCCGATATTTCTCTGTGATACACATATATGCGCTTCCAACCGCACCGAGCACGCTCCGCCCTCGTACCGCCATCGTTCCTCCATCGAACCACAGTCGCTCCGCCCCCGCTCTGCAGTCGCACCCATCATGAACGTTACGGGAGATGTTAGATCTTCTCGCGTTCCCCGTCGAACCACTGTCCACTGTTGCTCCCCGGTCGATCATCAATCGCTCTGCTGGAGTGACCGTTCGGTTGCGGAGCAGAGCGAAAGTCTGTATGCACCTTAAGGAACCATTATCAAGAGCTGGTACCAATCAACTACACTTCAACTCCAAACTACCGTTTTAATAACAGTACAAAATAATTTATCACAGGGTGATATGTTTATTACAGCTGGTAACTTTAAGGTGCGTACAGACTTTGGCTCTGCTCCGCAACCGAACGTCACTCCAGCAGAGCGATTGATGATCGACCGGGGAGCGACAGTGGACAGTGGTTCGACCGGGGAACGCGAGAAGATCTAACATCTTCTGTAACGTTCATGATGGGTGCGTGGGCGGAGCGACTGTGGTTCGATGGTGGTAGGCCTACGAGGGCGGTACGAGGGCGGAACAAGGGAGGACCGTGCTCGGTGCGGGTTGGAAGCACGAATTTGTGAACGCAGCTTTAGATGCTAAATCATATTATCACAATATGATCTTGAATCATGATAATCTCTTCGTTCTTCAGTAGCCACTCGGCCGAAAATTTCGAAAACATATGTCTGTAACATTTCTGTTCAGAATCCATCCCCAATATTCACACAACATATTCCCAAAGTTTCATGCCGTTATGTCAAGTAGTTTTCAAGTCTACAGGGAACAAACAAACATACAAACAAACACACAAACAGACATTCATTTTTTCATAAATAGATTTCCATTCAGCTCAAACAAAGCCTCTCTAAATGAAAGTAGAATGATAAGGATTCAGTTCTGTGTTTTAACATTTTTCAAATCACTTTCAAAAGTTCATGTAGTACCTACTATTGTGTTTGAGACACTTCTGGCGCTATCATAGTTTCACCACTATTCTGTTCCACAGTCCTATCTCTTGCAGTCGTTAACTATATCTATATAATTATATAAAGTAGAGAGCTGGCTTACGGGAGTACGGGATAGGAAAATTATGTTTGACGCATCATCACGTCTGAACTACTGGACTAATTAACTTGAAATTTTGCTTATAGATTCTTAATTAACCAAAGATGGTTATAGGCCTATTCTCAATTCTTCAAAATTTCATTACGTCAAGTTTTCATTTTGTCAAGTTTTAAAATAGATCCTTGCTAAGCACGGGTCTTGCTAGTATTATTATATACTACAAAGCACAGATTAATAATATCCTATTAGGCCTACATCAAGCGAGCAATTTCTGTATATATTTGGTTATTTATATGGTTATATGATCATATATTCATGTCCAACGGATCTCGAAAATGGCACTAACGATTTCCACGAAATCTGGAACATAGTAGGTTTATGATATAAAAATTCGATGACAATTTATTGACATGACATGGTTATCATTCTGAATTGGCGTATCATAATTTTCAAAGTTAATGATTATTTCACAGTTTTAAGTTATTAGTGAGTGTTATTTTGTTATTCAATTTGGTTTGGAAACAATAGAATAGAATAGAATAGAATAGAATAGAATAGAATAGAATAGAATAGAATAGAATAGAATAATAGAATAGAATAGAATAATAGAATAGAATAGAATAGAATAGAATAGAATAGAATAGAATAGAATAGATAGAATAGAATAGAATAGAATAGAATAATAGAATAGAATAGAATAGAATAGAATAGAATAGAATAGAATAGAATAGAATAGAATAGAATAGAATAGAATAGAATAGAATAGAATAGAATAGAATAGAATAGAATAGATAGATAGAATAGAATAGAATAGAATAGAATAGAATAGAATAGAATAGAATAGAATAGAATAGAATAGAATAGAATAGAATAGAATAGAATAGAATAGAATAGAATAGAATAGAATAGAATAGAATAGAATAGAATAGAATAGAATAGAATAGAATAGAAATAGAATAGAATAGATAGATAGAATAGAATAGATAGAATAGAATAGAATAGAATAGAATAGAATAGAATAGAATAGAATAGAATAGAATAGATAGAATAGAATAGAATAGATATGGGAAAACTCATGCAAGGTTTCCTTTAGAGGGTGCTGGTAGACATTATTTTTTGAGCATAATTTTGAAGCTGAGATAAACGCTTGAAAAAAGTTATAATGGAAAGAGATCCGTAAATATGAAGAAAATTATTTTTATTGATTAAAATAGTATATTTCGCACCTAGGGCCGAAAATGAGACTTTTCTGGCTCGAAATCGGTTTTCAAGTCCGAGGCGTAGGCCGAGGACTAGAAAAGATTGAGAGCTGGAAAAACATTTTTGCCCATGGTGAGAACGTTATTTTTTGCCACACAGAAAAATAACCAATATACTTATATGAGAATAATTGTCTATTATAAGCACTTCCGAAAGCAAAAGTGGAAGGTCATAGCTCTAGCAAATCTGAGGTAATCTGAATATCAAGAAATTGTCCAAGTATTTTTATTTTTCATTCTGATTTGTCTAAAAGATTATGTAAGAGGTTGAGTTTATACTTTTTATTCTTTCAAATGACAATAAGATATTATTATAAATGTTCTAATTATTGAATGATAAACACAAATAATGAAAAGTTTTTGATCAGCTGTTTTAGCACACTTGAAATTTGGCCAATCTGAATGTCAACGGAAGTTTAGGTTAGAAGTTCTATCCTACTCTGTAAATCGAATTATTTGAATAGTTTATAATATATATCTTATCTGTATTTTATTCATCCAAATAAAATGATAGTATATTATTGCAGAATACTTTATTGAATTCTAGAAGCATAAAATGATTCCGTTTATCCTCCATGTTCCGTGATAAACGCTGTAACTAGGAGGTTTGAGGTTAGATTCTATTATACTCTGAAAATTGAATTTGAATAGTTTATAATATCTCATTTGTATTCCATTCATCCAAATAAAATGATAGTATCTTATTGCAAAAACTTTATTCAATTCTAGAAGCATAAACTGATTCCGTTTCATAAACTATTTTGTAAACACGTTCACATCAAATCAGAATCAGCTGACTTCAAGGTTATTTTACAGCCCTAGGGCCGTAAAAATTTTACCGGCCTGGTCAGAAAACAATCACTTTCGGCCTCCATATGATGCACGTAAACCAGCTCATTACATCCAAGTGGGGCGAAAAATAAATATGTTTCATAGGGAAGATTTATATGACAAAACTTGTGGAGGACAGTTTTCTATAAATTTTTGGGAAAAGAACGGTAATCAAACTACAAGTGATATAACAATACCCTGACAATTTTGGCGTTCATCTTGTTTTTGTGGTGATTTTGTGCGATTTCTACCTTTTATTATTGCGTTTCTTAGTATACTTGTCCTAACAAAGACTTTTACTCCCTAACAAATTAAGACTTTTTCTTCCACGATCGAAAATGACTAGACCAAGGTAGCACATAACACATTTTGCTTCTATTTGTGTGATAATCTATTTTCTAGAAGTTTAGCATAAAGTAGAGGCAATTGAAAAAAAACCTTATTCAATATTTTAATTATAGAAACTGGACTGAAAAGTATGTTATTCACATACACCCTCAAGCCACATGTAAAATTCATACACCGAGTGCTAGATATGCCCAAACATAGATACCCACGAATTTCGCTGTTGGAAGTTATGGAGAGACAGTAATAATCTCCTCAAGGAATCGAAGGACGTCAGAGATATTTTCAAGATATCTTTGGAGCCGTAGAGAATTGTAAGTGTAAATGTTGATAGAATTTTGTCACAGCAGTGAAGCAGCAGCAGGTGATCGGGTGCTCAGTTTGCAGAGGCTAGTGCAAAGATTCAGTGAATCTGGAGGAGACTTATGACTTCCCATTGGTGAAGTGGCGAGTACTGAGCTGATTCGCCCCATTCGTAACTGGCAGTGGACTTTGCTTTCCGAGCAACTCAAGAAAACAAGAAGACATCGTCCACTTCTTGTGAGAATGCCCTGTGTTGGGGGAGTTCAGATGGAGTTACGTACCGAGAAGAGTGATATTAGCAAACGAACTCCAGCCCTACCTGAACGGCTAAAATTGTCAATTGTCAAGTGCTTACTGTAGGCAGCCGTAGAGCTACCGATACACACTGGTTAGTGAGTTCAACTATTGAAAGTGAACAATGAGCATACAATTATTATATGAATACCTACCTATCTACCCGAATGTCATATAAATGGAAATGGACGTAAGAGAGCAAGCAGCTACATATCATTAACAAATGGAAAATGGAAGACCATACATGAAAAACAAATTCTTGTATTATATTATCTATTTCTTACGGTTTTTTGTGGTTCTATTGTCATGGATAAAGGCATTATATTATCGGTTTTTTATTATCAATAGTTTTATTCCAATCAGTGATAATCGGATACGATTCCTATGTTGGTTCTCTATGAATTCTCTACCAACGTTTCTACAATTATCCAGGTTTTCCCGCTTTCAATCTCTGGAGTACAACCTCTCAACTTTGATTCCACCCCGTTTCTCCTAGACAAAAGTACCAACCAATATCGATCGTCCAGCCACTTACTCTCAAGGCTCTCCATCATGAAAGGGAGCCGTATTGAAAAGTCCAAAGACGTCCTGCAGTCCCTAAGCACAGCCCATTATTCACTTGTGCAGCCAGATCAATAGCGTCATCCTCTTGGCTGAGGAGTGGTAGGCCTACAATTGAGCAAGGCACAGCTTCCTCGTCTTTGAGGTCAATGAACTCGTCTTGGCCTAGGGCAGTTACACATCTCCAGTACCCCTATCACCATTATTATCATCCCCTGGCAAATTAGTGTAGAAAGGGTTGTTGGGATAGGGGGAGAGAGGAGAACATAGAGAGAAAATGAACGTGGATTCCCTCGTTGCATTCTATCTGTACTGTCACAGAAAACGTCAGTGCAACAGATATATCAAAAGGGGGAAGTCGAATGACAACTGTGAATGCAGTGTGGCTTGATATGTGGTGGATGATGACAAATCCATGTGATTGATATCATGGCCGTGGCAGAGCGCTACCTCCTGTTTACGGAGGTGGAAGCAGAGCGGGTATTTGTTGTACAAACTGATCATCTACTTCAAACTATTATCGAAATAATTGTGATGTATGCTGATGACATGAGTGTCTCTTTGGCCAACATGATTGGATATTTGAAAACGTTTCATGGTTTTCATGGAAAATCTGAAAATTCTTAAAATGAATTTGATAATTCTATCTTCGTACTTCCCAGTCAAATCAATATCATGTGGAAAATGAATTAAGTTTGTTGTCATCTGTTATTTTGAATCTCTATTCCTCGAATTTATTCTCAGTTCAATATTATTCTATGACCTGGTCATCAAGGAAAGCAAATTTGTAATGAAGTACATAATATCTTTTCTCACGAAATTGAAGTTAAAAGATCATAAACAAAATAATGAAAAAATAGATAAATAAAAAACATGCGATAAAAAATTTATTCGGAAAATTATGCAATTATTTTTGTGTAAAAAATTTGAAAAAAGTTTAATATTTCTTTCCTAGTCTCTAAAAATTTTCAAACTTCTGTGAAAGCAAATCGTATTCAAAATTTCTTTTCAATGTAATTCAAACAGATGCCTAAGTTAATTTCGGTTGAAATCGTAAATTTCTCTCACGAAAATATCAGTTGAAATGATGCTACCCATGATTGAAAGTTGCAACCATTTTGCAAATAGTTGTCTGGGTTCAAGTGATGATTTTTATGACTGGGATTTTTTGTTCGCAGCCTCATGAGTGGAGACTTTTCCCATACTCCATCAAAATTGAAAAAAAAATCCACCTTATAATATTGTGAGGAAATGGATACAAAGGAATTGCATTGGTGTGATTTCACAATACTAAACCTAGAAGAAATTTCTTTGAGTTTGTTGGCGCGGGTTGGATTGCAGATTAGCCGCGGGCTACCCAACTTAAACCTCCGCTTATATTGGTGGCAATCAAACGGCCTCATTCCTCCACATAACTCACATCCCAACATTAATTCGCTATCTGTATCATGGGAGCAGTCGGTCATTACTATTCTCACTACTGTACTTCTAGCTTTTGGCTTTTTGAAACAGATCGTAAATATCTCTGATGTTTTTTCGTTGCAGGAACAGAAAGCACAACGGAAGGACGGTGTTGTGAAAATTTCTCACCTGAACTCCTTATACAGTTCCACTTGAGGCGAGTACTCATTGTTAGCTGGTCACTCCTACAGAATTTATTGTAGAAAAAGCGAATGAACAGTTTTTCCTGAGAAGCTTGCGCAATAGGGACGCATAGCGGAACTGCAGTTGGAAACTAAGCTGTAGTTAGAAACTAATAAGTTGGAGACCACAAAAGAAATGCGCCCTGGGCGCCGATCGCGGACCACCGATAAAAGTAGGAGTAAAAGGCTTTGTCGCGAATAGTTAGTGTCCCAACTACATGCACATCTGTGGCTAATATAGTTATTATACTATTACTATGAGTCAGAGTCTTTGACTATATCGCTGATCAACGAAATCTCTCCCTCTGGTATTGCCTTCATCTCCTTAAGAAATAGAAAGCTGTGTAAAATTCAGCTTTGTACATTCATCCTACCCAAAGTCCTTAAAGAGATATAGACCCACAATGCCTATGCCTTCCCAATGATAGCTCTTACTTGAAATTGAAGGCCGCCATTGGGGTATTTTAGCACGAGATATTATATCTATATATATTTTTAATACAATAGATCACAAAGGCATTGGTGGCATTGGTATGTAATAATCTTATGGGTTGCCCCCTCAATGGCGGATTTCAATTCCAAGTACGACACTAGCGCTGCATGTGAGTCTATGCATCTTTAAGGTCTTTGATCCTACCTACCCCTTCCAGCATTCATCCTACTACTGGACTTGTAAGTTGATGTGAGACTGATGCCCGGTTGCAGAGTCGACAAATAACGTTGCCCATAGTTAACAGCGCGGACTTAACTATTTAACAGACCAATTTCGTTGCAGAGACGTTCTGTTAGCTATTGCTCTGCCGATAGGTAACAGCACGCCAACAAACAGGTTTTTCCGTTGCAGAGACGAAAAACCTACAAGCAGATGACGTCATCTGAGGCCACCAATAACCTAGAAGTGCTCTTTATTTAAATGCCCAAAATCGTGCTATAAGCAAAGAAACATTCTAGGATGAAATTGTACTGAGTGAAACTACTCTGTGTTATTAAGGGCCGTTTGCACAGTGGCAGTTTAAACTAAATTTCATTTTAAACTGGATTAAATCCGTATCAAGTCTAGTTTGTTATAATGTGTTTCATTTTGAGTTTATGCCACCAGCTGATTGAATCGAGTTGAAGCTTTGACTGTGCAAACGGCCCTAAGTGTTGGAACTTGATAAAGGTTAAATAGTAAGGAGTGCAGGGCAGAACGTAAATATTTTGAACGGATAACAGTTATTTATCATTATATAATAATCGACAACCTATCTTTACTGTCTCAAATAAAAATGTCCAGGAGTCTCTTCCGGGAAATTGAAAAAATCTAGACAGTACTCACAGGGTTTGAAATCCTTTCAGTACAAATTTTACGATGAAGATGCGACATCCTTTACAGATACCTTTAAATCTGAGCCTAGACGCGACCAATTATTTGGGTTGACTCAAACCCATCAATAAATAAGAATAGATCTGTCACAATTATGCACTGGCAAAATCATTCTCTGCTTACTTAGACTACACATCCTCAATACCCCAATGCACATCAGCATCACGTAGTACAGTACATAGTAGAAGTGGCATCACGTCAACGTTAGTAGTCTGCCTACTAACTTTGGCATCGCGTAGTACTCCTACAACTCAGTTCATCTCTGATTAGTATGAATGAAAAAATTATTCCACAATGCATCACTAGAGGGCATTACCAAAGCATTCAGAAAAAACTGCATTTTCGAAAGTCTGAAAAACCATGGCAAGATTGCCACTCTTCTAAGCGCCACGTTTTTAATTTTTTGAGCGCCTGAAAACAAAATTCTTCTCCTTGCTGTTTCTCAATTTTTTCCACCCTCTCTCTCACTATTCTAGCAGTCCTACGCGTTGATCTTGCAAAAAATGCAAGCGTCAACATAAATAGCGTTCGTGTCAAAAGAGTGTGACAACCAGACAGCTAGTAAAGGGAGTGCATATGTGCATTTTCCTGCTGATGAAAAAATACTGAAAAATTGCACGAAATGAACGCCACCCTAATTATGGGTGCAGTGGTGAGGGAAATGCAAATGGAGGAAGAAGAATGATGGAAAGGAGAAGATGAGGTAAAGTAATAAGAATGAGAAACCTCATCAAGAAGAAGAAGGAGAAGGAAGAGAAAAAGAAGATGAAAAAAGAGAAAGAAAAATAAAAAGGAGGAAAATAATATTGTATGTGCAATGTGCAATCTTGGTTTTGGCCCTGAGGCTAATATTTGAGCCAACTGAGTCTCAAATTACAGCTTTTAACCGTCGAAACAGATTTCTGCATCAAAACTTGGAACCTGAGAGCTGAGACTGAGCCTCTCCAACAAGCTAGTAGCCTACTCCACTCATGTTGATCACGAACACTTAATAATTTCTGCCAACAACTAGCAATAATTATTTCCTATTTCAAGTTCAACCGTTCAACCTATACTTACTGTCCCTAATCTAAAGCATGCTGAATTTCACTCGTGGGCTAACATGCGAGTACTTTTCAGAATTGTTGATTATTCTGAATTTATATTTTATATTTAAAAATTATTGCTTCGCAATTTTCCCAGTCAGTTCATTGGGAAAGTGAGCCTGCCTTTGATTTACGTTTTCATTTTTTCATTCTCGTTGAACATGTTTGATGTTTGTCAGCAATTTATATTAGTAATGTGAATTTGTGAAAAATATGGAAATGAATATGAAAATTTGTGTAAATCAGAACAAAAGAGACTTATTTTTTTACACAGAAAAACTATAATCTGTAAGAATTGTAATTGAAGTAATAAATTGCGCGTTGTATAATTCAATTTATGACTTTTCCCCTGATATTCATTGAGTTTATTCACTTTTATTGGCTACACATTACTAAGCTTCAATAGGTACAGGCCATCTGAATATAGGTTCTCGATTTGTACGAGAATCGTCAATTATTCAAGCCAGGTGAAGTAATTGGAAAAAAGTTTTTAGTAAATAGAAATAGTTTTTTACAGATGAGGGTTCCATTTGAATCAGTTCCATAGAATGTTTTACATAACCACGACACTCTCAACCATCAGCTAATGAACCAGTCCGATTTATGTGTACTATTTGTGTAGTTATTTATGTGTACTGTTCCGATGGAGATGAGCATTTCCCTGCGGAGTAGAGTTTCATCAGAATGGTAGGCTGTCCTATTAGCAGCCACAAACAATTCTCCCTAAAAAACCATCAAATTATCATCACCGATTCGAAAACTTTCTATGATATCATTCTTTCAGCTTTGGAAATTTTCATTCTCTATCTGGCATAGTTATAATTATTGGTTCTAATGAATGAATAAGAGTAAACCAATAATAAAACTATACAGAGTGATTCATAATTATGGTAAAATAATTTAATACGTGATAGTAGAGGTGAAAATAAGAAAAATGTTCTTATAAACATATATCCATAAACGCTTCATTAGCGAGCTATACAGGATGAAAGATTTCGCCCGGAATTCATTTCCTCTGGTGAAATACACCGATGCTGAATTGTTTGGGGACTAGTTTTTAAAAAACGTATGGTGGATTCATATGGAAAAATATCTGGAAAATTGAATAAAACTAGTCTGGAAGCTGTAGTATGAGTAGTTTTTGAGAAAAATGTTAAAATATGCAAGAAATCTACGTAGAAAAACACAGACTTATACGTTTGATGCCCAATAACTTTCTTTAAAGACCAGTAAACAAATTTTTTTTAAATAAAAATTGTAGAGAATTAAATTCTGAGAAGAATGATGTAAGTTGTGTAAACTAAATCAAAATAAAAGTTGAATAAAATGTATTCTAATGTAGTACATTACACCACAAAAATTTGCTGTTTTATGAGGAGAGAACTAATAACTCATAGGTTAGCTGATTGAAAATAAAACATGGATTTGAATAACAACTGTTCCAAAACAGCTAATCTATTTTGTTTCAAATAAGAAAATATTCAAGAGAAATTATCAGCTGAAAATTATTTTCAGAAATATTTTAGCTCACTGTTGAACAAAACAACAAACTGTAAGTTAGGCCTACTGTAACCGCGCTGTGTTTTTTGTTTAATCTATTAACCAGTTATTTGTAACCATTTCACTTTGCTTTTTTGTGTTGAGTGTTAACTTTTTAGAAAACGGCAGGTAACTTTAGACATTATTCATACTCCGAATTAGCTGACGTGTATTTAATGTATGGGATGGGACACAGTAATAGAACTGAAGCAAGACGTTTGTATCAAGAAAACTTTCCTAACCGAGTATGTCCAAGTTCGAGGTTTTTTGCCACTATTCATCAACGTCTGTCTGAAACAGGTTCTTTGATGTCCAAAGAGCACATTTATGCAGGCAGACCCTGATCCACTTGGACTGTTGAGTTAAAGGAACAAGTTCTTAATGAAATTTATGAAGATCCAGAGAAGAACACGAGAGAATAATCAGTGCAGTTTAATGTCAATCAATCTATTAGTTTTAGGATCCTAAAAGAGCAATAATTACATCCATACCACCTCCAGAAAGTTCATACTCTATTGCCACGAGACTGTATTCCCCGTGCTGGTATTTGCCGATGGTTATTAGAAAAACTTGTTAACCCAAACTTTTAAACAAACTTTCATTTACCGACAAGGCACATTTTACAAGAACTGCTATCGTTAACGTCCACAACCAACATATTTGGGCAGCTGACAATCCTCATGCCATCAATCCTAATCGTCCACAACATCAGTTTTCAGTAAACATTTGGGCAGGAATCATAGGAGATCATCTACTTCTGTTCAAGCTTTCTCCCAGGCTTAATGGCATAATCTACTTAAACTTTTTGAGAGAGGAGCTATTCATCTTACTTGAAGATGTACCTCTTCAGTTGCGCCAATACATTTGGTTTATGCATGATGGAGCTGCAGCACACTTCAGTGTTGCTGTTCGTGAACACGAACACCTGAATCACAGGTTTCCAAATCAATGGATAGGCCGAGGTGGGCCAGTACCATGGCCAGCTAGGTCACCACACTTGAATCCTTTGGATTTTTATCTTTGGGGACACTCGAAAACCTTAGTATACAATACTCCGATTGATACAATTGAAGAACTCCGATTAAGAATTTGAACGAAATAGGAATGATAATTAAAGCAGACTCCTGGAATATTTGAACGGGTCCGACAATCAATGAGAAGACGTCTGAACATATGCATTAAGAACAACGGAGGTCATCATCTTTAGTCTTTTGGTATAAGTATTTGGTATTTTATTTGCAATCAGCTACAACCTATGAGCTATTAGTTCTCTCCTCATAAAACAGCAAATTTTTGTGGTGTAATGTACTACATAAGAATACATTTTATTCAACTATTATTCAAATTTAGTTTACAAAGCTTACACCAGTCTAGAAGATTTATTGTACAGCTCTTGTCAGGAATCCTACCTCCGATTCCTGGAGGTACCACCTCCCAACATTCAACTCTCAATCACCCATCGGGAAAACATGAAGTCTAATTATCAGGGAGACTAACAGACTATTGCGGACTACAATATAGAAAAGATGCTGCTCCCAAGCTTGTACAGAGCATCACTAACTACAATGGAAAACTACAGTATTCTTCAATCAAAAACTATTCTCAAAAAACCTTTAAAATGTGTGAATGTGTTCTTTATCGAAAACGAGTAGGTGGTTGGTTCCCGATCTCAAAGGTGATTGCAACCAATCGAAATCACCTTGTACTGAAAATTTTTTGATCAACCCTGCTATTCAAAATTTATGCAATTATGTTATCCTCCTTGAGAATTGAGATGGCAGCGCGATAGTTGCTGAGCTTACTAACTTCATTGCAAAAAATTCCTAGTGCTAAATGTAGCTGAAAAATGAAAGGTCGTAAGATAATAATTCTGTGGCCAAGCTGTGTGCGCGGGTGAGGGGAGGGGAACGGAGTGCATAATTCCCCTCCCATCATACCGACTGTCCAAAAGAAAGAACCGGTTGCATTATTTAAGTAGAGGCAGCTGAAAGGTAGTTCCCAATTTCATATGCAGTATGGGCGAGATTCTGAGCTGCATAGCCTAAAAAAACGACAAGGCTTAGAGCTAGCCAGCAGCATTCTCCAATATTCTATTATTCACGTCCATATACTATCAGTGAGAGTGAGCGAGAGGTAATGATTGAGAAGAGAGAATTGTTCGCCTTGAGCCGGTAAGCCTGTTGTGATGACGTCACAACTGCACTCAAACTGCACACACGGAAATGCAATCGCCTAAAATGCAGCAGGTATTAAACAACGCACATATATACTGAACAGAACATGCATTATGCAACGACTCTATTGATCCAATTGACCTTGCTGAATGTCAGATTCTTGTCGGTAACCCCTCCCCCTCACCCTTTCCCAAACAACCACCCCTCTTCGTCTATCACATACCTCCATTTCGCTTGCACGATTTTTTGTGGGTTTTTTAACAGTGCGCTATTAAAGCCTAGAAACTGCATCCAGCTTGTAATAGGCTAGCCTATCTTGTACAGCTTGGCAATCAAGGCCAAACTTTTGCGAAACCTGGGAGAGTTGCCTTTAGTAAGGCATGTAATAATTTTCGATTCGCGAATAAATTGCGACTCTGAGGGTGAGCTTTCTGCTGCTGGATATTCGATTAGGGTTGTCAATTTTAGTGGAAAGAATAAATTTGACATCCCTGCATGTTGAAATCTTCGATCATCGGAACTGCATCTCGTTCAAATTGAATTACACTCAGACTAACTCATGTATTATGGATAAGTCAAAAAATTAATTGACATTGATTGGAGATATTTCAATAAAAAGCCCCATAACACAACTCTTAGATGTACGAGTACATACTACCCTTCAGATACCTACACTTCACGTACTCCCTTGAATTTTTTCTTTTTAAAATCAATATCTTTTGGAAACTCCTTATCTACGTTGACGTTGAGATGTTTTTTTAAAATAAAAATTGAACTTCAAATTATTCTTCTAATCGTCATGTCATGCGATAGATTCAATAAAACTTTCATTCTCTTTTGCTAATCTCACGAACGTAAACTTTAAAGAAAGAAGCTTCTTCGTTTTTGCATACTATTGAAATATTTCTCTGTGCAATATATTTTAATGTTGAAAGGACTGACTTTCTCAAAATTCAATAATATCAGGTTTACATTTATCATCAGCATATTTCAATCACCAATGACCGAGATATGAATGTCAAATACAAACAGCATATCAAAAAGAGGCAGAATTTTCGTCTCTCCATTTTCATTTTCAATGGATTAAAAACAAATCACGTGGAAGACCTGAAGAACATTCAATCAACTTCCATTTGAGCTGTTAGGATAGCTCAAAAACCCGATAGAGCTTGATCAGTCATATTTTTGTTTTGTAAGAGTTGCTGTAGATATTGGATTGAGGTTTAGCTTGTTAATTTACTAGTATGAATTTAGCATAAGAGCCTTTTAAAGGGTGGGGGAAACTCACCAGAAATGATTTTAAACAGACGTTAGGAAAATTTGATCAATGGCTTCAGCATATAAAATAATGTGTTCAAATTATCAAAAAGATCACGCAAAAAACAAATTTAAAGCTAGATTTCGTCAATGGAAGTCGGAATATACTATTAATTCTTGAATAATAATGATGATATAATATGTTAGTCCAAAGTAGATATTGATATTGAAATATCAGTACTTTCCTTGGGATTTATTTTTTCAGACAAGACGAATTAATCTGATGGAAATTCCTTGGTTTTATTCTTTATATTCCACCATTTTTAGCCTGGGCTGAAAAAACTCCCGCGACAAGAATCTAGAAAAATCAACATTAAATTACAAAACATACCTGCGTTTTCCACAGTTTCAGGATGACAAAAGTATTTGACAAAAATTCAGTTTTCCCTCTAAATAAAGAAATCTCTTAAATTCTCCAAGGTACCGTACCGAAGATTATGAATGTCAATATGTCGATTATGATGTGATTGGAGTAAGAAGACGTATTTATAGAAGAAAGAATCGCTGGGGTATCCAAACTTTTCTAGCAATTAGTTGAGAAACAAATATAATGAATTATTAATATAATAATTCTAATACCACTCGTATTTATCACTTGGTCACTGGTCTTATCTCAAGCAGATCGTGATGTGGCGAAATTTGGGTTAAGCAGTGATTAGATGCACAATGCACAGGTATTTTAGTATCTGAATATAGAAATATAATCAAAGCTTTTAGAAAACGCTTTCTGGTCCTTCATATCTACGCCACTGATTATATATATTTTTTTCGAATAGCTCGTTTGAGAGAGCGCGTCCAATCAATATTATTTTTAGGTCACTATTATGTTATGTTCTGCTGCTCCATTCGCCTGCGTACCCACATCAATTTCATTATTTCTGATCTATCCTTTCTCAGCTTTCTGATGTTGTGGGGTTCACGTCTCCTTCTTTCCTCCTCCTCCCCGAAGATCACACTCTGCACTTTTTTCTGAATATTTCTCTATTTTGAATTTTCTCCGCAGTGATCTCACAATCCTTCAGCGTCTGCACAAACCATATCGGCCTAATTATGAGTTTCATTATCAAAAACTAGTTTTAGAAGTAGAATGTTTTCGATTTTGTCACAGATCTTTTTGTTGGTACGAGGTCTGTTGGGGTAGCCGTCTAGTTGTCACCCCGACTACTTGACACCTTGTCATTTTGGCCATAGGTGACTACTTGTACCCTCGTAAAAATATGCCATTGCCGTCAAGTTGTCCCCCCCCCGACTACTTGACACCTACTAGACCGGAGGTGTCAACTAGTCCCGACCGTAAACGTCAACTTGACACCTCGCACCCTCACGACAGGGGGTACCCCCGAATAGTTGTCACCTCCTCAGAAAGGATACAACTAGACGGGTATGGCTCACGTCTACTTCTTCCCTAAAAACCGGTTTTAAAGGGGAAAAGTAGTCGGGGTGTCAAGTAGTCGGGGTGTCAAGTAGTCGGGGTGTCGAGTAGTCGGGGAGTCAAGTAGTCGGGGTGCCACCTAGTCGCGTACCCGTCTGTTGTATTCTACCACGTCTCTCCTGGCCACAAGAATATTTCTATCTTCCTTTCCTAGCATGTCAATCTATCAATGCCTGCCCTTTGCACGATTCGAAGTGTTTCGGCTCCATACAATGCTCCTGGCTTTATAACAGTTTGATAATGTCTGGTTTTTGTGTGGCAAGACAATGGGTTTTAATTATAAATGGTCCTGGTGTTTCTGAATGCAATGCCCATTTTACTATTTTCTTTATTATCATCAAACGAAAATCCAAATTAAATGCTGTAATTCACCCCGAAGACTTCTGCTACTGCAAATATTGACAACAGGGTAAACAGCTAGATGGAAATTCCCAGGCTGACAAATAATTTTTGAATAGTAGCGCTCATCGAATTTCCATCTAGCTGTTTACCCTCTTGTCAATATTTGCAGTAGCAGAAGTCTTCGGGGTGAATTACAGCATTTAATTTGGATTTTCGTTTAATGATAATAATTAATTCATTAGCATTTGAATAATTACAATATCTCAGTTATTTCCATCTGTTACTATTTTTTACTTTATATAATACTGTTTCAATCGGGATGTATTTCCTGAAAAATGGCGGGAAAGAAGGAACTTATGGCGAATTGATATTTTCTCTAACTATAATCTTTGTTTCAGATTGTTGATCACATTACTTACGAAATGTATACTACACTGTATATTGCACCTCTGTATATTGCACTAAGATTGAGGATGAAATAAGTAAAGCTTTTCAAATTTCTTAATTATTATTTTCAGTGAACTTGACGTGAATTCGTGCCCCTCATCATGCAGTCCAAGGTCAACATGCAGTTCAGCATTTAGTTTTCTTTCTTACACATGTTAACTTATGTTTCTATCGCACGAAGATTCCAAATGCAAGTGAGTGGAGTAAATCGTGCGTCTATTTCACGACTTGTTCCATTGGTGGCATGCTAAAATTGGCCTTGAAATATTCACTATTCTTTCAAAATTCTTACGGAATTATCAATTGTTGGGATATAAGGCTCTCGAAACTGATATATTTCAATATCTTCTCATTAGAAACTTCGGGTGAGCTATGAATTTCTTGAAGAAAAATGAATTGTTTCAATTAAATTGTGCCTTTGAAAGTACATTCTCGATTTCTTAAAATGTGTGGAGTTATTTGAATAAAGAATAAAGATTATCATTAAAGAGTATCATTAGAATGATAAAGGTTAGGCTTCACAATAATATCATTGTAATGATGAATAAGTAATAGATCTAGTAAATTATTAATAATACAATTGTATCCAATCTTATGTTTGATTCAACGCAAGTTTTACCATTGTCACTATAGTCCATAAAAAATTACTTTTGACTTGGATGAATATGCGGCGCAGATTAATAGAGGGAGATCAGACAATTACAGTGATGACTAAAGTCATAGGTTGAAGCGCATTTGCCAATTTGTCGATTAGACTCAGTCGACCCATTGCTTTCAGAGAGGAAACTTCGTATGTGTATCATGAGCACTTGAACACTCACTAGAAATTGGAGAACGCTGGCCCCTTTAAAACGGCACCATCGCCGCCTCTGTTTACCTTACCTTACCACCCTACCTTTCCCTGCTGCGTATATCCCTTTAATCAAAAGTAATTTTGTATGGACTATAGTTCAATGGATATTCAAAGATTCTGTTACGTCTCTGATAAATTATTATTTCTTGATTATGTCTAAAACAATGAAAGCTACACCTCATAAGTCCAAAAGTCAATGATCGTTTTGGGAAGTGAACTTCTATGATTTTAGAATAAAATAGTAATTCACTTGAAAAAGTAAACTTCAAATTGCTTTTCAATCTGGAAAAAGGACCAGATTCTTTCATATCAGCTCCAGTAAATTCATAGAGCCCGCGTAGGAGTTTTCCTATAGGTGTCTAGTATGAATTATGTTAATAAAGTGCTTAGAAAACGAACTAAAGTCGAAAACAGGTTTAAATTTATGTAACAGATATTTTCCATCTCCAAACTTGAAGGTCACCTCTCTATCTATGCAATAATAACTTTTTTATGTTAACTGAAAGCACTATCAGTTTTGAGGCCATCAGTAATTGGTAGGTACAGGAGTTGGAATATACAACTTATCAATGATAATTAAACTCTATGGTTGATTGTTCTCCCGTAACATACAAATTTGAATTGAAACAAAAATATCAATGATTTTTTATCGGTCCATGTTATACATTTTTCATGCTCAACTGTAACTTACAATATCTTTGAGAATATAATATTAAACTTTTAATTTTAAACTCGTTACTCTTGATTTACAAGAGTTTCAAGCTACAATTGAATTGTTATAAGGTGCTTGTGCTTCGTCATACAATTTGAGTAGATATTTCCTGAATTGATTCATCTTCTACAACAATTTAGTTAAGTTTTCTGTTTTCACTTTGCTTCTACCTTGATAAGATAGTTCTCTTTTATAGAGCTTAGAATTCTCTTCATAGTCATTAGATTCGATATAGTTTGTCAATTTTAATTTGTTGTGTCAATTTTAATCTTATCCATTCAATTACGCTATTAAATCATTGATACCGCCCTAATATCCTTCACTTTATTATATTGATGTTGCCTATATCATGTTTACAGTCCACATTATTCAACAACACTTTTCTGCCAGTTTTTAGCGGATGAAAAAGTTCCCATTATTCCTCAACTTGTTTTATGAGCTCAATGGTTAATAGATTGAGGTAGGACAAGAAGTCATCATTGCAGTGTTTAAACACGTGATAATCTAGTTGCGTAACTAACCTTGACAGTAGAATACGTTTAAATTTTTATTCTTTTTCGTGTTAGAATTCATGAAATGTAAAACAAGAAATTCCTTCTATTTCCTCATCTGAAACTATCAGAGAAAGAAATGTTGAAGGCAGTGAATAAATTTGAATTGAAATATTTTAATTCGATAAACCTTTCAGAATAGCTTCCTGAATAAGATAAACATTCCCAGGTTGTGTTGAGGTTCTACTTGAAATGTGGAAATAGCTTGCAATTGGCAATACTTCAATGACAAACTACAATACGCACCAAGCAAATCAAACCTTTTTACGAAACAAATTCAACAATCAATCCATATAAAGTTTCTCCAAACCATAGAGCAGCAACTCACTCGCATGGAGTATGATAATCCTTATTTAGATCCAGAACTACTAGGTATCCATTTAAATTGGCAGCATGTAAAGTGTAGGCGAATGTGCCACATTTGAGCTCAACTGCTGCCAAACTAATTTAGAAACTACTGATTCAAGATTTCTTCAGTCAATTGAGACAAATACTTGTATGAAATAAAATGTATTCTGTTAAGTGTTTTATTAGAGCTTGTCTCTTCAATGGAAAGAATGGTTTCATATTTCAGGTTTCAATACTTTAAATTCTAATCAATGAAGCAATATCAGAATCAATCTATTCCTGTAGTAAGAAGTTCTGTTTCCATGCAAGTCAAATAATGAAAAATTGAATAACAACGCTAATATTTCAGCATAAAGTGAGTAAATATTAATCTGTGATTATTCTATGATCTCTGATTTCAGGCAACTTCTCATTTTCATCTCACATTTTAAAAGTAGGTTCTGTTGTTTCTAGCAATGAACGGGTCATGAGAAGCGGTCTTCTTTCTCTTGGTACTTCTATTACCGAATTAGAATGATTGCCTTACCCGAAGACTAGAAAAGCTGTCTGGTGCCTGGAACCGAATAATATTATGATGGAGATGTAACGTATAGTATTTATTTGAACCCTGTTGAACGCTATCAATTGATCAGAGTACCTCATCATCTTCATTTCCCAGATTAGGTTCATTGTACATCGGAGTTCATGTTTTCCTCTGCCTAGCCTACCTGTATCACAGAATACATACATTATACATTATAGGAGTTTTCTCTGCCTGTATCTATTGCAATAGGTTTGTAACTTTGCGCTACCAAATTCCAAGGGAATTCTCCCATATGACATTCTGTACAAGTGACTGCACCATTAGTTTCTTCAATTTAGTGATAGGCCTATTTCATCATAAAGATAGCCAGTGGTGACCACCCACCTCAAGCCCACGGTGGACGCAACCTCATAAAATTAGGAAAATTTAGCTGCTACCCCCCTTTGAACTGGAGACACATGTAATGTCGTCAATTGATGCATTCCTGCTGCAATAGCATTCATTAAATTTCCACAGCACAGCTATGGTTCTGTTGGGATAACATTTCGACCAATTACAGCGAGAGGAACTACATATTAGGTCCGCTATTGTAAGATTATAATTAGCAATTTTCACATCCAGTTAATAGAAAGAAAGTTAGTCATTTATATTTTATTTTTGTTTAATTCTTATACTTGTTTAATATTGTATCCATACTGATCAAGAGATTAAAAAATGAATATGAACATGAACGAACCCACACTGTATTAACTCAGGGGTTGTTTAAAACAATATTTTCCCACAAGTTCCAGTTAGATATTGTGATGTAATGTAATGTATTTTTAGGAAGAATAAATTTCAATTTCAATATAATTTTCGAAAAAAACTTCAATACTCTACAATACAGTATTAGTGTCGATGCGTCAAAATTCAAAGTGAGCATGACTACTCTTTTCAAATAGCAGAAAAGGTTGGAGCCCTGAAGCGACCACCGATAAATCAAGCCAAGTTTAGCGACTGTGGATGCAGTTGAGTTGGCAGAGTGATCCAAACCAGAAACATGCTGGTGACCTTGGTCCAACTGACCGACTTCCAACCAACGCTCTACTACATAAATTACATACCTATATATACATGGATTACATATTATATACTGCTACTGAATTCGCCTGTGAACCTATAGCAGTAGGTAAAGGTCTAGGCGCGATTACATGGCCTAACAATTCCTCCATTCTATTTTATTTTACCATTTTCCTTTATTTTGTATTGTATTTCAACGATCGGTTGTTGAGAAATAAGACGATTGTTACCGTTGAGTTGAATGCGGAAGCTGGTGCGCTTTTGCAATAATTCACTTCTTCGAACAAGACTGTGTTTCGTATTTTTTATCATCCATATTATTTTATTGGTGTGTTGGCCAACATAAGGTGATTGGTTACTTGGTATGACAATGTCGTGGGAATTCATTCACTCTCCACTGTTGATATGTGTGAATGGAACTTTTCATACTATCTTTGGTATTGATTGACTTGTATTGGCTATCATTCACAATTGATAGGAAGGTCAACTTAATAATTATAGCTGTGCCAATCTAAAAACAGTTTCAAGATTACTTGATAACTTGGACTGGATTGAGCTTATTCAGTACATAATATGTCGCGAGTGCAGAATAGAAGCCTTTTGAGATTAAACAATCTTATACATGTAAATATACATTAATCATGTACTTGGAAATGAAATGGTGCAAAGAAAGACCTGCAAGACAATAATTAATACATTTACAAAACGATCTGATGAATACTGCAATTTCAATACCTATCTCATCTCTTTACTAGCTGATAATGCCAACAAAACTAGAGAAAACTGAATTTACTGAATCAAATTGAACATGAATACAGCTATGGAAAGGTTTGAAATGAAAGATCATATTAATTTTAAGGTTGAAGAAGTATTAGAAATGCTCACTCACGTCTTATCTACTCTTTATAGAGAAAAACGTGAAAAATACAATACAAATACATATAAAATTAGCCTGCAACTTGAATCACGAAAAGTGTAGCATTGAGTTTGAGTATTCAGTATGTATTAAGTATTACGGAGCTTATTCTGCTCCAAATATATTGTATAAAATGTGTCAAAATGAAATCCTTGATGTATATGTTTCTCCGAATGAATAATTTAGATTTTAAAATAGAACAACAAATAATTATTACAGACTGGCAAGTGGAAATGATCTGGTATCTAAAATTTCAAATCACTCTCTTTTGAACTCTAGTGAGTATAGTCTCAGTTTTCTGCTTGCAAATTTGAGTGGATTATAAAAGTCATGGATGAATTGAGTTTTTAGCAAGTGACGTTTTGAATAAAATTATTCTCCTCTTCCAAAATGTATTACTGTTACTATGCAAAATTGCTTTTATAATATTTTTCATTGTTGGTAATTTTTAAATCTAAGTTATTCTAATTCTTGATAGAGGTAAGCTAATGCTAATGACCCCATGTGAAGAATAATTCCTATTCAATATATAATAATTCCAATTAGTTATTTATCAAACTAAAAACCGTATCATATACAATACATGAATATCAAGCTGAAGATCTAACTCATCAAACCAATTAACAGAATTTAATAATTCAATAGTTTGAAGTCAACTGCCAAGTTCTCAGGAGCGGCTCCTCAAGTGGAAGCAAAACACTAGCTCCATTGAAATGATAGTTTCTCGCAATACAGTCTGAAAACTTTTTCGTCGTCAAGGTAACGAAGAACAACAACAACTGTCTTTGTCCAGGCAAGCATAGATCAGGGACAACTACTCGAAACTAGTTAGATAGTTTTGTCTTGTTAAAACTACGCTCTCCTCCTGCACCGCGCTAACCACTGGTTCTAGCGCAGAGGAACCTCTCCTTTGTTGGTCGCTGGACCGCAGTAGTAGGCCTAGAGCTAGAGCTAGAGCAAGCCATCTTGCATCTTGCGTCTATTTGGCAAGCAGCTGGTAATTACTTGCTGCCTCTTCTCCTCGCCACTATCTTGGACCAAGGTCTTCCAGCAATTTCAAACTTCTTTATTGCTGTATAACGGACACACCTTTCCACAAAACAACCTTATTATTTTGATTGCGCGCTGCATCTCCAATGCACAACTGCATTCGCGGCGAGATTCAACGAAATTATGTTTGTACCAAATCCCCAGTCCCAATCAATGGTGAATACTCTTCAATATAAAAGTGATCTCTTTCGATGTTTCATAGTTGTGATTCTCGTAACAGGGCTGCCATACAAAATGGAATCGATACTGTCTTTTTCATAATATGATCATTTCAACTTGTTTTGAATCCTCTTGTCTCTTCGAATTAGTCGAATTTAGCTTCACCATGAATGAATTCTCCAGCTCAATGGCTCAATCGTATTGTTAGTTTACTCGGGCTTAATCATTCAATTCTCTATATTGTTCAAATCAAAAATGAACTTCAACTATTCATGTGCTGGTATTTGAAGTCTATTGTATAATGCAAGTGGTTGGTAAGAAGCAAAATTTGGGTCAGGTATTCTTGAATTCCCAAAATCTGAATGAGCTGAACATACTTTTGATGCACATCAAGTTATGTGAAAAATATTACTATTTCGCCGATTTTGCCTAATCTGCCAAATTTCATCTCAGGGCTTCAGGCGCTTTGGTTTTAGCAATTGGCACGGTATCTGGAAGTATTATTGTGAGTTTGAGATGTTTAAGGATCGGGTGGTGATGTATCGTTGCCATATGTTCTCAATAGAAGCGAATTCCTCTATTTGAAGCCTCTAATATTCACTTTTTTACCACCTAATTTGCCTCTTTTCTTGCCAAAGGTAGCTTCAATGAGCTTCCCATCCGAAAAATGCTGAGTGGATAGCGCCAAAGAAAATATACAGCATGAGCTAGCTTATGCTGTATTTTATCTATGATAGCATTTAAAGCATGCAGTCTGGGCTTTTAGATCTCTTCTTTCTTTCACTAATGGTCCTGGCGAACTTCTAATACGCCAATTCTGGTTTGTCATATACGAATTTTTCGACGCAGTTTACGTTTAACCTTCTACTGTACCAAAAAACTATCTTTCCATTACAACTTGATATATCCCCATCTAACGCAACTGAGAGTGATCAAGATGAATGAACTATTCAATCATCGACACTTATCGCTTCTAATGCATCCTTTACTAATCCCAAAAATCCTCCATAATTGATTAATCAACTCTGACATCATTTCAGGGCCATTGTAAACTAGATTGGCCTAGCATAATACATACTCTGATAGAATAGGCAATAGTCTGCTGGCCTATGACACTCGCTTTCTGGCCCACTACATGGTGGGCAACCCATGGTGGGCATAGGCCTACTGTTGATAGGCGTTGTGTAAGCCTGGCCTAGAACCTCAACATTCGCTCGCTTGTCTTGTCTGGTCGATTATTATTGAAAAGTCGGGTGGGCAGCTGTGGACACCAGGACAGGACCAGCACCAACTAATGAATAGATGTTTGGTAGATGAGTTGGCGGTGGATTAGTACATAAACTTACACTATTACAGTATATATTTAGATTACATGATGTACATAGACTGTGGGCGATCATCACAAAACTGAGTGCAGAGAGTTAGGCCAGTGGGACGCCTAGGGATGGGAGGATAACATGGTAAGGAGGAGGTAATAGTGAAGAAGAAAAAGAAATGAAGAGAATAGAAGCGATAGGGGGAGAAGAGGATTGGTACTGAGGAAGAAGAGAAGAGATGGTGAGGGGTTCTCCAATTCAAGGCTACGCAGCCAGTTGCATTATTATGCAGTTGCACTATGCACTTTGGTGCTGGTTCACTCTCTCCGTTGCAACTGCAGCTGCACTTCTTGCACTCACTGCAACTGCAAATGCAGCACTCACACTCATACACAGACAAGGGCGGCGGCGAATAATGTATAGGTTGTTGTAACGTAGCCAAGCGTCCAAATTACATTTCCTGGTTCACCCCTCCCTTCGCCACTCCACTCACCACTCACCCTCCCACCACCCATTCACTTCAATGATAGTTTTGTTTCTTCTCTCTATCAACTTTCTCTTTCTACCAAAATAGATTTTTTGTGACAAGGAAAACTGAAGAGATTAATATTGTGCTAATGCTGTGCCACAATCGAGACTCTTTGTCTTGTTTTGATTGAACTTATTATCAGTTTATTCTATTTATCATTCACAGTAATTCTAACTCCCTTCCCCTCATGCTTATTCCTCTTATTCAAATAAAATCAAATCATTTATTGTCAAAAACACAAAGTGTCACAACAACGTCAATACAATTACAGCAGAAATTACAGCTGATTACAGCAGTAACATAGAACAATATTCAGATCATGCATATAAAATATAAAACATTGAAATTCCCTAATTAATCACTCAATATAAATTCTAACCTTATAATTTTTTCAGCTGCTGTTCATCTATTTTGTTTCTCTCTTCCTCTTTCATAACCTTCGATATAATTTTTGTTCTAGTCGTTCTTCAGCATTTTCTCCTCTTCATTGCCTTCTCTGTTCAACTTTTTGGTGAATCTTGAATTGAATCAACAGCTCTGTTTCCCCCACGTTTTCTCCTCTCTATCTACTTCTTCTAATTTTGTGATTTTCATGACGTTGTACTGTCTGAGGATTGACTATTATTATTTCCTCTTCTCTTGCCAATCTGTTCATTATTGCTCTAAATTAAATTCTTTTATAAGTGGAGCAGATGCTGTCATCATTACTTCTCTTTAGTTCATCCACTTCCAGACTTATCACACATTCAATCACTTTGTCTTCCTCCCTAGTCTTCACTTAATCCATACCTATCTTCAGATCTTCTTCAATTACAATTAAAAATGAATACTGCGGAACTTTATTAATCAGTAAAGCTTGAAACTCCCAGCTCGGTCACATTAGACAGACCAGCATCAGTAGGCATACTGTACAGCAGCATAAACGCGATACCTCAGGAGAATATTGGGCAACTGTATATGGAATGAGACAGTCACAAGGGAACTGAAGGTGAATCATATGATTGGATTACTAGCTAGATGAGAGGAGATTCAAGTGGTTTGAATATGCAAGTGAAGCAGATGGATCAAGGAGAAGTGCAGTAGCATATATTTATTTTTTGTAAAGTTTTTTTGTATTTTGTTTTTGGCAAATAAATCATTCATCATTCATTCAGAATAGACTAATTTTTGAAAGCCAGATCATCTGGAATAAGGCCGAGAGGTATACCATTAGAAATGGAAACATAAATTTGGTGAGGTGTAATGAAAGAGATGGGAGATGAAGTATCATGTATGATGAGATACAAAATAAGTTACAGTGAGTGCAAGAAGTGTAGGCTCAACTAGATTAAAATATAATTCGGACCGTAAATATTTTTTTGCGAATCATGAACCTACGAAAGCATTGGTAGAAATTTCTATGTAGATAGATAGATATACGTAATAGTAATACGTAATTAATAGTTAATACATAGTTAATACGTAATAGTAGATAGATATACTGTAACTAGATAGACATACGTAAGTATGTCTCATACAAACTCAATATAACATTTCATATTTCAGTGAACACTGTCGAGGACTTGAACAAGACTCGTACTAGAGCAAATGCGTTTGCAGAATATATTTATTTATTTTATTTATTTGAGTATTACAATAGTGCGATAATATCCCTCTAGCTGTAAGCTATTTGAGGGATATATAAAAATAATCCTTTACATACAATAAAAACAATCAATAACAATAATAATATTTCTTAATTACCTGATTATATTTCTTCATTTTTGTAACTGATTGTTCTCTTTTGTCCATTGCACCATAAATTAACTTAACTTAAACCGACTTAACTAAACGAAATAAGACTTATAAAAAAAAGACTTTACTTGGTAAGCGACAATTAACAAGATAATCACTCTGGGATATTACCTAATGTTACTCACTCTGAACATAAATATTTATTAAACCATAATATATCTTCATTGAAAAACTAAAATTATTTTAAACTCAAAAAATATAATAGATAGTCAATAAAAAATTCATAAACTGGAATAAACACAAAAAACAAAACTCAACTAATTTCCTGAAACTAATCAAAATGATTTATCCTTATGAAGTGCACTTTGAGTTTTGTTTGAATCTCATTCCTACTCTGTAACATTGTCAGCTCTAATGGCAATGCATTTAACAGAAATGGTATTCTGAATTCTGGAGCTCTTTTACCATAGGCATTATTATATCTCTGGGTTCTATAATTCCTATGTCTCAATGTATATTCTATTTCGTTCATTTCTCTATATTCGTTCTTATAGTAGTTTCGTGACAAATCTGTGAACCTGGCTAAAGCTTCCACCGACATAATTCCGAACAAGTGACGTTCAACACCATTAAAAAGTGTTTTTATTAATCTTTCTACGGCCCTATGCAGTGGCTGTTTTATATATTTGGGTGCTAAATAATGGATGGTGATTCCGTAGAAGGGAGTGCTCTGCACCATTGAGTAGTAGATCATTCTTTTAGTAGTAATGGGAAAGTGATAGCTAATTCTTGAACATTTATAAAGAGCAGCTCTCATTATTTTCAAAAGTGATTTATTATGGGATCTGAATCTCATATCATCATCAAACATTATTCCTAAATGTTTTAAGCTGTCACAAAAATCAAGTTTTTGACAATCACATCCGTTCATGTGTGGATTATCTAGACATTCTGCTTTATGACCAATTAACTTAACAAATTCATTCTCATTGACATTAAGTCTCTGATTTCTGAATACTATTACTTTAGTCTTTTGTGAATTTAATTTTAAACTATTATTAAAGAAATATTTAATTGCCAAATCCAGATCTTTCTGCATTAAACCTAACCCTGCTCCTAAATCTTTATGTATTATATATAAAATATTATCATCAGCATATTGCATAACTTTACTTTTAAATTTAAGGCTTGCGAAATCATTTACATAAATATTGAATAAAATCGGTGATAGTATGCTACCCTGAATCAATCCGCATGATTGTTCATAACTGCTACTAATGTAGGTACCTATTCCAATTTGCAGAGTTCTCTCCACGAAATAATTACTGAATAACCTTAGTAGTTTGCCTCCAACGCCTATTCTTAATAATTTCTTAATCATGCTTTCATAATTAACAATGTCGAAAGCTCTTGTCAGGTCGGTTGCTATAGCTATAACAAATTTATTTTCATTTAAAGATCTATTGATGTCACCTGTCATATTCTCTGATAGATCAATTGTCGATTTTCCGGGGATGAAACCAAATTGACTCTCATTTATTATTCTATGTATGTTTAGATGTTGTTGCAATTGTGCACCTATGAAATGCTCAAGAATCTTCATGAAAACTGGAACCGAACCCACTGGCCTGTAACATCCCATATCTTTTTTGAACCTTTTTTGAAGATTGGTGTAAGATGCGTTACCTGCATAAGTGGTGGTATAACTCCAGTCTCAACAATTCTGTTGACTAAGTGTATCAATATCAATCTCAAGTAAAATACATTATTGATTAAATCTTGTGGTTTGATCTTGTCTGGACCTGGTCCTGATTTTCTGTTTAGTTTATTAATGACCCAATAGAGTGATTCTAAGTTCATCTTTTTGAAATTCATACTTAATCTTTCTCCTACTGTATAATTTCCATAATTAAAACTATGTGCTAGATCAAATTTTTGTCCTATCATCCCATCATTGATGTCCTCAATTGCTGATTTGAAATTATTTTTAAATTTTTCTGTCAAGTCTTGTATGCTTTTATCATCTACCACTTTAAAATCACTCTTTATTGAATCTATTATTGTTGGTTTTCGTTTTTTATTGATAAATTGATTGATAATTTCCCAAGTTTTTTTTGTGTTATTAAAATTTTTAGAAAACAATTTATGGTAATAATTTCTCTTTTCTATACGAATCTTATTTGTCAGTTCGTTTCTGAGTGTTTTAAATTGATTCCCTAATTCCACATTGTTTCTATCTCTCTTCAACCTTTGCCATGTGAGATTTTTATTTTCAACCAATTGCTTGATACTGTTATTAAACCAAGAATTCTGTTCTGGTTTTTTATTTATTTTAACCTTAATAGTACTTTTATCATAGATGTTGTTAAATTTTTCAAGTACCACATTATATATATCTGACGGGTCTCTTAAATCTAGTATTGGCCACCAGTTCTCTTTTTGGATTAATTCATTTACTTTTTTAGTGCTAATAATATTTTTATTTTCATTCTCTATGTTATCTATAAGTGGATATTCAATTGAACTTATTTTCACCCCTGTCCAATAGTGATCCGATATTTTATTCTCAACCAGAAAAGCTATATAGGAATTTTCATTGTTTACTTTGACATTTACATGGTCCAAACGAGATGAAACCAACACATTATTATAAAACTCTTCTCTAGTGGGCCTCTGAATACTATTATATAGACCATTAGAGTATAACACACCCAGGTAATCATCCGATCCATTTCTATTACTCAAATAACATATATTAATGTCACCCATCATTATAATATTCTTTTCATTTTTTATTTTATTCATGCCAAGAAATATTTCCAATTCTTCGTTAAAACAATTCATATTCTGATCAGGGGGTCGATAAAATGCAGCTATTAATATTGATTTTTCCCCACTATAGATTTTCAAACATAATAATTCTGCGGATGCGAAATCATAATCTATATGTTCTATTTTGAAATTCTCTCTATAAAATACACCTAATCCTCCGCCCCCTCGACCATCCTGCCTACACTTAAAAACATTAGAATATCCAGGAATCCCATATAAATCAACTTCTTCCTTTCTTAAATTGATTTCACTTAATACCATTACATCAATGTGACAGAGCACTTCATTTATTTCCGATTTCAATGTATCCCAGTGTTTCCTTAGTGAATATGAGTCCTATATGAATGGGTTTTGAACTCAAATCCATATTTATTTAAAGCCAGCCTCTAAATCTTAGATTCCTTAGCAAGAAATATTTGGGAAAGAAAGGGATTTGTAACTTGAATGAGCTACATCAATCACCCCTCATTATTCATTCCCTTCTCAAACGTGCACAAGAGTAATGACCCTATCTACTTCATATTCATTTCATCAAAAAGATAATCGTGTTGACACATACAATCTCTTGGTAATCTCGTTGAATTCTCCTGACATTAGCATTGATTGAGGGACACGAAGGTCGACTGAAACAACTTATAATGTCATGGCATACTATCAGGTCTAGATCTTCGAAAACATGAACGATGATACAATAATATAAATATAATGTGATTACTCTATTTGAAAAGATTGGAAAGAACAGAGAGTTCCGACTCTTCTAGTAGAAGAACATACAAAGATTTTGAAACGTGACCTATAAATTCTAAGAAAAGGGGGGGATAATAATCAGTATTCACACTAAAAATAGTTATCACCCAACTTCAACAATAAATTATCCATTGTGGAATATTGCAATCCGCAAACAATAATAATGAATGTTACAACATATTACAACCCACATGTATCCTTCAACAATCAAATAAATATATCGGTCAACAAATACGTTATTGACTGACATGGTTGAATTGGATTAATCTGCAATAATTACAAGCTGGTGACTACTAAATAACAATTGCATAGCCAAGTATAGCCTACTGATGGCAGAGTTGATAAACAAGGCGTATGCCCCCAACACAGAGACACCCCATAATGCTTCATAACAGAAAACTAAATGCTGTCTAGAATAATAATTATAGTACTATTCGCACTGTATATCTAATGTTACATATTGATAGGTTGTCTAGTAGCTGAACTAGACTATGGCCTCCAGCTAGGTATTGTATCATGTTGGGCAGATCAGACATCTTCACGCCCAGAAGCTAGATAGCAGTTGAAATAATATCTGCTAATCAAAAGCACAGTTAACATTTCAACGCCACGGGTCGATGTAGCAACATGTGTCAACGTCCGCAGAGCATGTTCCCCAACATGTGTCAACGGGTTCTAATACGGATTCTAATACAAATTTTAACAAAGCCGGTCGGTGTGTGTGTGTGTGCGTGCAGGCGTTGAAATTATTAATGTGGTTAGCGGGCGGTGTCTGTCATAGGATTGGTGTGGAGTGACAGAACGATAGTGAACGAATGTTTGGTGTGGGAGAAAATTGAATGTAAGTGCTAACTGCTGAAGGAATGGAGTAAAATAAAGGAAAAGTGGATTATGAAAGGAGGAATATGTGGATTATGAAAGGAAAAAATATTTCTTCAATCGATTCCAAAAAATTCATCAGCAGATTATGTTATAAATATCTTATGGTATTTGATAGGATTTAGTTAATTTGGGAAATTGAGCACAAAAATCAATATTGTCATAACAGTTTTAATGGATTTTCACGTTATTCTTCC
Source organism: Nilaparvata lugens (assembly GCF_014356525.2). Taxonomy (NCBI): domain Eukaryota; kingdom Metazoa; phylum Arthropoda; class Insecta; order Hemiptera; family Delphacidae; genus Nilaparvata; species Nilaparvata lugens. The sequence continues at coordinate 74,075,230 of NC_052504.1, read as the reverse complement.
ATAAGATCAATAATTTTTGTCAAATTCATCTCTCAGTAGCTTATTGATTCTCTACTGGTACCAGATCAGTGTTTTTGCGACTTACTCGATGATGCGATACCCACCTAAATCATTAGTTAGCCTACAAAATGACCTCACGGCCAAATGAAAAAATTAGATGATCATTGACATTACGAGAAGTAGAAGACCTACACATCATAGTAAACATGTATAGCAATGCATACAAAAGAATAGTAATGGATCGTCGGAGTATTATTTTTTGTTATCCTAATCATATTTATATTCATTTGATAAAGAAAACAATATTTTGTTTGAAAAGAATATTTTATCGTATATTTTAGTTGATATTTTGTCAGAGAAGGAAAAACAGGCTATTGCCCAAAACTTCTTCTCTTTCCCAATTTTGTTTAAAATCGTCCAAATATTATTATGTGGGTTATGTCCATTTCAATATCAACACCAAATCATCAATCTGAAACTATAAATCAGAATAAAACAAACAATTTCAAATTTAGATAGATTGATAATGAAACTTGATAATACACTGAAAAATATGTATGAGACATTCAACTTCTTAATAACTCCCATTATTGAGGATTTTGTTAATAGGAATTACAATGTATACTGATTCAATATGGAGAGTTGATTGGAGAATGAACGTGTTCAGAAAAATAAATAGTTTTCGTTACATAGTGTGGAAATAAATTGTATGGAAAGGTGGTGAAGTAGGTTGTCACGTTATTCTTTATATTAAAATAACGATTAGCCTCCTGCTTGGCATCAGTCGGTAAAGCATGAGATTTAATATAATTAGGGCGTGGTTTTTCTAATAGTATCCAGTCTTAAAAAATCTTGATAGGCCTAGATATGGGCTTCTCCAATAACTCTTGTAATTCAATAATAATAAATATATATATATAAATGATACTTATACTATAGAGATGAGGAATATAAAATGAATTGCACACCATGAAAATTTTACACATATATTACATAAATAATGCAAAGATCAGTCGAGGCAAAAAATATATATAGAGCGATAAAAAATATAATATAAAAATAGAACAATATTTGAAATCAATAAAAATATCACAGGCTAACTTTATATTCTAGATTTATGGCACGAATCATTACCATGTGCCTTTATCTTGAAATCATATGCAATCTTTGGCATGTAGCTGTGACATGTACTTGCTAATACTTGTCGGCTTGGATAATTCAATCATAAATATGTGCTCTAAGATCAGCTTGATAAATTAGCCACTAATAATCCAAATATATCTATATATTAAAATCTCTGGTATTTAGTAGATTTATTTGTATCGAATATATATTTTTATCTCAGGGTGCAAGATTCGGCACCTGACGGAATAGGTAGAGCCATTCATCTAGTGAATTAGAACTATGATAAATTATCGCAAATTGTATTGCAAAAATTAAATATTGTATGCATATGTTTTAATAGCCTAGATTTCGTACTTCTTTGATTAAATAGAAATTTCTAAAATATTGATCTATATATTTTTCTTTCAATTAAATACCTTTGATACTAATTTTTACTTGCGCAAGTATTACTCTTAATAATTTCTCAATTTATAATAACCCTTTCGGCGAGCTAGCTTTGATCATCAGATTATTTCGAAGCACTAGGGCGCCCATCACTAAATTCAAATTTAATCACTCACGTGTCGAAAATCTTCTTGTAAGCCGCCGATGTCGATCCAACTCCATGTGGTCCGGGAATATGGTAGCCGGAATCGTCTCCTCCAGGGGTTATAAATTTAATAAAAATGAAAAATGACTTCTGCTTCACAATAGCATCACGAAGTCTTTTAAGAAATTTAATAATTTACTTTAACTTTAATTTTTACAAAATTATTAATAAGGTACTTCGCTCTAAAATATTTGGGGTCCTCTTATGGTGGCATCTGGCTGGCGAGTCTGCTGGCGAGTGCTGGTTCTTCCTTCTCAAGTTTTACAGATCCTCTTTCCGACTTTCAAATTAGCATAAAATTTAAATATCTCAATCCTCCGCCATTAAATTCAAATAGATCTTACAAAAAATGCCAAGATATTGCTTAGATTATATGATTAATAATTTCTTTGCATTCGAGCCATATTGATAACATAGATTACACAAATTTTTACACGAAATCTACTACAATTATATAAATATATATAAATATTTTTGAATCGGCCTACAGTTGCCGCCTATTAACTGCCGTTTTACTATTGGTGCATGCAAATTTTATTAGGTATTCATGCGCCTGGTAACTCTTATTTCCTGAATACATTAAATTATTTTTATTTGGTTTTTTATTTATGCTCTTTGCATGCTAGTTAATATTATATACATTAATATTAATTCCATGCTAACTAATAATTAGCCACGTGGACGGGTGTTTTCTCACATTGCACACCGTCTGAATGCAATAAAGCTCTGCCAAGGGGTTTTGGTCAGATTCTACGTTCTTCGGTTTGATCGATCTCTAGGTCACCGATCTGTGAATACATCTATCTAACCTCAATCTTCAAATATTTTATAAATAATATATTTATGAGTAGTAAACTTTCTTCAAATCCTTTTTAAGTTCTTGTACCATTTAACCAGAACAAGCTGATGCTATCTTATCTTGATTATTATCTGCTTGGCGATATTAGCCAATTACTTTATTTTTAGACCTATTACTATTTCTATTAGGGCTTTTTATCTACCCAAATTTGATACCTTTACACACGCCCCTGGGTTTGAATTCAAAATATTTGAGAATCACAATGTTTTTAATGAAAACCCACCCTTCAAATACACTGATATACACTATACTTTATTTATAAATTATACTCTCCTACTTCTATCACATTTCGCAGTCATATTTGCTGCATCTCCTTTATACCTTTATCAAAAACAATAACAAATTCTCCTCCTCAACACACATAAAAATATCATAAATATAAACTTCTAAACGCACTCCTCCTGACACCATTTACAACACAGTAATTTTTGAATTCGCCGCTTGCAGGGCTGCCAACTTAACTACACACATTTCATAATTCTCATAAATGATTCCTTTTAGACAATAATTTCGATTCATAAACTTCTGGGCTTATATCTTATAGTATTTCTTAGGTCTTAATATAAATAATTTTCTATATATCAGGTACAATACTTTCTTTTGCTAATGGCTCTTTGGTTTTGGTAATTGGTATTCACTTTAAATCTTTTCAGGTAACAAACGTGGCATAATTAAAAGTAATAAATATAAAACATATAAATAAATATCGACATTAATAAATATAATAAATAACAATAATAAATAACTCTTTGGGTACAGTAATTCTTTTTATAAACATATGTTCAACAGATATTACATTCATTTGATTTGGGCGGCTTTGGTCAGCTGTTCGCTGTTCTACAATTCATAGTGTTTCATGTTACATCAGAATTTGCTATCGACTTTCATAACTAACCTAACTGCTCGATTTTTTCTCTTAAAAAGGTAATTAACAAATTTTAATTTTATTATCCCCGCTTGTGTCCTTTTTTATCTGATGTATATAATTTAATTACATATTTAAAAATTGTTCTTTTCCTTATTGCAGGCTTCTGACGGCTGGAAGGAATTAAAACATTGGATTGTTGCCACGAGGTCCTATACCAATTTTAAATTTATTAAGGAAGGTTAGTAATTGGCTTGATAGTGTTGTTTTCCTTTGACTTCTTATCATATTTATTTCAAATTCGATGATATTTCATGTAGAATTGTTGTGGTTTGCCCGTATCTTTAGGCTTTCTGCTTATAGCTGTTGTAGGCTGGCTGGGTTATCTGCTATCCATTTGTTGATTGTTGAGGCTGTCCTATTATTAATTTATCTTCATGAATATAAAACCCCGGTATCTTGTATACTTTTTTAAACAATTCCTTGATTCATTAATTGTACTTCCTTTCAATCCATTCCAATCATCCTGTAATTTTAATTCACCTTTCCTCTTATTTTCATTTAATGTTCTTGATCTCAGTTCATTATAACTCCTTATGCCCACAACAATAAACATTTTTATAATATTAGATTTCCAATCATCAATAATAGATTCATTTAACAATAACAATACAATATTTTTCATCATATCTACAACACAGTCTTTTATCCATATCACAGCCATAACTATCATTACACACAATATCAAAACATTATTTATCTTTTCAATAGTATAATATCCAGGTACTTTCACTTTCTTAATATTATTTTTTAATTCTTCCAATCTTCTCAAACACCGTTCATCCTTCATCAATCTCACCAAGTAGTCCATTTCGTTGTTGCCCATGCATGAATCCGTAGTAGTCCTTTTAGTAGCTCCGTTTTTATCCCATTTATTACGTCCATTTTGCCGGTCACATCGCTGATTGGCTCTCTTGAAGCGTATGTGCCGCGGATGCACGCCGTCGGTCCGCTCCTGTCCTCCTCGGTGTCGGTCCGGTGTTCTTCTTTGCCTCTTGAAGCGTGCATGCGGCCTCCATCGGCGCGCGCGGTTCCTCCGTTTCTTCCGCCTCCGGGCCTTGCGATGCATCTTCTTCTCCCGAATGCCGTCCTCTCGTTCTTGATGCCGGTCGGGTGTCCTCGGGCGCCTCCGTCTCCGGGCCTTACGGTGGTCGCTCCTCTTATCTGGTAGTCCGTCCTCTCGTTCTTCCATGGGGTCAGTGGTTTGCTTCGGTGGTGTCCCTTGATAGGCGGTTGTAGGTTCATTGCGCGGGTGCATGGTGGCGGTCTTCTCCTGGCGGCTGTTTGTGTTCTCTGGCGGTGATGGGTCTTCGTCGGGAAACAGGATGCTTAGTAGGGATTGATACTTGCGGCTGGTTTTTGGTGGTGGTTTATCTGGTATTGGCTTTTGTTCTTCTAATAATATTTCCGGTAAATCACTTCTGAATGTGGTGTATGACGTTGAAATATCCTGCTTTTCTTGGTTTGTTTCATTTGGGCTTGTGCTTGTTATATCGGGGGTATCATATAGTCCTGGTTTATTAGCTGTAGTTTTCTGTATGTCTGGTGGCGGGTCGTTGGGTGTTGGGTTCCGGGTTTTTTGTTGATTCAAACCTATTGCATGTGTTAGTGTATAGTTTGTACTTACTTGTTGAGGTGGTGGTTTATAATTTCTGTTGTAACTGTTTTGTGTATTATTATTATGTGAGTTTAATCGATCACGGCCATCATAGTGATTCCTACGATTGCTCTGCTGGGCATAGTGGTTGGTTGTACGATTTTGAAATTTTTCATTATTCCAATTACCATTTTGCCTGTGCTCATAGCGGCGTTCAAATTGGGGAGCAGATCGGTAGCGATCATATGATACCGGTTCATATTTTTGGCTGTTATGCGGATTAAATTTTGAATTATGCTGATTTGATGCGTATCTCTGGTCTGAGCGGTGGGTTGATATTGCCATTGCAGACTGTATGCCATATAAATGATTAATTAGCTGCTTGCAATCAGTAATGGGTTGTGTGGCGAGTGCCATTCTAACTTGATACGGTAGCTTCTTTAAAATAATGCTTGCTAACGCCGATTCATTAATGGGCTCGCTCAATTGAGAATTTTTAAACTGTAGGGCAGTGACGAAAGTGGTACATGCACCGTCTAATTTAGGGTTGAAATCGCATGATATGATGTCCGCTAGCACGTCCAACTGTTTACTTCTGCTCCAATACTGTTCCAGGAAGACAGCGACAAACTCATCCAATGATGTAAACTCATGGGCTCTACTCCGAAAAAACATCAGGGGTTCGCCAATCAATAAATTAGTCAAACGGAGACGCCAAAAATTCCAAGAGGTAGGTGCAAGAGTTTGTACTAATTTTATCTGATCAATGAATGGTTGAGGTTGCAAATGGCGATCAGTGTTATCAAATTTTCCTAGTCCTTGTAATATACTATGTACGTTGAGGTTGTCTGTTTGAATTCCTTGAGGTTGTTGTTGAATATGATTTTCCAATGCTATTATTTTTTCCTGTGTTATCTGCCATTGACTATCATGTGTAATTTTATTTGCGTTTATTTCTTGATTTAGTTGAGTCAGAGTGGATTTCTGAATTAGTAGAGTTCCATTTAAAGCTTTACAGGTTTCAGTGTTTTGATTGATGCTACCTTGCAGTTGGTTCATTTTTGTGGACATATTAATCTGTTTGTTTTGTATTTCTTTAATATTGTTAATATTTTTGTCAACTGTAGTTGTTAAGTTTTGATTGGCAACGGTAATTTGTTTGTGGATTTCTTGGTGGCAATCGGCCTTAATGTTATTTGTTATATCCTGAATAGGTGTAGTGATTTGTGTATTTAAGTTGTCTATCCTTTCATTGAGTTCACATGTAACCGTATCTAACCTTTCCGATAATCCTGCCGTAACTTTATCTTGACTTTCTTTTTGTAGGGTTATCATTGCTTTTAACTCTTCCCTATGACTCTCTACTTTAGTTTCAATATTATCCAACCGTTGTTCTACTGATTTTATAGCGCCTGTGGTCTCTTTCATGCCCTGTTCCACTGTCTGTTTATTTTCCTCTTTTACTGTAGCAATCTCCTTTTTAATTTCCTGCATCATACTATCCATTGTTTTTTGTAACATAATGTTGAAAGTGCTACTCGTTTGTTCCATTATTACCTTTTGAAGCGGATCTAGTTCTGTGGTTGAAAACATACTCTGTTTGCCCAGGTGTGACTCGGCCTCCGGCGATGCGGGTTCTGCAGACTGCTCCTCGCCCCCTTCAAAGTTGATCTCTACTATCCGTTGATTCAAGGGTGTGTCAGCGGCGTCGATTCGAGTGGAGGATAGAGGTTGCAGACCTGGTGGATCGAAAATTATCGACCCGACGCTTCCTGGTTCCCTTTCTCGTGGCGTATTGGCATCTACCGTGGTGGGGTTTGATGTGCTCGGAGTCGACAAAGTGGGATCTGTGCAACCGCCGTACATATATGAAACTTCAGAGTTTGCGGGAGTGTGATTCATTATGTCAAATGTGATAAATGCTAATTAAACAGTGATAAAAATGATAAGCGAAAATGCTTAAAAAAGAGACACAACCGGGACTTACAGTGAACAGTGATGTGTAATGTGTTTGGATACTCTTACAACCAGGTATTTATACTTAAGTTTTTTACAATGCTCTAGCGCCCTCAATGTTTTGTTGATTTATTCTTGGCTAGTTTACAGGCTGCGACTTATTTTCCAACCGGCTTAAACACCTAATATATTTTTGACTAGAAAGTAATAGCAGTTTAGGTCACGTTATTCTTTATATAAAATAACGATTAGCCTCCTGCTTGGCATCAGTCGGTAAAGCATGAGATTTAATATAATTAGGGCGTGGTTTTCTAATAGTATTCAGTCTTAAAAAATCTTGATAGGCCTAGATATGGGCTTCTCCAATAACTCTTGTAATTCAATAATAATAAATATATATATATATAAATGATACTTATACTATAGAGATGAGGAATATAAAATAAATTGCACACCATGAAAATTTTACACATATATTACATAAATAATGCAAAGATCAGTCGAGGCAAAAAATATATATAGAGCGATAAAAAATATAATATAAAAATAGAACAATATTTGAAATCAATAAAAATATCACAGGCTAACTTTATATTCTAGATTTATGGCACGAATCATTACCATGTGCCTTTATCTTGAAATCATATGCAATCTTTGGCATGTAGCTGTGACATGTACTTGCTAATACTTGTCGCTTGGATAATTCAATCATAAATATGTGCTCTAAGATCAGCTTGATAAATTAGCCACTAATAATCCAAATATATCTATATATTAAAATCTCTAGTATTTAGTAGATTTATTTGTATCGAATATATATTTTTATCTCAGGGTGCAAGATTCGGCACCTGACGGAATAGGTAGAGCCATTCATCTAGTGAATTAGAACTATGATAAATTATCGCAAATTGTATTGCAAAAATTAAATATTGTATGCATACGTTTGATAGCCTAGATTTCGTACTTCTTTGATTAAATAGAAATTTCTAAAATATTGATCTATATATTTTTCTTTCAATTAATACCTTTAATACTAATTTTTACTTGCGCAAGTATTACTCTTATTAATTTCTTAATTTATAATAACCCTTTCGGCGAGCTAGCTTTGATCATCAGATTATTTCGAAGCACTAGGGCGCCCATCACTAAATTCAAATTTAAATCACTCACGTGTCGAAAATCTTCTTGTAAGCCGCCGATGTCGATCCAACTCCATGTGGTCCGGGAATATGGTAGCCGGAATCGTCTCCTCCAGGGGTTATAAATTTAATAAAAATGAAAAATGACTTCTGCTTCACAATAGCATCACGAAGTCTTTTAAGAAATTTAATAATTTACTTTAACTTTAATTTTTACAAAATTATTAATAAGGTACTTCGCTCTAAAATATTTGGGGTCCTCTTATGGTGGCATCTGGCTGGCGAGTGCTGGTTCTTCCTTCTCAAGTTTTACAGATCCTCTTTCCGACTTTCAAATTAGCATAAAATTTAAATATCTCAATCCTCCGCCATTAAATTCAAATAGATCTTACAAAAAATGCCAAGATATTGCTTAGATTATATGATTAATAATTTCTTTGCATTCGAGCCATATTGATAACATAGATTACACAAATTTTTACACGAAATCTACTACAATTATATAAATATATATAAATATTTTTGAATCGGCCTACAGTTGCCGCCTATTAACTGCCGTTTTACTATTGGTGCATGCAAATTTTATTAGGTATTCATGCGCCTGGTAACTCTTATTTCCTGAATACATTAAATTATTTTTATTTGGTTTTTTATTTATGCTCTTTGCATGCTAGTTAATATTATATATATTAATATTAATTCCATGCTAACTAATAATTAGCCACGTGGACGGGTGTTTTCTCACATTGCACACCGTCTGAATGCAATAAAGCTCTGCCAAGGGGTTTTGGTCAGATTCTACGTTCTTCGGTTTGATCGATCTCTAGGTCACCGATCTGTGAATACATCTATCTAACCTCAATCTTCAAATATTTTATAAATAATATATTTATGAGTAGTAAACTTTCTTCAAATCCTTTTTAAGTTCTTGTACCATTTAGCCAGAACAAGCTGATGCTATCTTATCTTGATTATTATCTGCTTGGCGATATTAGCCAATTACTTTATTTTTAGACCTATTACTATTTCTGTTAGGGCTTTTTATCTACCCAAATTTGATACCTTTACACACGCCCCTGGGTTTGAATTCAAAATATTTGAGAATCACAATGTTTTTAATGAAAACCCACCCTTCAAATACACTGATATACACTATACTTTATTTATAAATTATACTCTCCTACTTCTATCACATTTCGCAGTCATATTTGCTGCATCTCCTTTATACCTTTATCAAAAACAATAACAAATTCTCCTCCTCAACACACATAAAAATATCATAAATATAAACTTCTAAACGCACTCCTCCTGACACCATTTACAACACAGTAATTTTTGAATTCGCCGCTTGCAGGGCTGCCAACTTAACTACACACATTTCATAATTCTCATAAATGATTCCTTTTAGACAATAATTTCGATTCATAAACTTCTGGGCTTATATCTTATAGTATTTCTTAGGTCTTAATATAAATAATTTTCTATACATCAGGTACAATACTTTCTTTTGCTAATGGCTCTTTGGTTTTGGTAATTGGTATTCACTTTAAATCTTTTCAGGTAACAAACGTGGCATAATTAAAAGTAATAAATATAAAACATATAAATAAATATCGACATTAATAAATATAATAAATAACAATAATAAATAACTCTTTGGGTACAGTAATTCTTTTTATAAACATATGTTCAACAGATATTACATTCATTTGATTTGGGTGGCTTTGGTCAGCTGTTCGCTGTTCTACAATTCATAGTGTTTCATGTTACATCAGAATTTGCTATCGACTTTCATAACTAACCTAACTGCTCGATTTTTTCTCTTAAAAAGGTAATTAACAAATTTTAATTTTATTATCCCCGCTTGTGTCCTTTTTTATCGGGGGTATCATATAGTCCTGGTTTATTAGCTGTAGTTTTCTGTATATCTGGTGGCGGGTCGTTGGGTGTTGGGTTCCGGGTTTTTTGTTGATTCAAACCTATTGCATGTGTTAGTGTATAGTTTGTACTTACTTGTTGAGGTGGTGGTTTATAATTTCTGTTGTAACTGTTTTGTGTATTATTATTATGTGAGTTTAATCGATCACGGCCATCATAGTGATTCCTACGATTGCTCTGCTGGGCATAGTGGTTGGTTGTACGATTTTGAAATTTTTCATTATTCCAATTACCATTTTGCCTGTGCTCATAGCGGCGTTCAAATTGGGGAGCAGATCGGTAGCGATCATATGATACCGGTTCATAATTTTGGCTGTTATGCGGATTAAATTTTGAATTATGCTGATTTGATGCGTATCTCTGGTCTGAGCGGTGGGTTGATATTGCCATTGCAGACTGTATGCCATATAAATGATTAATTAGCTGCTTGCAATCAGTAATGGGTTGTGTGGCGAGTGCCATTCTAACTTGATACGGTAGCTTCTTTAAAATAATGCTTGCTAACGCCGATTCATTAATGGGCTCGCTCAATTGAGAATTTTTAAACTGTAGGGCAGTGACGAAAGTGGTACATGCACCGTCTAATTTAGGGTTGAAATCGCATGATATGATGTCCGCTAGCACGTCCAACTGTTTACTTCTGCTCCAATACTGTTCCAGGAAGACAGCGACAAACTCATCCAATGATGTAAACTCATGGGCTCTACTCCGAAAAAACATCAGGGGTTCGCCAATCAATAAATTAGTCAAACGGAGACGCCAAAAATTCCAAGAGGTAGGTGCAAGAGTTTGTACTAATTTTATCTGATCAATGAATGGTTGAGGTTGCAAATGGCGATCAGTGTTATCAAATTTTCCTAGTCCTTGTAATATACTATGTACGTTGAGGTTGTCTGTTTGAATTCCTTGAGGTTGTTGTTGAATATGATTTTCCAATGCTATTATTTTTTCCTGTGTTATCTGCCATTGACTATCATGTGTAATTTTATTTGCGTTTATTTCTTGATTTAGTTGAGTCAGAGTGGATTTCTGAATTAGTAGAGTTCCATTTAAAGCTTTACAGGTTTCAGTGTTTTGATTGATGCTACCTTGCAGTTGGTTCATTTTTGTGGACATATTAATCTGTTTGTTTTGTATTTCTTTAATATTGTTAATATTTTTGTCAACTGTAGTTGTTAAGTTTTGATTGGCAACGGTAATTTGTTTGTGGATTTCTTGGTGGCAATCGGCCTTAATGTTATTTGTTATATCCTGAATAGGTGTAGTGATTTGTGTATTAAGTTGTCTATCCTTTCATTGAGTTCACATGTAACCGTATCTAACCTTTCCGATAATCCTGCCGTAACTTTATCTTGACTTTCTTTTTGTAGGGTTATCATTGCTTTTAACTCTTCCCTATGACTCTCTACTTTAGTTTCAATATTATCCAACCGTTGTTCTACTGATTTTATAGCGCCTGTGGTCTCTTTCATGCCCTGTTCCACTGTCTGTTTATTTTCCTCTTTTACTGTAGCAATCTCCTTTTTAATTTCCTGCATCATACTATCCATTGTTTTTTGTAACATAATGTTGAAAGTGCTACTCGTTTGTTCCATTATTACCTTTTGAAGCGGATCTAGTTCTGTGGTTGAAAACATACTCTGTTTGCCCAGGTGTGACTCGGCCTCCGGCGATGCGGGTTCTGCAGACTGCTCCTCGCCCCCTTCAAAGTTGATCTCTACTATCCGTTGATTCAATGGTGTGTCAGCGGCGTCGATTCGAGTGGAGGATAGAGGTTGCAGACCTGGTGGATCGAAAATTATCGACCCGACGCTTCCTGGTTCCCTTTCTCGTGGCGTATTGGCATCTACCGTGGTGGGGTTTGATGTGCTCGGAGTCGACAAAGTGGGATCTGTGCAACCGCCGTACATATATGAAACTTCAGAGTTTGCGGGAGTGTGATTCATTATGTCAAATGTGATAAATGCTAATTAAACAGTGATAAAAATGATAAGCGAAAATGCTTAAAAAAGAGACACAACCGGGACTTACAGTGAACAGTGATGTGTAATGTGTTTGGATACTCTTACAACCAGGTATTTATACTTAAGTTTTTTACAATGCTCTAGCGCCCTCAATGTTTTGTTGATTTATTCTTGGCTAGTTTACAGGCTGCGACTTATTTTCCAACCGGCTTAAACACCTAATATATTTTTGACTAGAAAGTAATAGCAGTTTAGGCTTATAAAATATAATCTCTCTCTATAAACATGTAATTTTTCACAGTACTAATAATATAAAATTTTCTTTAAAACATATAATTTCTCTCTATTTAAAGCTCTTGTTTCCCCAAAAAGTAATACAAATATTCCTTCGCCAGTTTTCCTCACAACTCGTATAAGTTATCTATAATTTTCACTATGGTTATTGACCTAATTTCAAGTAATTATTCAATGAGCTTGGCTCTCATCATCAGTCCCACGTTGGCACGACATGTATTTATGTCACGTTATTCTTTATATTAAAATAACGATTAGCCTCCTGCTTGGCATCAGTCGGTAAAGCATGAGATTTAATATAATTAGGGCGTGGTTTTCTAATAGTATTCAGTCTTAAAAAATCTTGATAGGCCTAGATATGGGCTTCTCCAATAACTCTTGTAATTCAATAATAATAAATATATATATATAAATGATACTTATACTATAGAGATGAGGAATATAAAATAAATTGCACACCATGAAAATTTTACACATATATTACATAAATAATGCAAAGATCAGTCGAGGCAAAAAATATATATAGAGCGATAAAAAATATAATATAAAAATAGAACAATATTTGAAATCAATAAAAATATCACAGGCTAACTTTATATTCTAGATTTATGGCACGAATCATTACCATGTGCCTTTATCTTGAAATCATATGCAATCTTTGGCATGTAGCTGTGACATGTACTTGCTAATACTTGTCGGCTTGGATAATTCAATCATAAATATGTGCTCTAAGATCAGCTTGATAAATTAGCCACTAATAATCCAAATATATCTATATATTAAAATCTCTAGTATTTAGTAGATTTATTTGTATCGAATATATATTTTTATCTCAGGGTGCAAGATTCGGCACCTGACGGAATAGGTAGAGCCATTCATCTAGTGAATTAGAACTATGATAAATTATCGCAAATTGTATTGCAAAAATTAAATATTGTATGCATACGTTTGATAGCCTAGATTTCGTACTTCTTTGATTAAATAGAAATTTCTAAAATATTGATCTATATATTTTTCTTTCAATTAAATACCTTTAATACTAATTTTTACTTGCGCAAGTATTACTCTTATTAATTTCTTAATTTATAATAACCCTTTCGGCGAGCTAGCTTTGATCATCAGATTATTTCGAAGCACTAGGGCGCCCATCACTAAATTCAAATTTAAATCACTCACGTGTCGAAAATCTTCTTGTAAGCCGCCGATGTCGATCCAACTCCATGTGGTCCGGGAATATGGTAGCCGGAATCGTCTCCTCCAGGGGTTATAAATTTAATAAAAATGAAAAATGACTTCTGCTTCACAATAGCATCACGAAGTCTTTTAAGAAATTTAATAATTTACTTTAACTTTAATTTTTACAAAATTATTAATAAGGTACTTCGCTCTAAAATATTTGGGGTCCTCTTATGGTGGCATCTGGCTGGCGAGTGCTGGTTCTTCCTTCTCAAGTTTTACAGATCCTCTTTCCGACTTTCAAATTAGCATAAAATTTAAATATCTCAATCCTCCGCCATTAAATTCAAATAGATCTTACAAAAAATGCCAAGATATTGCTTAGATTATATGATTAATAATTTCTTTGCATTCGAGCCATATTGATAACATAGATTACACAAATTTTTACACGAAATCTACTACAATTATATAAATATATATAAATATTTTTGAATCGGCCTACAGTTGCCGCCTATTAACTGCCGTTTTACTATTGGTGCATGCAAATTTTATTCGGTATTCATGCGCCTGGTAACTCTTATTTCCTGAATACATTAAATTATTTTTATTTGGTTTTTATTTATGCTCTTTGCATGCTAGTTAATATTATATATATTAATATTAATTCCATGCTAACTAATAATTAGCCACGTGGACGGGTGTTTTCTCACATTGCACACCGTCTGAATGCAATAAAGCTCTGCCAAGGGGTTTTGGTCAGATTCTACGTTCTTCGGTTTGATCGATCTCTAGGTCACCGATCTGTGAATACATCTATCTAACCTCAATCTTCAAATATTTTATAAATAATATATTTATGAGTAGTAAACTTTCTTCAAATCCTTTTTAAGTTCTTGTACCATTTAGCCAGAACAAGCTGATGCTATCTTATCTTGATTATTATCTGCTTGGCGATATTAGCCAATTACTTTATTTTTAGACCTATTACTATTTCTATTAGGGCTTTTTATCTACCCAAATTTGATACCTTTACAAGGTGTAAGGGAGCCAACGACAAGGAACAAAGCAGAGAGGAATAGGGAAGCGAACGGCTGAAATTTGCCGACAGATTTAAATGCAAAATCAAGCAGTCGTCATGAATAACAACATATTAACCGCCAGTATTCGGTTGTCCGGTGGTTTTTTGACAAACCCCAACCTGTGTGTTCCATCACTGTTTGCCCTCAAACCGTTTTGCAGCTCCTATTATGAGTAAAACGTGTGGTCGTTTGGCAGACCTGTCCGCGCTAGACTGCCACCGCTGAGGGCATTTTCAAAATCATCATCAGACGCACACGACACAACGCCACGTCACGGCATCACGTCAGTGTCAAATCACATCATAATCTGTCACACGCTCCGAAAATTATAATCGTCCTCTGCTGACTAATGACGATGATGATGACATTGTTTAAACTCACTCAACAACACAAACCGCGATGCCAAACAACAACGAAACCAACATGGAGCCATTAATGCAAAGTAAATTATTATAGTTATGATTGTTTGCCGTTCTTCCTTGTCTGTGCATTGCGGATAGGAGTGAAATATTATTAATATTCCGTCACGGACGTTTCCAAACTTGGCGGTGATATGTGAATGATATTGTTGCTGATCCATTTCTAGCTCCAGACCATATTCTCTACCATTATCATCAGCATAGAAATTGTCCATGACACCAATATCATCATTATCATCGTAGATGATCATCATTGTCGGTGTAGTTGTCACAGTCATCATCATCAGTTACATATTATACATTGGTTTGTGGGCAAAGCGTATTTGAACTACCATAACTGTATTATTTTTGTTCAGGGGTTTCACAAGATTGGATAAACAACCCTTCTTAAAATAAGCCCGTATTCCAAGTGCGAAAATTGTTGACAGAAAAATGTGAATTTAATCGAAGTAATGCACTGAAGCACCTTGAGCGTTGATCCACATTTAGGATAATGACAGGAAATTGTTTTGAGTAGGACGAGAATGAGTGTGCAAATGTGGGCTGAAATCTGTAATTTCACTGAGAATTAGTGGACATTGATTTCACTTGATAATGCTAGTCAATTGATAATAATCAGTATACTATATAATGTATCATATAACCAACTTACCGTGTACAGAGTACATACGCAGCCTGGTGGTTTTTCTGTTTGTGCAGGATTTAAATTCTCCCATCTGGCCTTTAGGGGATCCAAGAGCGGATAAACGTCTTGGCTCATTCAACCAACAGAGAAAGAATAAGGATTTTAAATAAGTAGGGAAATATTGATTTACAAGTATAGGCTATAACCCGTGAAATCATGAGAATTTTCTTGGTTCAGTTTGGAAAATCATTTAAGTTATTAAAGTTGAAATAGAACTATTTTAGTCAACAAAAGCGTTGAAGGGTTTAAAGACCATGGGTTTCTTGACGTTATACTCCTTGATTCATCCTTATTAAATTTCAAACTTCCACTGATTTTTCATTTAAAAGCTGTACACAATAGGTGTCACACGTTTCGTTTGTCAAATTACAACAGTAGACCGCTTAAAAAACTGGTGATCAATTGATGAAACTAATAAATTGCTAATATTGTGTTTAGCGTATTTCTAATACTCGCTTTTAGCGAGAATTTGGAATGTGAGTTGAATCACTACTGCCTTGAAGTATAGCATTCAATTCTGTAAATCATTATTAAAATTTAAAGAAATATCATCATGAATATTGGTTCAGATGAGTGATTTTCTTACGGATATGTGACCTGAACTGAATGATGATAATGAAAAAAATTACTAATCACTCACAGGATAAATCTGTAGACCTTTCGCTCTTCTTAACTCATTGCTCATTGCTCACTATTATTTTCTCTTATCTAGTGTTCTTTCTCTAACACCTGCCTAGACACCTGAGGCCTAATTTCAGTCATACAATTTCTCAACAGCTACTGAATTGATGACACAATAATAATATCGTTAGCATTCCAATTTCATCTTCATTCCATAAATCAAGAGGCGTGCTCGTGTGTTCATACGAGATTTATTCCTGTAGACATAATTAAGAGGGAATGTACAGCAGTTCAAGTACCAATCCTGTAGGTCTACGAGACACTCTTTCCACTGAGTTATCAATCAAGCCTAATGAACCAACAGCGAAATGAGATCAACTAGCAACCAGAGCACACTGGAGTTATGTTCTCACATTATGATGGCTCTCACCTGAGAAATATCACAGAAATAATATCCTCATACGAGTAAACTGTGAGTCAGATGATTACATCTTCATCATTTCAATCACTTGTCTCTTTATTGATAAGAAATTGTCATTAATTTTAGAAGATCAGTATTACCGTTAATGAGTAATTGCAGCTATTTTTTGTATTGTAAAATGAAATAACGTGCAATGAGAAGATTTTGTGATGAATAAATCAATGAATACATCGATATAATTGATCACATCGGATGTCAATAATTTATCAGTATCAGTCAATAATTGAGTGGCTAGTCACGGTCACTTAGAATTGTACAATAAATGTACAATTACTTAAAGAGGTACAATTTCCTTTACTCGTACAGTACTTTTAAATTCCACCATTGGTTTATTCAGTTATTATTTATTGGTTTCGAATTTATCATGATTTCTATTATAATAGGTAATTCTCATCTATCAATATCATTTTTTAGTGACGCACTTGAAAGCTGTTACTATCAAATTTATAGGAACTTCATTTCACTATTTACAATATTATATTCTAACAGAACTTTAATACCAAGAATTCAATACCATATTGAACTACTCTCTTATTGAGTTTTAGTTTCGAAGTCCGGCTAGTTACAGACAGTTACATTCAGTTCTGTTATTGGCAAGAAGTAGATGATTCTGATTCCTGATATTTTGAAATTTATTAGATGATTCCTCAAATATCTAATTTTGTTGCATTCTTTTTCTTGGGGCCGATCAATTCTCTAGACACATGAGGCCACTTAGAAAAAACTGATGAAACGTGAATTGTTTGGTCTTCCTATACTGTAACAATATCACAGTAACAATACTGTAATAACAATACAGTAATATACTGTATCAATTACTATCGACCATACATACTACGAGGAAAAGGTATATGCTTCTGTGAACAGCTAAGTTAATTGAATTATTCTGTTTTCGATTATTATGGGTCAAGGGAAGAATGAAAGCCTGCTTACTTCAATCTTAAAGATGTTCTGCTTGGAATAGGAATCATAAAGTCTAAATATCTCTTTGCTAACCGCAAATGAGAAGATCGGAAGGCTGAACAGTTATATGGCGAGAGTAGGAGAAACAAAGATAGGTGAAAGGAAGGGTGGAAGAAAAAGAAAGGAAAGAACACTGCGATGAAAAGTTTACATCTAGAAGTCTATCCTTTGTCATAATGGAACATGGAT
The DNA here is from genome assembly GCF_014356525.2 of Nilaparvata lugens. Classification (NCBI taxonomy): domain Eukaryota; kingdom Metazoa; phylum Arthropoda; class Insecta; order Hemiptera; family Delphacidae; genus Nilaparvata; species Nilaparvata lugens. Next base: position 74,057,228 of record NC_052504.1, on the reverse strand, counting down.
TCCAATTAAAACTTAAACACCAATCATATTGTGCTGGGCTCAGTTGGTTGCAATCATTACCGGCAGCTTCTTTCAAAAGAAGATTCTCATGTCAATTACCGTTCGTATTCCGAATGTTATTCATCCATTTCTCTATTTTCTCCACCAAAATAATGTTAACACTCGGAATTATTTTTCTAATAAGTAAGAACTTGAACATTGCATGATTTGAAAGTAAGTTATCTCAAAAACATTCTACAAGACTAACAGTGTGAACGTGAGATAATTGATTCAATTTCTCAACTCTCCAAACCACAATCTAACGAGAGAAAATATCATTGTTTCCGTATCTTTTCACGTACATTCTAATTGAAAATGTGATGCTTTTTCATTATGATTATGTGCTCCTTGAATGTAGTCAATGTTATTAAGGGAATAGAATAGTTCAATTCAATTAAAAACCGTGTGAATTTATTGCAACCACTTCCATGGTGAAGTATGGGTAGAACTTTCAAAGAAAATTCGAACAATGAAATATGTATTCTTCTTCTTCAAGTACTTTCTCCATTACAGATGTTCTAACTTTGTTTACTATTGCTCGGAAGAGATCCTGTGACGTGCAGTTGAATGCTTCCCTCAGGTTTCTCAACCAAGACATTCTTCTACATCCCGCTGACCAACTAGTTTACCAAGTAATATGAGGTGCAAAATCACGTACTTAGGTCCTCTCATAATGTGCCTAGAGTTTGTCAACTTCCTGACCTTAATTTCACACATCTCTCAAGGTTCACACCTATTTTTTAAATATGTATGCATAATATTAAATGTATATTTTAAATGCGATGAAATGAATATTTGATCAGTATGATCATGAGAATAAATCACGATATTTCCTAAGTATGACTATTTTTGACATATCAATAGTTCTTTTTCTCTATTTGTAATACTGTATTATGGCAATCCTACAAACATAAAAGCTTCGAAAAATGAAAGTAAGTCGTTTTATTCAGTTTCTATTACAGAGTTTTAGGTTTTTGCACACATATAATCCCCATAAAAACGAAAACCCTACCACCTCTATCAAGAAAATATGGTTGAAATCAATAATTATAATCAATAATCAATAGTTTTATGATGATTTACACGTAAGTATATGACTAAGGAATGAGGAATGATAGTAATTTGCTAGACCCCAGACGCAATGGGTATCGAACCCAAGTGAAGTGAACTCAAGCTGAATTTATGAAGTTAGAAGTATATAAGTTTTGATACTTCAGTACACTACCTCAGCAAAACGAATTTTTTCATCCATGCCACTGAATTTAAAAATTCAATAATTTGTTTCCAAGATACATATAATTTGATGGAAGTCTGTGAAATGCAATAATTATGCATAATGAAATGTCGTATTGAATAGGAGTAATGGCGATATTTTTATTTTTCAAAAATATTTCTCTATATCATTGGCAGCAGCCAAGTGGAATATTACAAGCTGGGGCAGATTTGACGACTGATCGATACCAGTCTGGGACAAGGGATGGTAGTGGACTTATGCTGCCAGCGAATTATGAACGCAACTTGGATAAAGCTTTGAGAGGGATAGCAGCAGCAGAAGCAGCAGCAACTTTATGTGTGGGCTAGAACCTATATACGCGAGAGCGGAAAGGCCTATGAAAGGGTGACTTGCATGCAGTGGGGTGGTGAAACTATTGAACTATCATGGCGGGGACTAAAAGTTTTCTATTTCCCTGCGTCGTTGGTCTTTGTTCGTCTCGTGGTCTATTAATTAACTTTCAGTTCTGTAGTACTGTAGTAGTTACGAGCGCACTCCAGCCATGAAAATAAGGACGTCGAAATTGGGGGAGCAGCGCAATGTTGTCTGGTATCCTTTTTTTTGAAATTTCATCGAATCGTCTGCTAGTCTGATAGCAAGTTGTGTTTCCAGGAACTGAATCCTAGTTGCAGAACCACTGTGGAAGCGTCAATGTAACGAACTCGTGCAACTTTGTTCTTTCCAATTTCCAACTTGTTCAAATTTCTCTGTAGATTTGGGAATAATGTCACTGAAGCTCAGTTTCCATTTCCATTGCGGCAAATCCGTGAAACAAGTTCCAATCTAAAGCACAAAAGTACCTTTGCCCTACGTTAGAGTCAATTCGAAAAATAAATAGCTGATAAAGTTTATGACACTAGTCATATGGATACTGAAACTCAACATAGATTTTGAGAAATTGTTATACCAGCAAAGTTTTGACGTTATTTCGTTGTACCAGGGACAAATAAATATAGGTATCAAACAGTATCTTCAAGCTGCGTTTACATCAAAGTTATTAACAAAATGTTAATAACTTAATCTTTATAGATTCTATTGGATTGAACGAAACTTGACCAACACATATGATCATCATGTGTATGATAAGTTATGTTCAATCTAATAGAATCTATAAGGATTAAGTTATTAACTTCGGTGTAAACGCAGCTTTACTCTATGGTTGTACATCCATTTTAACTTATCCTGGGTCGCATTGCTACGTTTGTACCAACTTATCAACTGTTCTAATAAAATTCTGGAATATCAGAGCAGCTCATGGAATGCTTCTGCTGTATCAAGTTGAGGAAAGGGTCTCTGTAATTGAGACAACTTTTCAAGAACTCTCAAAGCACATGATTGTTCCTATATCAATAAAACAATTGATATTGTTCTTACAAAATATAGTGGAGAAATAATAATTTTCTATTTGAATTCAGCATTTTCGCTATAGAGAGACATAATTAAAAAACTTGCTGTGTTGGGAACGCCCCAGTGATATGAAACGGTTTCTTTGACATTTATATAGTAAAACGAAACCCTTCGAATCAATAACTGTTCAAATAAATCCCTTCAGCATATTATTTTGTTGTTTTCAGTCTATCTAGTTTACATACAGAAATATAATTAAAAAGTTAAGCATAGCTTCAAATTATAATGAATATTGTTAGTATAACGTTGTGTAATTATGTGTGTGAACTATGTATGACGATTTTCAATGTTATTTTGTGATAGCCTATCCCTATGGAATGAAATGTATGAATACATATTTATAGAATTAGTTCAATAATCCTATACTATTAAACGAGCAACTTCTGTTTTATATGTTTAAATGTTTGGATGTTTAGATGTTTAGATGTTCATATGTTGTATTTCACCGGATCGCGAGAACGGCTCTTACGATTCTCACGAAATTCAGAACATAGTAGGTTTATAATATAAAGATTCGATTGCACTAGGTCTCATCCCTGGGAAAATTCGCTGAAGGATATTAAAATGATAATTAATATTCATCCTTGGGAAAACAGCTGATAATAATTATTTCGTCGTCTGTTGATGATGGAAGTGAGTGAGCGAGTTCATGTGTGTGGGACTGTGTCAAGTGTTATGACTCAGCTGTTGAACTTTTGTAATCATTCAATCAGGTACTTAATGCCGGTTGCAAAAAAGCCGGGTTATTTTCATTCTTGATTAATTCCAGTAGATCCATCTTTTTGAAATGGTCTTCTCTGAATTGGTTCACGTGAAGTTAATCAGTATTAAAATTTAACCGGCTTTTGTTCAACTGGGCCTTTGTGAGGGAAATTTTTGCATTCCTCTGGGAATTAATCTCAATTTACTGTGATTAGAAAGAACATTTTTGTATGAACTATGAATGATATTATAATTTCTTCTCTCGTAATAAATTTGTTATGCTTTTGTACTCCAGAGCGAAGCTCGGTCCCCGATATTATCTATAAAGATTTTAGGTATAGTATTAAAATATAAGTCATACAGATGCAGTAAGATTAGTGTTATTATAAGTCATATAGAAATCTACTACTGATTTGGTGTTTTTGAACAAATTAAATTGAGTTTCAAAACTGCTAAGCGTCAGCTCACGTTTGATTGATAATAAGTGTTCTCCGTTATTAATAAAAATGAATTATCTGATACATTTATCATCCACTTGTCAGATTGGTTCGTGAATAATGAAATTTCAGGTACATTAAATAATATGCTGTTATCGTGTTACATTACTTGTCTAAGATTGATTACTCGTCTCTGGAGATGAAAAATTGAAGTAATGTGAAATGATCAACAAATTTCTATATTCATTCATTAACTTAAGCTGATTACTTTCGTTAGTCTGCACATCTAATATCAATCTAGTGTTGGTTCCCTGTTGGGAATCCATTAATTTTTGTGATTGACTTGAACACCCTCCGCATTTTAAGCATGGCTCAGTGTTGAATATTCATCCACAATAATTCTCGACAGAGCACAGATAAGAGAACAAGATAAACGGCAATGTTGATGAGTTCTTATTAATGAACAAACTGGATGGTAATTCATTACATTTTTTTGTCCTAGAGCGAAATTTTGTCACTCAATACTATTGAAAAATTATATACCATGAATCTTAATAGAAAAGTTTACTTATTCTGTAGACTTACTACTCATAATTTTGAAGGAGTCTAATCTCACACAGCGTCAATTATGGATAGCCCATGAGAACAAATTTGAACATACAAGAACAAAATTACAAAAAATGATAAATAATTTCAATTTCTCGAGTCACAGCTTCGAATATTTTCATCCAAATCTCATTGAAGATGCAATCAAATTAACCCTAATTTCTCTGTTTTTATCACTCTATTATTTGCCTACTAAACTTGAGTCTTCTAATTTCCGTGGTAGATTGAGGGAGCTAATGTTACGCTGGGCGAGAAGGGAGTCTAATACGGAAACATGTTTGACAAATCAAGATATTAGAACGTTCTCTCAGGAAACCTAAACTGTATAGCCTAATACAATATGAAATTTTAAGTGGATTCCAAACACCAGGATATTATTTTGAAAACTCATGACTCATGAAAGGAACACTCATTCATTAAACTCAATAATTGAGTATTCGAGAATATAAATATGATTCTAGCAGACCTCATCTATCCATTTGGGATTCTTACGAGCCTTGATTCAAGACAAACGATCTACCGAAACTTCATCCAAACCTAATGCATGGTCTATGAAATTTAAAGAAAATCGTTAGAGCCGTTTTCGAGAAAACCGTGAAAAACATGGTTTTTTAGTGATTATCAGGCATTTTTCTCAAAAATATTAAGAAGCTCCTGCAATTTTCCCAGAAACGAGACTCATGTCAGTTGATAGGGCTTATAAATAGCTATCCATGGTATAAATTTAAAGAAAATCGTTAGAGCCGTTTTCGAGAAAACCGTGAAAAACATGGTTTTTTAGTAATTATCTGTCATTTTTTCCGCCATTTTGAACACAAATGTTTTCACACACACAGACCAACACCCAAAAATCATGTTTTTGGACTCAGGGGACCTTGAAGCGTATAGAAATTTAGAAATTGGGGTACCTTAATTTTTTTCGGAAAGCAATACTTTCCTTACCTATGGTAATAGGGCAAGGAAAGTAAAAAACTGATAAATAATTTCAAAATTTGACTGAGTCACTGTCAACTTGAGACTGAGCCAGCTTGAAAATGTGACCTGTGTGGTTGGTTACCAGACCACATGGTCGTGTGCCAGAAAATAAAACGGTAGAATTTGACAATATATTTGTATTTTTCTATTTCATTATAAATTCAAATTATCGAGTCACAGCTTCGAATATTTTCATCCAAATCTTATTGAAGATGCTATCAAATTAACCCTAATTTCTCTGTTTTTATTACTCTATTACATGAGTAATTTGCCTACTTGAGTAAGATGCTATCAAATTAACCCTAATTTCTCTGTTTTTATTACTCTATTACATGAGTAATTTGCCTACTAAACTTGAGTCTTCTATTTTCCGTGGTAGATTGAGGGAGCTAATGTTACGCTGGGCGAGAAGGGAGTCTAATACGGAAACATGTTTGACAAATCAAGATATTAGAACGTTCTCTCAGGAAACCTAAACTGTATAGCCTAATACAATATTATCTGTTACTTTGAATATGATCAATTTCTCATTTCCGCATTTCCGAGAGAATTATATAATACAGTCTACCCCTAAAATTCCCATATTTTCATGCTATATCTTGTCAGATAAAAGATAGGGATGAAATTTTAAGTGGATTCCAAACACCAGGATATTATTTTGAAAACTCATGACTCATGAAAGGAACGTTCATTCATTAAACTCAATAATTGAGTATTCGATAATATAAATACTATAAATACGATTCTAGCAGACCTCATCTATCCATTTGGGATTCTTACGAGCCTCGATTCAAGACAAACGATCTACCGAAACTTCATCCAAACCTAATGCATGGTCTATGAAATTGAAAGAAAATGATTCCATGACATGGTTGTATGAAAGCCTGTCAAATTCTAATCCTGATTGGATGCCACGAGAACCAATCAAAGAATGTATTTTTGAAACAAAGGCTTCCCTGAATGGTTCTTGTGGAAATTAATCGTGATTGAAATTTAGCTGGTTTGTGTTCAACCAAGCCTATGACTGTGTGAACAGACAACTAACGCTATTTAAAGTATGTTTTCAGATTTATTTCTACAGTTTTGCAGATTTGACGCCTGAGATCTGAGTGAGATTGGACTCCCCAACAAGCCCAGAGTTCGATGGTCTAGTACAGTGGTTCTCAATCTTTTCACTTCGCGCCCCCCTGCATAATTCAGCTGTAAGCCGGGGCCCCCTACATGTATAAGCATATAACAAATAATTAATAAAATTATATATAACAAATTATAAATTACATATAACAAAAAATAATAACAAAAAATTCTATACAAACAATTATAAATTTATTTTATTTTTTAATTATGATTGTTATTTTTGTTTCTCATAGCAATTAACAATAAAAAGATGTTCAGTGTGAAGGATGAGCTTGTTTTTCCGCACAGAGTTTGATGAAAAGAGGTGTCAGCTCTGATTACGCTACTATAAGTTCCTGGGTCACATCCAGTCTTGATGTAAATTTACTTTTCATGGCAGCTAGAGAAGAAAACCCAGTTTCACACGAATAAGTTGTCGCAAATGAGGTCAATATTTTCAATGCCTTTTCACTCAAAAATGGGTGTTCCTTGTGCACACCAATCCAGAAGGATGTGAGAGAATATTCTTCAAACTTCATTTTAAGCGCATATTACCCTTGGAGATCAATATTCAATGAGGTTTTCTTTTTCTATAATTTTGAGGGAGCAGTCATTGATTGAGAATTTGAATGGGTTTTGAATCCATGCCAAACCATTCAAGTTCTCATTAAAATATTTTCAAGTATAATTTTAAAAGTAGAAAGATTGCTTATAGTAATTATTTCAGAAGTAAATTATTTGAATTTATTTTCGATTCTTCAAGACTTGATTACATCAAGTTTTCAATTTGTCATTCAATCTTTCTACCAAGCTTTTCGCCCCCCCCCCTGAACATTCATCGCGCCTCCCTTGGGGGTCAAGCGCCACATACTTTGAGAACCACATACATAATACTTTGAGAACCACTGGTCTAGTATATGGTGCTCAAGGATAGTGTATAGCGAGGATAGTGTATCTATACACTATTCTTGTATAGTATTTGCGTATAGCAGCCTAGAGGTCCTGGGTTCGGACCCATCCAGAGATATGAACAAAACTTTTTAGCCAGATCAATCCCATGTTTTCGGATGGACACGTTGGATTGTCGTTCCCGGCAGATGTATAGACAGGCTTAAATGATATATTCAGGCTAGGTGGGATCTCTCCATAACAGACTTCATTCCAACAAGAAACGATACTAATTAATTTTCTACTTTAAACAGACAAACTACTATATGCGGATTGCATCTATCCATTCGATATTCTCACGAACATTCTGCGATTGACAACAAATAGAATAGTTGAGAAAGATCGGCAGTGTTCTTGACCCGCACAATACTTGGTATCCAGGTCAGCTGCAGCAGCCACATTCGGCCCCTGCCATGTGAGAGAGAAGAGGCCTCTAAAAACTCAAACATCCATTATTGGTAGTGAACTGGCCAGCCTGTCCCGTTTTGACTCCGCAAACCGGTGACAATATATTGCAAAACTATCACGACGTTCAACCTTTGAAGACCAACCAGTGCCGAACAAAGATACTTTGAATCGCATACAGATAGATACTATCTACAGAGATTGTATTTATATAGTGAAAAAGATAGTAGGCCTATAGTGACCGTTTTTCCTCCCCGTCACTTGATAACAAATTCTGAGATCGGCTTCTGCCTTTATTGAGAAAAGGTCGAGTTCGCACTGGCATTCAATCGATTTATACTGGCGTCAAACGATCTGACTATACACCAAATTCATAAAACGTTTTCAATGTTAAATAGGTTAATGTGAGTTAACCTGAATTAAATTAAAACTATTAGTTCTGTGAACAGTAGACCTCA